>NC_064669.1:9438593-9781093 GCF_943734685.1 Anopheles coluzzii
TGCGAAAACAGAAGAAAGTGTCGATTTTAAGATAGTTCCCGTAAACACACACACACACTAAAACACACTATTAATAAGGGATAGAGCTTAGCAAGAGCAAAAAAATCGTTGCAATTATTGCATTCTTTCTTAGGAGGAATAAATAGTTACTGCAGGTTCAAAATCGATGCCGATGCCGACGACCTCTGTCTTAACAAAACCTTAGGGAGACGGGGGAAGAGCGAGAGAAAGAGAGAGCGACCCACCACCCGGCGGGGAGGTTGTGCCCGGTGTGAATGGGGGAAAAAAACGAGACAAGAGCAAACTCTAAGGTACAACCAACATGCAAACACAAAGGACACTCCACACAAACACACACCCACACAATCGCTCCTTCGTGTTCTCACGGAAGACTTTTGTGTGCGTGTGTGTGTGTACGTGTGTGTCTGAAAGCCTGAAGGATCTCGGAACAACGATAATGACCGCTTGAAAGGCAGTCACCAGGGAAAGCGTGTTCAGCACTCTCCAGGATGGCGAGGGGGCGGCGAGCTAGGAGATGGCAATGTGTGTGTGTGTCTCCTTGCCTCGCAACCCCTTTCATAGTCCTTTTTGTAGACCACATTTACCATCACGACAAAGAGCCCCCCCCCCCGTTGTAACCCCACTTTTTAGCATACGATCGCGACGCAGCCTGTTTCCCACACACAAGAAAACCCTCCATTCCGCCCTTGCCGCCAACAACGAGGCAGGTGATACCTTTCCGTGCTCCCCACGGCCGCCGCCCCCCAGGTGGTCTGTTGTGCTTGCGCGTTTTTTCTTTCGGTGCGTGAGATTTATTTTTCAAATCTTACCATTCAGTGTGTGTGTGTGTGTGCAGGGGTGGCGTGTGCGTGCGTGGTGACGCTCACATTTGGGAGGATTTGGGCGACCACTACCCACCCACAAAATGCCACCCTTCGCCCGCTCACACACACTCGTCGTTGTGGGGGGGGAGGATTTTGTTTTCTCATCCGCGGATGGGTCGGGCACGAAGGGGGGAGTGGTAAGCAGGTTGCGACGGTGAGAGGGGAGGGTGTGAGGAGTGTTGCCACCTTTCCCTGCGTTTTCAGAAGACACAAGAAAAAGAAACGCTCCAATAACATCGGAACACACAGAAGAAGAAGAAGAAAACAATTATGAGTTACAAACGCGCGCACGTTAGAAGATAAAACAAAGAAAAAGCAGCGAGTGGTGATCCATATAAAGTAAAAGAATAAAGATTGAGACTAGTTACTGGTACAAAACTGAAAAAAAAAACATGGATTTCGAGAAAAGTGTGTTTTATGTGTCCACCCCCACATCTCCCCGGACCATCACGGTGTGTGGAAATGTTGGGGAGGTCACACGTGGGGCGAAAAGAAGCATCCGAAAGTCAACAAAGTGTTAGGGTCGTGCGAAATGGGATAGGAATGCCAACCCCGAAACAATCCTACAAAAAGTGAAAAATCGCATAGGGAAAAAATCTAGTAAGAGGTTGCCTCCGATGCGTTACTACACCCATTAGTGGGGACAGCACGGTTCTGATGATTTTCCATCCACAGTTTTGCCGCTCCCTGTCACATAATCCACAATTGATTCGTTTCTTTTTGCCTCTTCAAACAACTATTGCTTTCTCCGTGTCCAACTGCAAGACAATATGTTATGTCCAAATCGCATACGGAAATCGGTAGCGAGGAAATTAGGAAAATTCCTTCGGAGAAGAAAACATATCTTCCATAAATTCCTCTGCAAACGTTCCCTTTTACCCAAAAGCGATTTCGGGGTGGTTTTGGATTTCCCCTACCCTTCCTCACCGCATTTTCATTTAACCCAATTTTGAAAGAAGGTCTTCCAATGAGCGACATACAGCTTCATGCGGTACCTTCACATACCGGGAAGGGCGAAAGCGGGAGAACACGGCTTCTCTTTCGTACCTGTGTCCCATCGTACAGCACCAGCACACACACACACACACACACACACACAAACGCAAACAATGCTGCACAGGCGGCAGCCTTCCAGTCGTTTCCACTGCTGCGTGGGACTTTAACCCTGTCACTCGCAACCAAAAAAACATCATATTTCATTAAACCGGTCTACCCGGGTAGCCAGCGACTTGGACTTGGAAATTGAATAAATCCAATTTTTAAAACTATGCGAAGATTGGTTCAACTCGCTATCTTTTTTTATTTTATGGCATTTCATTTGAAAGAATTTTCTTGGAAAAATAAATACAAAACGTAAAAAAACGTTTTTTTACTACTTTACACAATTTTCACCACAAAATGGCAGTAATGGTTTTGAGAACTGAGTATTACACGTCTTGCATACACTTTTCAGATTTTTTCACACTTTTCCACGAGTAAATAATTATCTTTTTATTATTAGTAAGTTCCATTTGAATTAAAACCGTTACATTTTGACCCTTGCTGGGAGAAAGAGACCAGCATCAAATAAATTTCACTCACAATATTTTAATTCAGTCTCTTTACAATATATATTCAAAGTAACTTATCGATTGAGACCGTGTCTTGAAGTTTTTTTGCAATTGTAGCAAATGAGCATTTTATTAAATTATGATGACGGGTCCCAAATAGCCAGAATTGCTTAAGCAGCTCATTTTGGCACGCTAAAGATCGCTGCTCTAATTCGCCTTTTGCAGTAGATAAACAGCATCAAAGTTCTATGTGGGTCTTTCAAACAGCGCCTAAGCAGCTTCCTTATGCCACGACGCCAGGGATTATTTTTCTTTGTGTTTTATTTTCAAGCAAGCGTCATCGATGAAATAAACAACAAGATTTCTTTCGTTTAAACACATTTGTATATTTTTAAATCCTTTGTATTGATGAATTACACAAAATTTTACACAATCTACTGATAATTCACAATCACTTCACTCAATATTCAATCTTCAATTAACGAATCTAACTTGTGCAGCAGCAATGAAATTATTGCCGGCGTCCGTCTTTGACACTTTGACAAGAGCCACCTTGTACCGATGTCATGCATTAAAAAGCTATAAAGTTCCACCAAGTTCAGTACCCTTTCTTAACAAGCCTTCAAGTTCCATCATGAACCCTACACATAGTGCTAATCAGCCGCAAGGTTCCAAAGAGTACCATGTGCCTGTTAAAAAGCTCCATAGTTCCGCAAAGTACCGTGTATCTGTTAATCAGCCACAAAGTACGACATCGGAACGATTTTTCGTTAAACAGCCCTAAATCAGCTATAAAGTACGAGCTGGCTATTTCCCAACGGGACAAAAGTAGAAAGCTTGGAGCAAAATAATCGTTTGTCTCCCTCTATCCTCTATACCGCGCTTGCTTGCACTCATGCGCGAGCGCAAGAGTATATTCTTTCAGAACTGAGTATTCGCAGTTCAACCCGTGCAGTGAGAATGTATGTGTTAATGTGCAGCGAAATTTGTCTCTGTATCTCATTCCCCCACCCCCAAAAACCACATTCACTCTCCGCGCACTCTTAAAATTTTGGCGCGCACGCTACATACAACACAATACAAAAGGTTGTTTTAACCGCGCGCACTGATCAAAGTCGCGATGGTTCAATCGGAACGCCGACGCTCCAAGTCAGAGATATTTGGTTTGAAGAAAAAAGTTTTTCTGATCAAATCGACAACACACACGCGACGACACACATCGTCACATCGACCGCCGTCGATGGAAGTGAGTGATGATCTAAAAATAGATCTGTGGGGCGAGTGAGAAGGGGGAGGGGCGTAGAACAAGAACGTAAGCGTGAGTGAGTCCGTCGCGTGTGCGTGTGTGTACACTCAACAACTCATTTTTTGCTCTTTCCTGGAAACCACATGTTTCTACATTCTTCTGATTTTAAGCAACAAAAGTAGAAGGGGAAGTAGAAGGCTACTTCATTTCTACTTTCCTTGCTACTTTCGAGCGTGTTGACTCGCTTGGGTTGGGGTGTGTTGTAACGGTTTTTATTCAAATCGAAACTCCTTAATCTTTTTTCTGACTCAGAGCGTTTCTACATACACCGCGACTGCTGGTGAGTGTCGGCTGTGAGATAATTGAAATCCGGTTTCTCACGCCAGTCCCAAGTGCCACAAATCCACTAAATGACTACAAAAAGAGTTCTAAACGGCTCAAGCTCTCAACCTCAAGCTAAAGCTGTCGGAGTCGACCGGAACCGTTGTAACAATATTTACTGTAGTGATATTTTTTCAGCAATACAGGGTTTCATACTTTATCTATAGACCATGGAACACCTTCCCGATTCTTTGTTAAACAATACGAAGACTACGGCATGATGCTTGAAAACGACAATTGAATTTATTGCAGGCAATACTGAATCTTCGGCACATTTATCGAACACAGTGTTCCACGCCCAGAACATGCGGTCTACCAAATTGTTTAGATGTGTAACCCGTGAGTCTTCAGTAGGCTGAAAATGCATATTTTTTCATATTTGTATCAAATAGAACATCTTAAACATAGATTGAATGCATATTTTTACAAATTAAATTAAAAAAAGTATAAGAATTTTTTTTTTATCGCATCAACTTATAATTTCCACTCTCGATTTTATCACTTATACCAGCGATTTAAAGCGCTTCAGAATACTTTCGACTGTTACAACGATTCGGGATGGCTCCAACGGCTCCGACGACTCCAGACGGTTCCAATGGCTCCAGACGGCTCCGACGGCTCCGGACGGCTCCGGCTGTCGACTAGCGGCTCCGGACGGCTCCGGCTGCTGAATAGCGGCTCCAGGCGGCTCCGGGCAGCTCCGGATGGATATTTGATTTTACAGTCGTACAAGCTTAATCTGTGACGCTTCCGAAATCTATTTCATCTGCTTTAACTAAATAAAGGATGTATTTTCTCTTCCCCTTTACACACCTCACCCTCCTTATTCAACAATTCATTTTAACTGAGTTAATAATTTCAAAACCTACCAAAAACTACCGATAAAATTTAGATGTTCCTACGAAATCCGCTTAAAACTAATCTGGCCACACTGGACGGGAATCGTGTCGTGTAGCAAACAGTGCTGCATAGGCAACAGCCTTCCAGTCGTTTCCACTGCTGCATGGGACGGTTAAATGCGTGTGAGGGTTTTTATCAAGCAGAAAAAATTAATAAAAATGATTTGGATCGTGAAAGGAAAACTGAAACAAGCGCTTAGAAACTGTAGAATGATAGATTTCGTAGTTACTCATTGATGTTTTGACAAAAAAATAAACAAGCAAATCAGTGCAATCCTAAAATCGCCCTGCAGCATTTTTGCTGCATTGACGATGATTCAAGAAACAAAAAATGTCAAAATATACAAAGCAAAAAATACACAAGCTGCTAAAAAACTGGACCCATCATGAATGTGAGCTATTGTTTTCACCGCCGAATATAGTTTTTTCATTCAACTTTATTGGGTTTTTTTTTTATTGCTCCATAATATTCCACTGCAAACAGCGTACACCATCGTGCTGCTGCATGGGCAGGCGGCCGCGTGTCACGTAGGCAAAATGCGCTGCTGTCAGCGCTGTCAAAGCTGCTTGCTCATGCTGTCACGCGCGCGCACCACATACACACGCACACAAGCACACGCACTGACACCTTCGAGCTGTCAATGTACGGTGCTTTGTTCGCTGGTAGGCAAGAATCGCCCTTTCATTATCGCTTCACCGTAGAAGTCAGTCGTAATGGCGACCGTATCAGGTAAATAAAGTGAGCAAAAGCGTAACCCACGGCGTCCCGAAAGTGCGAATCGTGCGTGACACGGTTCCCCCGCTCCTGTACCGTTTTTGAGCAATTCTGGCCTGTGGCTGTGGCAGGAAGGCTTCCTCGCTCGAGAGAAAAACCCCATCGCGATGGTTGGTCATGCTGACGAAGGGGGGAAGGAAGGGAGAGGGTGATAATGTAGCAGCCACAAACCACTCCATCCGAGCGAGCGAGCATCGGACGGGCACTTTTAGGTGAACTGAACGTGGCGTACAGCGATGCGCGCGCGTGTGCATGTGTATATGTGTACGTGACTACGTGTGTGTGTGTGCGCAAGTGGGAGCAAAATGGTGGCGCGCGAAACGGGCGCTACCGCTGGGGTGAAAGCGGCTGCTCCCGGCCCTGGAGCTTTCATGCGTCCCTTGTGAGGTTAAGTGCATTTTACGGGTTGGTCGGTATGTAAGGGAAAACGGGGGTGAGAGTAGTTGGGTGCAGATGAGGAACATTCCCGTTCGCTTGACTGTGTGTGTGTTTGTCCGTGGGGAGTGTGGCTGGGGGGCGGGACAGTAGGAGGAGCGTAAAAACTCGTTCACCTTACCGCGTGGCTAAAATTGACAAATCTCCTGTCGAACTTTCTGTACTGTGCGTGTGTGTTAGTAAATGTGTTTGTTTGGGAGTGTGTGTGCGTGTGTGTATCATTATTTTTTTGTTGCGCGTGTACGGAGTTAAGGGAAAAAAAATGGTTGGCCTGCTGCTGCTGCTCCGTTGGTCCATTTCCGTGTTCGTGTCATCTGGCAGACCCCGAAATTGTCTGCGCGGAGAAACGTCGAACCACCTGTGCACGATAATGGGGGTTTCATCTTCAATTAACCAGCCAGCGGGAGAGCACAAAAAAAATCCTCCTCAACCCCCAAACACACACGCACGCACAAACACGCACAATATGATGGCAAGGACGGTTGGTGGAACAAGTTGTGTGCCATAAGGTGGGCCAACAAAACAAGAAAAAGGGAATGGGATGATGGTACAAGAGACGAAGAAATGGTGGTCCACTTTTCCACGTCAAGAGTGTGTGTGTGCGTGCGCGCTCGCTTTCTGGAACACAATTTATATAATTGCAAATGCTGTCCAGCGGACAAAATCCGTTCCGTTCGCCACCGATTGGCAGAGCGAAGGAGGCAGAGAAAGGGGAGGGGATAAAAGGAAAGAAGAAACGCAAACTGCGCCGCCGTTTCCGGGTCGCGGGACACCATTCCACGACACACAATTGTCACAACAATCAACGAAAGCCCCCCTCTCCGCCCCGCGCTCACACACACACACACACACACACACACACACACACAGACATGCGCGCGAATGTGTGCCAACTATCTTGCAATGATCCAACGCGCACACCAACTCGGAATGTGAGCGCCCACACACACATCCACACACACCCCCAAGCACGTGCGAGCACACACACCAACGCACAGTTCGCTGGAAATCCGTCCGGAATCATGGCATCTGTTTCACTCGGGGGAAATATTACAATCATTTGGAGTGGCAGTTGAAGAAGAAAGTTGCACACATTTCGAGATGATTACGAACCAACGGTTCATTTGAATTTCAAACAACCATGGTCAGAGGAAACATGATGAAATATGCACTTTTCCACGGCATTTAAATCATTGCTTTCCGTATTTCAAGTAGGAAAATTTGCGACAATTGGATAAAAATGAAAAAGGGACAAAGCTGGATCTTTGCATTTGATGAACTTAATGTAAGGCGGCGCTCTGGTACCAATCGAACAAGGCCAACAATCACGACTCGGTTCGAAAAGCATGATTTGTCATGATCAGTGCTGCAAAATGTCACTAGCAATGTCATAAAAAATCTGACTGAAACATAATCCTTGTCAGTGTCACGTACTCAATTGTGATACTCAAAACGATTGGTGGGACCAATCCATGCTTCGTGACATTTTTGCGACTAACGCTTGGTTAGTGATGTATCATATCATGACTTTTTTTTTACTGTCATCAATTGTGCAACAATTAGTCATGACAAATTCCGGCTGAAACAAAATAGTGTCAGCGTCTGTGATGATCAGTGTTGAGACTCACGCAGTTGATGAGGTCACTTTTTTTTTGCAGCCATGTTTTGGCCAGTCATTTGGTCGCGACATATTCGGTCGGTGATCATCGCGTTGGACTCAAGCATTCGCATGTCGTGTTCGGCATGTCATGACGCACTTGCATTGAGTATCAGCCAATGAGCAACAAGCTACCACGGATATGTTCATTGTTTTCTTTGGTGAACATCACGTGATGCTCATGTCATTTTGCATTTTGCAGAACCTGTGTCAAATGATGTTAAAAACTCGGTCATTAACACATGAAACAGCACAGTTTTTGAATGTTTAATAATGTTAAATCATTATTTTAATCGAGTTGAAAAATTGCACAACAATTGGTGCAAGAAAAGCGGGCATGTACCAATTGTTGTGCTATCCCCATGCCTACAAGTTTTTCTGTCCGATAGATGTGTCATTTCGCATGGAAAATCGTATAAAAGTTGACAGGCTGAACCTTATCTTTAAAATATTAAATTTTATTAATTTTCAACACCATGTTTTCAAATTTTGTAATTGTACATTCCTTTAAAACATTCACCTTGGTGTTGAAAATCAATTTTGTTAGGTTTAACACATCTAGCACAGTTTTTGGAGTAGCACACCAATTTGGCCCACAGCACAACCATTGGTACATGGAAGAGGTTTTAAAAAACAATAAAAAAAATGTACGAAAATTAGCAATAATTCGTCTGAAAACCTCGATATTCGATTTAAGCTAATATTAAAGATACGCTATAACCTCCTGGTCCGCATTAATAGCATATATCGAGGAATACCTCTCCTCTAAAATGTAGAAATAACATACAGGATTTTCCAAGAGTTCTCACAGCTGTGAGACACTTCATTGACGTAAAATGAACGTAATGTAATGGGAATTGAGCTCTATAGCATCCCAATTGGACAAATCCAATCGGAATTTCCAAGGAGCTTGTCCAAAAAGGTTGCCATAGAGTCCAATTGCCATCCTATGAAGTTCACTTCCAACAGAAAAGAGTCAAGGAAGTGTCCCACAACAATGAGTACCCCTGGAAAATCCTGTAATGCGCACAAAGTACAGATAAATTACACGAGCGCTTCTTTCCATATTAGTGCCAAAAATTAATTAAATTAAATAAAGATTACAAAAATAAAGACCGTTAAAAGAAGGTCACACACCAATCGCACTGAGGGGCAAACAACAGCAGGGGCGCTGACTTTCATCCACTTTCATACTTGTATTAATGATGCATTTGCATTTTCCCATCTCTGTCGCCCATGATAAGCAGGAAAAAAGGGTAAAAAGGTGAAAAAAAACAACAAGCTGTCCCTGGGTGAGTTTCTTACCGATGGGAACACGGCGGTGCCGAACCAGGTGCAGGTGGCGGTGCCAGTGAAGCTCGACTGGGGCGATGACGTGGACGACGACGATGACTTCCGGGCGGTGCGCACGCAGGTGATCGCGCTGCCGACGGCGCCGCGCGCCAGCCGCATCCTGAACGACGACTCGATACCCACCAGCCCGCCGTTCTCGGTCTACGTCTCCAACCTGCCGTACGACATCAACGAGAACGATCTGTACGACATCTTCGAGAACGTGGAGATCGTGTCGATGACGTTGCCGCGCGACGACAGCGAAACCTGGCGGCTGCGCGGCTTCGGCTACATCGAGTTCGCGACGCGCAACGACCTGATGGAGGTGCTGGCGATGCCGGAACCGATGGCGCGCAACCGGCGCATCCGCATCGGCCTGTACAACGAGAGTGACAACAAGCGGCGAAACAATCGGTACGACAACTTCACGTCCGGCGACAGCGACCGCCCCTCGTCCGGCGGGAACTGGCGTGACCGGCCCGACTCCGGGGCATCGCGCCCGATGGGCGACCGGGACGGTGGGGGCATGCGCCGCCCGTACAGCAGTGGCGGGGGCGGCGGTGGTTACGGGCGCGACCGGGACCGGGACGATCGGGAGCGGCCGGCCGGCGACGGCGGCGGCAACTGGCGGCTGGGCGAGCGGCCGGCGCCCCAGTCGCCGCGGGCCCCCCGCAGCTACGATCGTGACCGCGAGGGCGGTGGTCGGGACGGCGGCGACCGTGGCAACGTGTTTCGCCGGGGGCCGGACAGTGGTCGCGGCCCGATCGGTGGTGGCGGCGGCGGCGGCGGCGGTATCATGAGACGCGATCCGGAAGTGCCGATGGAGCGGCCGAAGCTGGTGCTGCAGCCGCGCACCCTACCCCTGCCGGAGCTGCCGAAGCCGGCGGTCGAGTCGGACGACGAGTCGGAGCGGGGCGGGCGCGGGGGCGACGAGCAGCCGGCGGAGGCGGCGGAACCGCCGAAGCCGCGCCCGACCCCCGTCCCGGCGGCGAAGGTGTTCGGCGACGCGAAACCGGTCGACACGGCGGCCCGCGAGCGCGAGATCGAGGAGCGGTTACGGCAGCAGGAGGAGGAGCTGCGCCGCAAGCGGGAGGCCGAGGCGGCCGAGGAGCGCAGCAAGCGGGAAGCCGAAAAGGAGAACCTCCCGGAAGGGGGCGGCGAGCAGCAGCAGCCGGCCGCAAAGGATGGCCAGGGTGCGGCGGCGGTGGAGGGCGAGAAGCCGGCGGCCCGGGGTACCAGCGCTACCCGCGACCAGCAGCTGCAGCCGATTGCCAACTGGCGGGTGCGCAGTGCCGCCAGCGAGGAGGAGAAAGGTAAACCGAAGGCGGGGGAGGAGGACCGCATCCAGTCGCCCGCCCGGAAGCTGGGCCCGAGCGGAAAGTTTAACAGTAACAGACGCACCGCGGGTACGTACGGCAGGAGAAGGTTGGGCCGGGTTTCTGGCGGGGGTGGGCGTGTGTGTGCGTGTGCCAAGTTTTTGTTGCCCCCGCCTCGCTTGAAAGCAAAACCCGCCCACGTGCCGCCTGCTCGTATTTTTTTTTCTTTCTCGTTTTTCGGTTTTGTTGTTTTTGGAGCTGATGCTTGTTTTTGTTTTTGGTTTTAATTCTTATTCTGTTGTTTGTGTTGCGTGACACTTCACGCACACAACGATTTGCATTGCAATTATTGCATTGTTTTAACATGTTTTTCTTACATTTCCTGTTCCATTCTCGCTAACCACGATTCAAGCACGATTTGTTTTGGTTTGTTTGCTTATTTTTGTTTTTGTTTTCATATTTCAAATCCCTTGTTTGCTCTTTTTTATCATTTACTAATTTAATTTCCTCATTTTGACAGTTTTTTTTGCATTACTGCCATCAGCTCTCTTCCTCCACTCTCTTGCAATCGTTGCATTTCCCTCGAGCTTGTTTTAATCTGCTGTTACTGCAAATGCCGCGTTGTTGTTATTTGCCGCAGTTTTGTGTTGGCTCGTTTTTTTTGCATTTCCTGCCTTTGAAACGCTTTTCCCTTATTAATGTTGTTTTTTTGTTCTCTCTCTCTCTTCTCTATGGCCTTCCATAACGGACCATTAGACGATCGCCGAACGGACAATCGAGATCATCGGGATAACCGTGGCATGAATCGCCCATCTTACAACGGAACTGGCTACAATCGGTAAGTACTTTGCCTAGCAGTAGTAGCAGTAGTGGTTGCCGCTTATGACTTGCTTGCTTGGATTATATTCATTACACCCTCTCCCTGTCGGCTCTGCGTGTGTGTTTGTCATTCGTTCTCGCATCACGTTTAATGATTTTATTCTTTCTTTTGTCTTTCGTTCCGTTTTACAGTAGGATTTTGTACTGCCTTTAACTTTAACCGTTGAAACCATTGTAACATCTGGGTATTGTCACTCACTTTTCAACCATTGTAACACTCATGTAATTTTCCCGTGTCATTTTGTAGGACATGTGATGTAAAAGTAATTTGTGCACGTCGTAATTAACAAAAAAAACAGAAAACACAAAAAAAATACAAAAACCTAAAAAGATAACCAAAAAAAAACAACAAAATACAAAAAAAAAACATAAAAACACAAAAAAAAACAAAAAAAAAACACAAAACAGCCAAAAAACACATTTAACATGCCGCTCAAAGTACGAGAATTTCTGGCGGTTACTTCAATGTAAATGCGTTTTTTTGTTGCTGTTTTTCTTGGCTCTAGACGATTTTACGCCAACATCATCATAAATCGCACGAAAAAAAAAAAACATTTAAAAATCATACCGCCTTATATATTAACACTTCGCAGTACTTCCCGTACTCAGATTGAGCGTTAGGTAGTGTTAGGCTTTTTGCGGCTCTTTCATACGAGGAAACGTAGACAATTCCAGCAAATGCGGTAACGAACTCTCTTTCATCTTTGGCTTTTCAACCTACAACCTTATAAAATATTCTTCATGTAAAGCACACGCAAACAAACTCCTCGTTAAGAACCTCAGGACACGAATTTGCTTAAAGCGCCGGCGGCGGGTACACCCATCATTCGTAGAGTCGTGTAATCCATCCAACGCGAGAACAAACGCGGGGTTGTGTTGCGGGAACCAACGCATCTTCAATCAACAACACCGTGTGCGAAAGAACTTGTGGCACCAGTAGATTGGACCTGCGCTGGCAGCAAACGCATCTATCCACCGAAACACACCGAAGTTTCCTCCTGCCGCAAGTGAAAACCGAACCCACATCCACCCAAAGCTCAATCTTCAATCAACCGACGGCGCGAGCAGTTACACACTCTTACGAATGCATGGCGTCGTTCCCGGTTTTTTTTTTCTCGGGAGAATGATTCCATTTTTTTTTCTTTTGTGAATTCAAATTGCGTGGAAATTAACTGAACTGAAAATTTGTCCCCCTAAAGAAGGGTTTTTGCGTCACAACAAAATAAACACAGAACTATGCTGAGTAGGTTTCATGCTGAAAGTTTGCTTTTACTAAGAAATATCCCTCGTCGGTGTCGTCCAACGCCAGTGCTGCAACATGTCATGAGCATCACGAGATGTGAACAGTGCTGCCAAATGCCACTGTTTAAGTCACCCACACACGCATGACTGAAACGAATATTTAAGTCAGCTCTCGTACACAACTGAGATGATCAGGGGTGAGATCAATCACATGTTTAGTGACATTTTTGTTAGCACCCATCTCTTGGTCACTCACTTGGTCATGAAGTTTTTGTTCGGTGTTTGGGACCCTGTTGCTTGGGACCATCTGCACGCCCCGCATATCTCTCATGACTGTCATGACGATCACCGGCAGAAAATGTAGCGACCAAGCATGTGATGGTCGCATCAACTGCGTGAGTCTCACCTCTGATCATGACAGTAAAGCTCGTGAGGCTGATATGACGTGATACCACGTCAGAATTTGACTTGACTTGACAGCAACAAAAAAGTCATGACAATAGTGACTGCCCAAGCGATGGTCTCCAAAATGTCACGAATCGTGTATTGGTCACACCGATCGTTTTGAATCATCACCACTGGCCATCACAATTGAGTACGTGACGCTGGCATGGTTTTTGTTACTGTCGTAGTTATGACGTTATGACATTGACACAGTGACATTTTGCAGCACTGGTCAAACGCTTTGTTTTGCAAACACTTGTCACTGCCCTTCGTAGGTTGGCTCCTCGTGTACATCTTGCTCTTTTGTGTTAGGTGTGCATTTAGTTATTTGAACACATTATTTTTTATTATTTTGCCAAGGTAAGCGCTCATAGAAAATAACCATTATCGAGAAGAAGAAGAAAAAAATGCACGCATACTGTGCTGCTTCCATGTATTGCTTTGCTAAACTAATCCTAACGAGATAGTAGTAGTAGCTTGATAGTAACAAACAAACAGTATCCCCTTTGGTGCATGTACATTTTTTTTAAATATATTTTTAAGAAAAGAACTTTTGTAACACTTTTTTCCATTCTCTCTCTCTCTCACTCTCGCGCGTGCTTTCCTTAACACCGTCCTGCAGCGACAACGAGCGTGGTGGACGTGACCGAGCCCAGCCGCCCCGCGACACGCACCGCAACGGCGACGGCAAGGAGCGGCGCGACGCACCGAAACCGGCCGAAAAGGAGAGGGAAGGCGTACCGAAACCACTGGAGGAGCGAATGCCCAAGTTCCAAGAGCCTACTGGACCGGTAATGATACCACTCTCCCCCTCACACACACACGTTCCTCACGTTTTTGTTCTTTCTTTTTTTTTGTTTGGCAGAATCTTCAGATGAAGAACACTTTCGAAGGATTGTCAGCGGATGAAATTGATGACTGAAAAAATACCAAAACCACCACAAGCTCCATCACCAGTTGACCTCCCGAAAGGTGGAAAAAAAGAGAAACAAGTTTACAGAAGAAGAAGAAGACGACGAAGAAGAGGAAGCAGCAGGTAGAAGAAAAAGACGAAGAAGAGAAAAGGGCTACTAGTGAAGGAAAGGGAAGACAGCCAGAGAACAGCATAAGACACACTCCCACACACACACATACATATACACACACACACGTATATATAGATATGAACATTCAGCCCGGTCGGCCAGGGGGAGATTTTTTTAGGGGCTGTGAATTGCCACGCGCGCACTCGCTGACCCCCCCCCCCCCCCCCTCTACGCGCCGCTCTACTTTGCTCTGGGCTGGGCTCTAGCATATTGCTCTAATTTTTTTGTTTTTTTATAGTTTGATATTTTCGGCAACGTTTGTTTAAAAGTAAATCGTGCAGCGAAGAGAAAGCAGAATATTGAGCAGAAGCAGCAGCAGCAGCAGCAGTAGCATTTTTTTGTTTGTTTGTTTATGTTTTGTTTTTCGCCTATATTCATTTATTACGACACGGAAAGCGAAACAAAGGAAAGGAAAGGAAACAAGGACAGACACACATACACACACACAGGCGTAAGGTGTGTGTGTGTGTAGTGTAAAGAGAGAAGAGAAAACAGGAATGAAAAAACACTTTAACTTAGAAAAAATACACACACCCTTAGACACTTTAACACACACACACACATATATATAAACACTCTCGTGTGTGCATAAGATTTAATGATCATTCTGCTTTATAAGAAAAAAAAGAAACAAACAAACAATTCTAATAAATGTCTAAGACAAGACTCTTTCTCGGCAAAACTCCTCCCACGGCTGCTCCACCACTAACCCACACACACATACACACACACACACACACACACACACACACACACACACACGAAGAGGGCAAAGACTGACTGTGCGTGCGAGTGGCTGACTGTGTTTGTGTGTGTGTGTGTGCGTGTGTGCGTGCGTGCGTTTGTATGTGCATTGGCCGAGGATCGCAAGTACCGCATCGCAGGAGGAAAAGCTCAGAGAACCGCAAATGAATTCAGGCCAATAATTGTGGAGCCAATATTAAGCAAAAATAAGGGATTGACGAGCGGAGAAAGAGACAGAGAAAGAGAGATAGAGGTGAGACAAGATTAGCTAAACAAAAACAAAACAAAAAAATAGAGATACACAAGCAGTGAATAACGCAAAATAAAGGGTGCGCCTTAAAACGCTTTAGAGTAGGACAATTTAAGTACCCAAAACCGCTCAAACCCCGCTGTCTCTCTCTCTCTCTCCCTCTCTCTTTCTCTCTCTCCCGCCCCCTCTCAAAGGTGGGAAAGATCGAGAGCGCGGTAAAATCATGTGAAAATCGGTGTGACGCAAACAAAACGACTATTTTACTTCAGTTGTTTTCTCTCTCTCTCTCTCTCTTTCCCTTTGGGCGCCACAACCCCATTGTCGGTTGTCAGTGACACTTTAATTAATTACCTATCCAGCAGAGGATAATTTCAGTTCGTTCTGCATATAAGCAGGATTCGGTCCACACACACACACACACACACGGGGCTTTAACCCATGACGGGCGTGTTGTAAAATGGCGTGTGCGAGTTGACGATTGTGCCGGATAGTTTTTTTTTTAAATTATTATTTACAATACGAATGCTCCTTTGCGCGTTAAAGGTATGCTGCACACCGACACACGCACGCACACAATCACAGAACTCTTTAGTAGGTCAGTTTTTTTTTTTTGCAAAAATTAATAACAAGTCTGTCTGATGGAGGGGGGGGGGGAATGATCGCGCAGGGAAAACCCACAACGCCCCCTCCCCATCCCATTTCTACAAAACAATAAGATATGAATGGTGTGTGTTTGTGTATGTGTGCGTGCGTGTGTGTGTGTACCACTTTAAAGTTATTTATTAAAGGGCTTTTTTCTCTCTTTTTGCTGGGCGTGTTTCGTTTCATCTCTCTCTTGCCCTCCCTCGTTCCCCATCTGCTCTGTTGACTAGGTAAAAGTTTCCACAGTTTCGTCCCCTTTCCTTCCCCTTCCCCCCACCCCACCCATCATTCCTTCCAGGCATCAATCGTCGAATATTATAGGGGTGCAGTAGGATAAATGCGTGTATGGAAATTATTTCAACATATGTAACCTTCGCTTCATGTAATCAACGCCATCCCCATCCCCCTTCCAGTCTCTTTTTCGAAATAAAAAAGTAAAATGCGCACGACGCACATACACCCACACACACACACGCGCTGTGCTAGCCACAGGAGAGGTGGTGGGTGGTGGTGTGCGGTGAATCGGAGCTTATTCGTTGTTGGTCCGTGAATAAAAGCATTCCATGATGACTGTATCTGAGTGTTCTTCTTCTTCTTTTTTTCTTAGTTATAAAAAGTTTATATAATCACCCTGACAGCCGAGCGGTGGTGAAGGTGCGCGTACGGTACACGGCACACGGCACGTGGCCGTTTGCGCATTCAAACTGACCGTTGGGGCCGCTAGAGTTTGTGCGTACAATTTAAACTCGCTTTGGTAGAAGTACGACGAGCTGGCCGAACGGAGCAGGACGGGAAAATGAGTTTTTTTTAAACAAAGAAAAGCGTACTAGCTTAATCGAAAATCCTTTTTTGCAAGGTAAACAACACATGTTGGTGCGCGAACGAAATGTGCCCTTTCGTGCTGTCAGATCAGGTGCAGTACCAGCATGACACATATGTCCTCATCCCATCTGCATTTGATATGTGTCACACACACACACAACCCTACTACTGAGGGGTGGGGTGCAGGAAGCTCAATAAAACATATGTTTTAACGCTTCTAGCGCATCAACAATCGATTGCGGCTCCAGGTGTGCGCTTCCAGTCGCATCGGGCTGCGTTTTGTTCCCGCGACAGGGGCGAGAAGTACATGGTAATTGAAGAAAAAGGGTGTTATTGGCAGGCAAAACGTCTCTACAAATCTCGCCACCCTCCCTCTTACTCCCGCTAGATGCAGTACTAGAGGAGAGGCTGTCGGCAAGGCGCGCCCCAATCAGCAAAACCGAAGCTATTGCAAAGCCGAGTGTGTGCCAAAGCGAGAGAGCATGTCTTCGCTCTCTCTCTCTCTCTTTCTTTAGATTTTGGACGGCACAACGCCACTCGTGTAGTCTGGCCAAAAATGATTGACGAAAAAGGGGTGAAGGGGAAATGCATGCATTTGCATGCGGATTCCGCTGGGCCGGGTCTAGCCATCTCTTTCCATCTGCCAATATTTTTCTGCTATCGCGCTCATCCGGATGTTTGTCTCCGGAGTGTCAGTTTGACCACAACTTTCGCCGTGGAAGAAGACATTTGCAGAATGTGCTGGAGTGATGTGTGATTTCTTGTGTTCCACTTGTGTACTTCCCTTGTTTGCGTCTTTTTTTTCAACTTCAATTTCAATTTTCACGTTTTTTTAATGTCAGTTTGGAAAGGTTAAACAATACCTACACCTATAATTACCTGATCTAATATTAATTGTAAACTAGTGAGTGAAGAATTCTAAAAGTAAAGAAATAATATTCTGAGGTAGTAACAAAGCATTTAATAATGACGAGAGCTGATACGAACGCTAAGATTGATGGAGGGGAGAATAAGAATATCACGGGATGGAAGGGTAAGAGGCTTGATTAAATGCACGAATACAAGTAAGGAAGGGGTCGTTGGATCCGACCACAGTACGACGATAAACCACATTCAAAGTATTACGCACTCTCAGTTGACGTGTAGATGCATAAAAATCCAGTGATCCTAGGAGTGTCGGTGCATCAATGCTGCCATCAAGAATTTGGGAGATGAAGCGAGCGTGTGGTGCATCACGTCGATTTTCCAGAGAATCAAACTCTTTGTTTTGTGCCGTGTTCCTTTTTCATCTTCAATTGTGGAATGATTTATCCGTGTAAGTTTTTAAGGTAAGTTGGTTGTGCTCGTGCTTCAATGGGTACATTCAACTAAAGTTTGTCGTCTTAAATGTTAAGGGTCACATATTAATCGACGGCTACCTGCTGGCCTCGCGAATAACGTGCAAAATGATCGACGGAGGCAAAACGATGACCAGTCGATGATATTCTGGGGCGGTGGATAGAAGGAAGAACGAGTGCCCAAGTGCCACAAATCCACTAAACGATCACTAAACGGCTTCTAAACGACTCAAGCACACTACCTAAACGGAATATAGAAAGACTTCGTTTAGCAGATGGCAAACGACTCATGCATTCTAAAAATAGCGAAAAAGCTGGTGGCGCTCTCTGTTGGTGGGATACCTCAACTAGTTGAGCTTCATCGCTTGCAGGAGAGCTTTCTCATTTCCTCTGTACTGTTGTATGGTTTCGCATTGAAGTTATGCATCGCTAGAACTAGAACGGCGATACAATTGTTTAAATACTAAACTCCAATGGAAACCACCAGCACTGAAGCAAGTGAGATTTGAGTAATGGTCGTTGGTGTTGATACCCACATATCTGACCACACGACCATTCATATAGATTTTTGCTCGGAAAGTTAGAAGGCTATATAGGTCATGATAAGATGAAACTTGTCGAAACAGATTGCAAGAAAAGGATAGCAATATAATGATGAGTTGTAATACGCCATCTATTGATCAAACCAATGAAGCTGTGGAGCTTTCATTTTTTTTCTATGGATATTCAATTTTCCAGTCGTTTAAGCTTAATCTGTGGCGCTTGGGGTGAAAATGGGTAACGAAACGTATGCCAAAACGCATGTGGAAAGAGTAAGAAAACAGTTCAGAAAACAGTGTGCATAATGCAACCAGAAATGGTGTCACTAACGGCAACCATTAATCCGAAAATATGGGTGCGGGACAAATACATTTGTATGCGTGAGCAGGACCTGCGCCCCAAGCATTTGAATGTGTGCGTGAAGGTCGGTTTGTGCCGTGCTGAAAGTTGTTTACCTTAGCTGCTGCTAGTGTAAACACTAGAGGAAATCTTATGGGCAATGTTTTTTTACGCGAGCCGCCCTCGGCAATTGTTGGTTGGGACGCGCGGACAAATCGGGCAGCCCCGAGCTCGCCCGAGCGCGTACGGCGAAGCCGAACGCCACCAATCCGACCGGGCGATGACGTGCGCACGGCGTGCGGCCACAGCCAATCGGAACGCTCGGATGTTGCACAACGAAAATAGCTCGGCTGGGGCAATCGCGCGCGCGAAAAGGTTTTTTACGTACCTTGGAAGGGGGCCCTGGGACCTACGCTCCATGGGCCGGGCCCGTCATTACCGCTGGTGAACAGTACGTGGACGGATCGACGCGCATCGAACACTCTCGCGCTGCCCGAGAGTGTGAACCAATTTGTGGTTTCTTCTTTTTGGTTTTTGTTTTAAATTGTGGTGTTTGCTGGCTCCATTGCCCTTTTACTGTGACCTCTGCATACTGCGGTGTACTCAAGCGTGTGCGTGTGTGAATAGTTGGAGTGAAGCAAGTCCCTCCCCCCCCGGACCCGGTGGTCACCGAGGGAGCACCCAATCTACAGCATCGATCAACCTCCAGATATTATCAATTTGTGCCAACGGGGCCACCTCACTTCCGGTTGAAATAGACGACACCTAGCAACTACATTACAGAGTAAGTGGATCCGCATATGTGTGTGTGTGTGTATGAGAGTGTTTGTGACCTAAAAAACGCAACTCATGGTCGACCGATTATATGCGCCGTTACTTTCGAATGGAGCGAAAAAAGGAAACGTTACCTCCTTCCCGCCTTTGCTAGACATTTCCACCCTCAACAAAGCACTCCAGGAACGCCACAAATTCCACAAACCATCCCCGTGGATCGCACTTTGCCATTTCCAGCTTCCCCGAATGACATACCCGAACATACATGGGTGTGTGTGTGTGTGTGTGTGCGTGTTTTTTTCGAGAAGATTCGGGAAGATTCAAGCGACACTAGAAACATTTGCTCGCAGCGGTCTCCTTCCCCAGGGAGCTCCGGGAACCATTTTTTTTCAAGGACGAATTTTCCTTTCCCATTGAGGGCGTGGGAAGGGGGTGGGGCAGGGGGATTGTTCGGGGGTTGACAAAATACGCATCCTTCACTGCATGCTGAGGGGGGGGGGGGGGGTGAGAGACTTCCAAAGGGAGCGCCGCACGGGTTTCGTGACTGATTGACGTCAGCGCGCAGTCCAAGATGGCGCAGCTTGTTTTTGTGTACACGCGCGCGGTGTGTGGCGGTGTTTCTAGAAATTTCGGCGACCGCCATCTTCCATCTCGCTTTTGCCGCCTTTCAATGCCTAAAATGGGGGAATTTTGCTATGGCGATGGGGGCGTGCGGGGCAGGGGGTTGCCACTGCTCGGTTTTTATGCTGTTTGTTAACACATTCTCCCTCCCCATCCCCCCCCTTCACACCCTCCCCGACAATCCAAGGGCTATCTGTCCAAGGTCCTGACGGCAATTTGACATCTCTTTGCTCTACGATTGCGTGTGTATGTGTGTGTGTGTATGCGTGCTGATTGCACACCTAAATTAATTACCCCGCCCGCCACCATTCCAACCGGTTTTTAGCACCATGTTAGCATCCCTCCCCCCTTTGGAGCTCTTTTTTTTAAGCGAGCGTCTCTTTCGGCACGTTTTCGCCATTTTCTCACCGTGGTAGACGCGCGCCGCAAAGATCTTTCTGGAACGTTCGCACACACGCGCGCATCTGGCTGAGACCTTCGGCAGAGAGAAGGGAGGAGGGGGGGGGTGGGAAGTTCACTGATATTTGTCTCCGTTTATGTTATTTTTTGTTTTCTCTCCCTCCAATGGCGGTGGTTAGCACATTTCTGATTATCTCTTTTTTTTCTTTTTTAACTCTTGTTGTTGTTGTCGCGCCTCAGCCGTAAATTCGTGTTCGTGATCCGAAGGTTCACAACCTGTTAGACCAGTTTGGGAGCAAGCAAAAAAAAAAAAAAAAGAGGCCAAATGTCGCTGACGCAACACAGCGCGTTCTAGAACGTTTTCGTGTTGCGGGCGGCGTGTCGCACGCGCGTGGCAGTAGTTTCGGTGGGAGCTTTTTATTTTTAATCCCCTTTTCTAATGGTGGATCTGATTTATGGGACCCGCCCCATTAGACCCATTAGCAGGGGAGGGAGGGTGAGTTTTTTTAACCTGAACAGAAGCAATCCAAAAACAGCAGAAAGAAAAAGAAGTAGAGTGGTCGCTTCCGGGCGGGATGCGGTCGCTTATCTTATCTTCGGGTTGACTGGTGCGACGCGACACAAGCGCTCCTCGTAATGGTGATGCGGCTTTGCGACAAAACCTACAGCCATCATCTCTCTCTCTCTCTCTCGCACACATACACCAGAGATATTGGAAATACCACTCAGCACAGGCAACAGGCACTGCACGTTTGCGATAAGCGGTGATTCCCTCGCAGTATCTACTGAAGTGTGCACCACGCCAGTTCGTCCATTTTGTCTCGGCGCACGGCACCTGCAGCGTATAAACCCGCTGACGCAAAACAGGTACAACTGGATGTATCTGATGCGCGTTTGTGTGTGTGTTTGTGTGTTTTATTTAACCTGAAAGAAACCCCCTGCTGTTGGGATTCGCCGCCGTGAAGGTGAACACTGCAAGGTACTAAACGCCACTTTCCGCCATCTTGTTTTTCGTTTCAGGTTGAGGGCTGGCAACTCTCAACTCATCTCGGGGCGTTATCTAAAGCGTTAAAATTTCAGTGGAATTAAACGGTGAATTTATCGTAAGTATCAACTCAACCCTTCCCTTCTCCCCCCCCCCCCCCACACACTCTTTCGCGAATGTTCGCTTACGCTTCGTCTTGTTCTTCGCCCCTTCCCCGCAACCAGTCACTATCCCGATGGCACAAGCAACTGAGTTCGTCAACGACTGCCGCTCATGGCGAGAAATCCTGTCGGCGAAGTCGTGCGTCGGCCGCGGTGCCGACGGCGCCCGACCAGCGCCTGGAAGAGACGATCTTCTTTTACGGAGGCCTAGTCAACCGGAGCGATCGGAATGCGTACTCGCCGCTGGACGAGCCACTGCTGCTGCTGCACGCCGCCGCACCGCCGGAGGACGAGGCGGCCGGCTGGCTGAACACCACGACCACGATGCTGTGCTCGCCGGGGGCGTCGGCTGGCGCGGCCGACGCCAGCACCGACGCGGCCTGGTGGTCGCCGGGAAAGGGCCGGATGGACGTGGGGCGCACCAGCGCTACAACAGGTGAACGGTCGCCGGGCGACGGGCCACGGACGGCAGCACCCGGCTGCCGGAATGAGTTTGACAAAGCAACCAGCGCGAGCTTCAGTGGTGCTGAGGCGAGCATAACTGTACACGACGTATGTAATAAGAGCGGCGGCAGCGGCAGCAGCAACGGCGGCAGCGGCCGCCACCACGACAGTAGCGGCGGCTGCGGCGGCCAGTTTTCTAGCGGAGCACGGAGCCATGTGGCCCCGGGCAGCTGCAGCGGTGGTGGGACCGCTGCAGCCGCCACTCCCGCCGGTGCGCCCGCAGCAGTGCGGCAGCACCAGCCCACCAGCATCATCTCCCCCAAGAAACCGTGCGACTACAGTAGCATCATTAGCGTTAGAAGCAGTAGCAGTAATAGCAATAGAGGAGGCGGCGGCGGCGGCGGCGGCGGCCGGCCGTACGGGCCACAGTCGTACGGTGGCGGTCCGGGGTCCACCACCCCCACCACCACCACCAACACCGCCGCCCTAGCCACAGCCCTGTCACCACCAACACCACCACCATCACTACTACTACCGGACATCGACTGGACGAACGAGACGTGCCTGGGCGGTGCCGGGACCGATCACGACTTTACCAACACGATCGTCGACGGTCCCGCCGGCCACCATCTCTGGTTGCGTTCGCCGACCGCCAGCAGCAGCAGCAGCAACATCACCGACACCGAGCTCGAGCGCAGCCTGGACGAGTACCAGCATGTCCGGGGCATGGGGCCGGCCCGCACCGCGCTCGAGACGAGCATCGACTGCGCGAACCTGCTCGACGAGCTGCAGGTCGAGCTGGCGCAGCCGGCCCTCGCCCTCAGCTCGCCCGTGTCGCTGCACGAGGAGATCGAGCAGCTGTCGAGCGCGTTCGACTGCGACGCCTCCAACCATCTGGTGTCGACGGTCACGGCCGAGCCGGTGGCCGCCGCCGCCGCCGGCGCCCTCCCATTTCTCGGGCTGGCCGCCGACGACACTGAACCGATCTCGCTCAACATACTCAAGTGGCTGCAGGAGGACATCTCGACCGGGCTGCTGCCGGAGCAGCAACCGCCGCACCAACCATCGCCCGCCCCGGACCTGTTCGAGCAGAGCCTCGACCAAATACACAACATCACCGGGCTTGCCCGGCTCGGCAACAAGGCGGCGGCGGCGGCGAGTCGACGTATCGGTGCTACCAACGCTACTACTGCTGCTGTAACGAACACAACGACGACCACAACGACGACGACGCACAGTGCGGATCCGCAGCGCGACCACAACTACTTCGCCATGAAGCGACGCCTCCAGCAGGAGGAAGAGGAGGAGGTGGAGGCGCAGGAGGAGGAGGAGGAGCAGGAGGAGATTCGCATCAGCAAGACCAGCAGCAGCAAGATGCCCCGGCTCGCCAGCGACGAAGGCCGGTGGGCGACGGCCGGCGAGAGCACGATCTTCTCAGCGCCACCCGCCACCAATACGATCTGCAAACAGCTGCATCAACAACAACAACAACAACAACAGACGACGAACGCAATGGGCAGGAAGCTGTCCTCCCTTGCCAGCCGCAAGGCGGCCACACTCGCCATCAACGTGAGCCACAAGACGAGCGAAGCGGCCCCGGCACACTCCACCATCAATGGGCAGGCGCTGGCAGCACTGCTGCAGACGACGACGACGACGACTACTACGACGACGCCCAGTACCTACGAGCCGTCGCTACGCGTGCCGCCGCTAGCAGCGGCCGCCACACTCAACACGCCCGACCTCACCAACGACATACTAGATTTGGAAGATGAAAAGTTTGATCTGCTGTCGTTCATCGACACCAATGACGTAAGTGTCGTGGTAGTAGTAATAATAGTAGAAGAAGTAGCAACGTGACAGTGTGCCTAACATTCGCTCTCTCTCTCTCTCTCTCTCTCTCTCTCTCTCTCTCTCTCTTTCTTTCTTTCTAAAAAAAACAGGAATCGTTAGAATTTAACCCCTACCACGCGACCGTCGAGGAGAAGCCGACGCTAGAGCTGCTGGCGTCGCCGGCCGCCATTACGCCGGCGGGACGGACGCGCACCATCCTCGCGCCGAAGCAGCCACCGCAGAAGAAGGAGGGAGGCAGCGATGCCGAGCGGCAGATCTGCCAGCTGCTGACGCTGGACAGCCTGCGGCAGCTGACGAGCGCCGCCGAGGATGTGGCGAACCGGGCGGCCGCCGGCAGTACCAGCGCGTCCCCTACCGGCGGCAGCAACCAACACCACGGCGGCAGCATCGGGCGGCGTACCAATGCGAGCAGCAGCGCGTGCAGCATCGGGTCCCGCTCGTCCGCGTCGTCCGTGTGCGGCGACTCGGGCTCGGACGTGTCGTCCAGCACCACCAACACCACCGCCAAGACGCCGAAGCGGCGGGGCCGCCCGCCCAAGCAGGCCGGCACCGTGCGGGACCGGTCGCAGTACCAGCATCTGAGCGAGGCCGACTGGCGCTACCGGGAGCAGCGGGACAAGAACAACGAGGCGTCCCGGAAGTCGCGCATCAACCGGAAGGACCGCGAGCTGAAGCTGGAGCTGGAGGCGGACCGGCTGAGCGCCCAGCACCAGAAGCTGTCGTACGAGGAGCGCCGCCTGCAGCAGGACTGCCAGCGGTGGCGCAAGGCGGTCATGAAGCTGGCCCTGCTGTAAACCCGCTGGCTGTTGTTTTTTTGTTGCTGTGAGGTTAGGTCGCGAGGGAGGGGTTTTTGTTTTGCTCCCTGCTTTTATATATACATATTGTTTAGTACTAATCTTAAGGCCACTAACATATATAGGCCACCTACCGTTATCAACGCGGCGCCATTTTGCTGCGAACACGTGGTTGTTTCGTGCGCCATTGTTTCTCTGCGGGGCGTGTGAGATAACCACCGACAACAAGTGGGCGATTATCGATTTTCTGTACGTCAGTACCTTGTTTTTTTCTTTCTCTCTTCTCAATTGCGCCCACGTGCAATCCTAACCCCCTAATGTTTCCCAAGCCCCGCAGTGAGCGTGGTTTTAACCTAAAATGGCGGCGACGCGCAGTGCCGTTTATCTCGTTGTTGCCCCGGTTTCTCTGTTTTCTGTCGAATAACGCACGAATACACGTTTCGGTACGGCAGTTTTGTTTGGTAGGAATAATCTCTTATTCTTTTCTTATTGTGGGGCTTGTATTTTGTTTTGTTTTCATTTCTTCTACTATGCCCCACGTCTGCTTGGTGGGTTAGTTGTACCCGGTGGTGGTTTTAACACTATGTACTCTGCACAGATTTTAAAGTAAAGAACGTTTTACGTCCTGTAATCAACTAACCGTAGTAATTAGCTGTTTAAAAGAAACAGAGAAAAAACACACATATAAGATGATAATTGCTTGTGACGGCCGCGGAAGCCTCCAACAGGCTTGTTTGCATCGTTGTGCATTGCTATTTTAAACATCTTCTTGTATCAATAAAGGCAGAATTGCCACAAAAAAAAAAACATCCCACATGTTTTGTTATTTTTTATTCCGCTGTTCGTATATTACCACTGCACACGTGTCAATCTTTCGAGGCAACTGTCTCGGAGGGATGAGGAAAAAAAACAGCACTTCAAGGTTTTCTATCTCTCCGAACCCGAAAAAAAATCCTCCGTGTGCGTGTCAGAAAATGTTAACCTCGAGCCCGGTAAAGCCCTTGGTAAAGGGCCGCCCAGGGGAGGATGGAGGCAAAGACAACCCTTCCCCCCCAAAAAACAAAAACCGCAGACAACAACCGCCCTTGAACCTGCGCGCTGCGGACGTGGTGCGTGACAAACAACATCTTCTCGTTCTCTATTGCGTATTGCGCGGCTCGAAAAGGGCAGCTGAAGGTCGTGACCAAAACAAACGCCCCGAAAAAAAACGTCTGCGCCATAACATACGACAGTGGCTCACAGTCAAAGTAGTGGGGATGTATGTTTTTTTTTATTCTTCCATATTCGTTTAAAGCAATAATAGGGAAGGTAAAGGTTTGATGTGTGAATTTTTAATTTGATACATGAATATTTAAACCCAACCTTTGTTTACCACGTGCGCTCTTGTGGAAGGGTTTCATCCAAACGTTTTTGGACTGATGATAAATTAGACGCAGATGAGGTGCTGCCGTCCCTACCGTCTCTGGAGGCGCTCACTGATTTTGATACTGATAGTGTTATTGGCTCTGCTATCTTGGAAGGGACAATCGTACCTACAGACAATGTCTGTGAAAACGCGGAAGTAAATTGTTGAGGTAATTAGTACCTTTTACAGTTGACACAGCCTCCTGAAGACCTGAAGACCAGAAGAGCACACCGGCTCGATGAGGCTCTAAATAATGCTGGCAATATCTACTCTTAGTTTTTTACTTTTATTCGACTTTGACTGTCTAATTTCGAATTCGATTGTTGTTTTTTTTTCGGAAAACTTCCTGTGTGCGTCTTTTAGAACTCTTCCGAGCTATGCTCATGCAAAAAATCAAATCGATATCAGATCGAAAACCCTCGGAAAGCCATGCACAAATGAGAAGAAAAGGTATTGAACTTGCCAATGATGACCAATATGGATCTCAAATCGTTTAATATCAGTTATTAGCAGTCAACTGTGTTGGGAGGTCATCTGCGTATTACATAACCTAGACCAGGCGCTATACGACCTAATTTTTGGTCTAATTCTGAAAAGAGTGTTACTGTTATTCATAATTTCAAATTTATTACATCTTTTAGGAGTATCACAAATGAAGCAGTAGAAAAAAAAATATTACCATTAAAGACCAATTTGTCCCAAGTGTTATTCATCATTAGTTGGATAGAACAAATAACTGCTTCGAATTGTTTCAAAAGTTTTCATCCAGGCTTGGTTACAAAGCATGTTTAGACATGTGATAACGTAAATCGTATCCTCAGACAGTTCTTAATGGATAAGCACTCTCCATAACATTGTAGACACCCTCGCAACAATCCTAATCATTAATGCTACTTCTGGATTTCATTGGGATTAAAAAAAAACATGAATCATATTTTTTTGGTACAGGACCCAAAACAAAAAGGAAGGAAGTGAGGACTTCTCCTCATTGTTATATAGAAATATCTCCCAACCATTCATTTATTTCCCGCCATTTATTTGTAGTAATTATGGAACTGCCTAGATAAACCACCAAAATCTGCCACATTACATAATCCCTCAGTACTTCTTATTAAAATTCTAATAACTTAAAGATTATGAATGACAATAATTCCCTCTTCAAAATTGTACTACGGTGAAATCTCTCTAAGATGTAGTCTCTACAAGATGAACTGTGAACATTTTGACGATTCCGTCACATTCCACACATTCTATATCTATTCAAGATGAATGTATCTCTAAGGCGAATATCCTACAAGCTGGGTATGCGATTTAGCAGCCAAAATTCAAAAATATAGGTCAAAGGATACCATGTTTTTTCCCGTGGTTTCTGGGATACTTCATACCAACACCTTCATTAGTTTTCCTTAACATGAATATCTCTCTAAGCTGACGGTTCCTTGAAGATTTACCTTAGAAACATTGCTCTCTAAGAGGAATACGCATTAGACCACTCAACAAAGTCGATTGCGAATTTCGGATGTTTTGCCATGGCAGATGAAGACGTGCGTGCAGGCATGTTTTGAAGATCTTCGAAGATGTTCGAAGACATTCGATTATTATCAATTCCTTCTCAGGTTTGGCGACAAAATTGTTGGAGTAGAGCTTCTGTATCATGTTTGTTCAGAAGTTCTGGATGGCACACCGCACAGTGAGAAATTCCGCCAAAAATCGCCTACAATCCTTAGTGTCATTGCTAGCCGCTGCGAAGCTAGTGGACGCGATTTCTGCTTTCTGATATGTGTGCCAATATTTCCACAGGTAATAGGTAGGTTTCACTGTTTGCCCAGTTGCACTGATCTCTCTGGCCAGGTGAACTCAGCGATGGAGCCCTCGGCTTTCATTTTGAGCTTTCTTTGGAACCTCAAGTCTCTCCGGGTCATGCACACGTTACAGACTGTCCGACTTTCATTTCAGTTTTCGAAGTTTTTTTAAAACATATCGCCCCAATTTTTTGCAGTATCATATAGCTAAAGTATATCCTCAAACCCGTGCAAAGAAAGTTTTCCGAAAAAATGGTCTCATAAACTGTCCAAGAAGCCTGAAAGTCAAAAAAAAGAAGGAAAAAGGAGATACCCGGCTTTAGGTGCCACTGCCACTATACAAAAACAACACAACCGCCATTGCTATCGATTCGTTATATTTTGCGGTGTATATTCGCTTCGATATTACACTGAACTGTACTGTACTCGCTAGCTCTAATTGTCTGCTGACAGCGTTGGTGAGTCTACTGCGAGCGAAAAGGGAATGGAGTAATAACATTTACACATGCTTGCTTGCTAAACCTTAACCTACTACCGGGAGCACTTTGGCTGCACAATGATGATTACAAAACATATAAAGATATAAACTTATAAAAAAAACACATACACACATATACTAATATATCCTTCGCGTCTATCTGATATCACGGTTCAACACGCCTCGCCCTTTTCTGACTCGCATTATTTCTTGCTGGACAGCTGCCCGATCATGTTTTCGACCTTTGCCATCAGCGCGGAATCGTTGCAGTGGTCGTGAATCTTCAGCAAGCTGTCGATGTCCTTCTGCA
Organism: Anopheles coluzzii; assembly: GCF_943734685.1. Taxonomy (NCBI): domain Eukaryota; kingdom Metazoa; phylum Arthropoda; class Insecta; order Diptera; family Culicidae; genus Anopheles; species Anopheles coluzzii. Next base: position 9,467,420 of record NC_064669.1, read on the forward strand.
TGAACGCGATGGTCGCCGCATCGGCATAGCAACTGCGCGGGGGGGAAATAAAACAATTTAAAACACCGTTACCAACGACTTATACACTAGTGATGTGCTCTTTGGAGCGCACCGACGACTCCGATCCGATTATTGGGTATTGAGTCGTACGGGTATTGTTCGTCCGACTCCGACTCCGGCAAAATCTGAACCACTAGGTCCACCCGGAGTCGGAGTCGCCCGGAGTCGTCCGGAGTCGTTCGGAGTTGTTCGGAGTCGTCAGAAGTCGCCCAGAGTCGTTTGGAGTTGGAGTCGTCCGGAATCGTCCAGAGTCGTTCTGAGTCGCCTGAAGTCGTCCGGAATCGTTTGGAGTCGTTTGGTATCGTTTGAAGTCGGAGTCGGTCGGAGTCAACAGGAGCCGTCCGGTGCAATGTGCTTGTGACCAGGAATTCCATTTCAATATGTTTTTTTATGTCTTTTACTTTGTGCGTAAATTTCGTATACAGGCCATTGTTTGGCTACACCGGCCCTGTCTCCGGACTCCGGAAATCTCCGACTCTAACCGATTCCGGACGACTCCGAATGACTCCAATCGTCTCCAGACGACTCCAAACTAGTGATGGGAAAAATGAAGTTTTCGTCGGAATCGATTCCGTCTAGCTCCAAAGTTTTCTGGAATCGATTCCGAATAGTAGGTCCGGAATCAGTTTCCAGAATCGGCAGCGGAATCGGAATTGGTTCCAGAATCGGCTCCAGATTTGACACCGGAAATTGGAATCGGCTCGGAAACTAGCACTGGATTCTGTTCCGGAATCGGATTTGGCAAAATTAGAATCGGCTTCGAAATCGGAGTCGGTTTCGGCATCTCCATAAGAATATGCGTTTGGGTCCAATGATGCTACGTATTGATAGCCGCAAAGAATAAAAAAAAATACTTGCAAACAATCGACTCTTATGTAGATTCCCGGACTAATTTCACTTCTGATACTTCTTTTTTTAATTCAAGAACTTATTCTCATTCTGGAGAATATTTCAATTATCGAGACAATCTTGATTCCGTTACCAGAGAAAATTGCGATTCCCAGATCGATCCCGCGGCTGACTCCGGAATCGAAATCGGCTCCGGAATTGATTCCGATAACGAAATCGGAATCGAGTAGGTCCGATTCCGAGCTCCCACCACTACTCCGGACGATTCCGGACGACTTCGGATGACTCAGACTCCCAACGACTCCGGACAACTCCGGTCACTTGACACGATTCCGATCAATTCCGAACGACTCCGGATAATGCTGGACGGACCAACCGTCCGGAGTCGGATCGGAGACGACTCCAAATGTTTGCCAACTTTACCCATCACTATTCTACGCACTAGTGACTTACCCCGCCCGCAGATACCACTTCAGCTTCGTTTCCTCGCCGCACCGGGGCAGATACTTTTTCGCCTCGGTCACGTTCTGCTTCGCCAGGCACACCTCGACGAACGGTTCGTACCCGATCGCGCTCTTCTTCGCCCGGCCGAGCTTCTCCAGCTCCTCCCACTGGTAGTTGTCCGCGTACGTCTGCACCCGCAGCCACCAGAAGCGCCGGTCGGACATGCGGAACTCGCTCTTGAGCTTCTCCGCGTACCGCTGGTCCCCGAGCTGCAGCAGCTTGCGCACCATCGCGTGCAGCGCCAGCCCGAAGAAGTCCTTCTGGTACTTGTCCTGCAGCAGCTTCTGGTGCCGGATCAGCTTCTTCGTCTCGTCCGCCAGGTCGGCCTCGACCGGCTTGCCCGCCTTGCGGTAGTTGCCGCTGATGTCCGGTATCGAGGCGTCCAGGTTGCCGAGCTGAAGCGCTTCGCGCAGCGCCAGCTCGGCCTGCGACAGGAAGTCGTCCTCCTGCGAGTGGATGTCCTTCAGCGTGGACAGGCTGTTCAGCTGGCAGTACTTCTTGTACAGGTTTTGGGCGAGCGGGTAGCGCCGGATCGTCATGTGGAACTTGGCGAGCGCGGTCGTGTTCTTCATCTCGAGGATCGCCATGTAGATGAGATCGATGTCGCCCGACTGGGTGGCGGCAATCAGCGCCTTCTCGCACGCGCCGAGCTTCAGCAGCAGCGGCACCTGCAGCTTCTTCTTCGTCTCCATCTCGAGCAGCTACGGGGTACGGGGGTAGAAACCGCAGAAAAGTTTAACAAATTCGTGTTTGATAAAAACACATCAGCACGGGCATGCATGCAGGTTTTACCGTAATGGCGAGCTTCGTTTTGCCGATCTGCTGCGCTTTGTCGGCCACGTTCGCGTACGACATCGGTTCGCGCAGGCCGGCGCTAGAGAATTTGGCCGCTATCTTGCGCGCCACCTCGTCATCGTCTGCAAAGGAGGGCGTTAAGGGGACAATGGTCGGTTAATAAAAGAAACAATCTCGCGAGCATCAAGCTCCTACTCTTGTCGTGCGTAATCTTCTGGAACGCCCAATGCTCCAGGATGCGCGTCTCCTGCAGCTTCAGATACTTGGCGATGTGGATCGCCAGCCCGTAGTACTTGCGGAACACCAGCCGATCCAGTATAACGACCGGCTGCAGATGGTTGAACCTGTTGGTAGAAGATATTTCCGTAAAAAAAAGGTGGGCTCGTCTCATATTCTCCCTCCCTCTCACCGGTACTTACTGCTGTATGGTGATCGGGATGCCCACGTTCCGGTCGCGCAGCACATTCAGCACCTTGAGCGTGCGGCACATCGTGATGTAGTCGGCACAGTCGTAGCCCGTGAGGAAGCTCTTGCCAAAGTACGCCGCCTGTATCAGGCACTTCTGCGTGCTCGGGTCGAACTCGTGGCCGGCCGCCTGGACGCAGTCGGCCACCGCGGCCGGCAGCCGGTGCTGTATCAGGCACAGGTACTCGTCCGACTGGTGGCTCCGGTCCCGGAACTTGCGGTGCGCCTCGAACAGGAAGCTCGCCGGCTCGGAGATGTTGATGCCGAAGATTTTGCTCGTGCTGGGCGGCACCCGCTGCACCAGCTCGTGGCAGTAGTTGGTCAGCACGCGCACACAGTCCATCTCGGGGATGAGCGCCACCGGCGTGTCGTACGTGTACACACTCGATTCGCCGCTCGCCCCCACCACCAGCAGCAGGTGCGCGTAGCACACGATGACGGCCTGCCCGTCCGGTCCGGTGCTGCCGTCGATGCACCACACCAGCTGGTTCGCCTGCTCCTGCCGGCCGGTCGCAAATTCGCAGTACTTGCGCTTCAGGTCCCACGAGCCCATCCAGAGGCAGCCGGTGTTGGTCAACAGCGCGACGTGCTCGTGATCGAACGAGACGGCCAGCAGGCTGATCGACTGGTAGTCGTGCCGCATCGCGGGCGTCGTATTGGTGAACGCGTTGTCGCCGTGCCGCACCAGGGTGATCTCGTTGCCGGACGCTAGCAGGCAGCTGGTGGTGCGGTCCTTGCACACCATCTCCCAGCAGGTGAGGCTGCTGGTAAGGTCTGCAATAGCGAAAGAAAGAACGGTGACTCACTGCGGAATGGGAATGACACGGAAGGGCCGGGCGTACTGAGCAGCTCCGAGAGCGGGCGCGACTTCGGATCCTTGATGTTGTTCAGGATGTAGATCTTAAAGCCGGACGTCATCACGGCCACGCCCGTGCCGGAGGCGGAGGTAAAGATGCGGGCGTCCGCCACGTCCGTCACGTCCTTGCCGACGCTGAACTTGTGCACAAAGTTGCCGAACATGTCGTGCAGGAAGATGGTACCGTCGTCCTGCACCCCGATCAGCTCTTCCGCGTCCGACCAGCCGAGCGTGACCAGATTGCCGCAATCCCACTGCAATTTTTCAAACGAAGGTGAGGGGCGTGTTTGTAGGTGGAACAGAGCGTAAAGGGATGAGGGGGGGCACTAGTTACATTGATGGAAGAGAGCAGCTTGCCCACGCAGTTGAAGATGCGTATGATCGGTCGCGTGCTGGCGCCCCCGTCCAGCTTGACGAACAGCTTCGGATCCTTGACGACGGCGATCGGGCCACCGTACGGGGCCGCATACACGCGCATATGCTCCAGGTTGATGTTGCCGGGCCATTCCATGGTGTAGAGTTCGATTTTGCTGTGCCGGGGGAAAGGATACGCGTTAGAGGGCGGAAATGAAGGGGGCGGTTAGCCAGGGAAATACTTTACCGGAAGGCATTGCCCTGTCCCAGCGTAAACCAGTCGCCCGTATTGCATAGCAGAGACATTGTAAAGCTGCTTAAAACTAGACACACAAACACACACAAACACAAGCACTATACTAAAAATTTACACTATTGTTATCAATTTCCCACCCCTTTGGGAATGCCCGAACTGGTTCGTGTTTTCCTTCCCCCCTTTTTATTTGCTATGAGTTTGGGAAAAGATGAATCAGAACAACAATAACAATAACAAATGAGCTGTCAGATACCATATGATTAGCGCTGACGTTTACAGTTTTGCTTACATTTTGTAGATGCATTTGTGGCGAGTATAAAGATTCGAGCTCGTTCGTGCTACCCACAAGGAAAATAATTCATTTTATTGAACAACATTCATTTTTGGGGCCGTTTTCGTTCTTAACTTTCGTTCTGTTTTAATAGCCGAATGATCGGTGCGTGGATTCATGCAGCCATTGTACAATGCCATGAATGACAGCCCTTTAACCTTGTTGCCAACAACCACAAAACTGGAAATGCGTTTTGTGAATGAAACTTTCAATAGCTTTTGCATCATCAAATTAGAACAATTCTCAATCCTCTTTTTCGTCAGAAGTAGTGATGGGCGAGTCAATCCTAACGTGTCGGGTCGAAGCCATCCGTAAGCGACCCGGTGTCGTTCGGGTCCACCCGAAAGGTACAAGTAGGTTCAATAGGTTCAACAACTCCGGTAGGTGCAAGAAAGCAGAAGCGACTCCAACCCATTGGTGCACAGAGTTCTGGTCGGGTCGGGCCAAGGTGGGTTCATTCCGACCCGTGGTTGCAGCAATTTCCGATCGACCCGAATGATGAGTAATGATGAGGTGCGAGAAAATATAAGCGATTCCAACTCCGAAAATGTTGCGGGAACTTTTGTTGCCAAATCGTATGGACGAACTGCCAATCACATGATGCGGAAACATTTGCAGATTTGATTCCGACTCCGACCTAGCGCACCCGCTGCACTCACGTGTCAGAATCGATACCAACTGGCTCGTACCCGGCTCCAGATTGGGTTGTAAAATGATTCGTATGACCCACCACTAGTCTGAAGTGATACATTGGAGATGGTTGTTTTTATTTGTTCATTGGAATTTATAGGAATCCTAAGCAACTCCCCAAAGCCAGTACTTGTTCTAGCAGTTCTCCCCAGATCTAGTTCTAGCGAAGCATAACTTCAATGCGAAACCATACAACAGTACTGAGGGAAGGTGAAAGCTTTCAAAGCGATGAAAGCTTCGCTATGTGGCTATCCCATCAAAGATGGTGCCACCAGCTTGTTTGCTATTTTTAGAAAGCACGAGTCGTTTGATTTGTTTGGTTTGGTTTGGTTGAGAGCTTGAGCCGTTTAGAATCCGTTTATAGGTCGTTTATTGAATTCGTGGAACTTGAGACAGTTCAGAAAAGATGCAGCTGACAGTTTGTACATACGATTAACAGCAGGTGGAATGACGTGCTTATACCGGTCCAAAATTTACAAAATATGAAATACCAATCCCAAAGCGTGTTTCCGCACGCCCGTATAAGTGATAACCGCTACCTCAACACCAATGACCTTTACCAAAATCTGTGCGGTCGACCATTCGTATAGATTTTTGCTCGGATAGTTTTTGGCTGAGTAATCTATGGCGCTCGGGCCATTAAACTAAGAAAGAAAACAAAGCCATACCGGTTCTGGAACTGGTCACAAACTCACCCCGGTGCAGGAACCGTTACTGCCCTACCAGCATTAAACGGCTTTGAAGGCATTCAGAAGGCATTTAAGGCCTTAGTCGCCTTAGAAGGCGAATAAAGATTTCAACCGAAACTTTCACGGCTGTAACGGGTTCTCTTCGAAATCTTTCAACTTTTTGATTCAAGGAGAACAGATAGCTTGCCGCCATCTTAGCTTGTTTATATACTGAATTTGCACCTGTACTAATGTAGCTGCCAAATAGAGCAGTGACAACGCTTTTGGTTCCGAACCGAGAAAGCATGTGTTCAAATCCTGATTTTTATGATCTTTTTTCTGAGTTTATTTATTTTTAAATTAATTTTTTCTTACTATAATTACTTTAAACAAAATTTATGTGAAGCGAAATTAAAATAATACCTTTTTAAAAAACATAATAATTACACTATGTTCACCGTTCATTATCAGGATGGGAGAAATATGTATCTCATTTTTCCTTTTATTAAAGTTATCGAAATGAGTTTGATATATTAACACCTTTCAATGAGTTGGTCTTTAACAACCGAATAATGTAGACCATCTTTAATAAAGTGAAATAGCTCAGAGCTTAACGCAAGAGAACATAACACGTAAATCGTGCTATCGAATCTCACGTTCATATCTGGGAACACTACAACAGTGCAGTGCTGAAGACGCTTGTAAGGTTTTCTTTTGACAGTTGCAATTTCAAATTTCAAATTAAAAGCGAAATTTTTCATTGACATATTTCAAAGGCATTTAATTACTGCTAAATGCACTGCTGATCGCCTTCAATTCGCCGGCGAATACAAGGCGATTAGAAGGCATTTAACGGAAATTTGCGGGTAGGGTGAACCTATACCGATCCAGGATCCGTTACCAAACCCTTACCGGTCCTGCAACAGCTTCCAAATCGAATTCGAATCCTTCTCGGAACTGTTCCGGATTCGAAATGAATCGGGTACCTAGTCCAGCCCTGGAACGGAACTGAACTCAACTAGAAAATTTCCCAAATGTACAACGTTCCCCTGGACGAAAACGTTGGTGGTCGCTGACAGAAAGGTTTACTGTCAAATTGGCGTTCGAGTTGTTTCACAAGGGCGCACCCGTTCAATACAAACCGCTAACCTAACGAACTTTAGGCGCCGTTGGCAAAGGGACGCGAAAACGAACAAGCCATTGACCGGTAAGCACGGTACAACTAAGATTTATTTTCTAAGTGGAAACCGATGTTTTTGCAATATTTTGTAAGAAAACAGACCCCATTTTGTGGCGTGAAACGGGGCGACGCTGGAATGTAAACAGTGACGCGGGCTTTTTTTTTTAACGAACGACATCATGTCCAAACGAACACTGCCGCTGTGGCTGCGGGCCGGCAAGAGCGATGCAGATCTGAAGAAGAATGTAGAGTGCGCCGTCGTGGTAGAGCCGTTAAATGAAAACAACAAACCAGCGGTACCAGCGCCGGCTGCGCCGGAAGAGGAACCACCGAAGCGACGCTTGCGAAGCAACTACCAGGTGGAGGAAAGCAAGCAGCCCGACCTGCGGGTAGAATATCTCCCGTTCGTCAGCTATACCGGGGCGATCGAGTACTACACCACCTTCCAGGATGTCGCGTTCAGCTGCGACCAGATGATGCAGTGGGTGGAGCAGCAGCAGGAGGACCGGCCGATCCCGATCGCGTTCGATCTCGAGTGGCCGTTCAGCTTCCAGACCGGCCCGGGCCGGACGGCACTGATGCAACTGTGCGCCGCCCCCAACCGGTGCCTGCTGCTGCAGCTCTCCTGCCTGCAGAAGCTGCCCGCCGCCCTGTTGCAGCTGCTCTACCATCCGCGCGTCCTGCTGCACGGCGTCAACGTGAAGAACGACTTCCGCAAGCTGGCCCGCGACTTCCCGGCGGTGAGCGCGGACCTGCTGATCGAGCGGTGCGTCGAGCTCGGCCAGTGGTACAACCGGCTGCACGGCACGACCGGCATCTGGAGCCTGGCGCGGCTGGTCGAGCAGGTGCTGCGGCAGCGCGTCAGCAAGGACAAGCGGGTCCGGATGAGCAAATGGAACGTGCTGCCGCTGTCCGACGACCAGAAGCTGTACGCGGCGATCGATGTTTATGTAGGTTTTTTTCTTGTAATGCTTTGTTTCGTGTTTTTGTAACGTCCATTTCCCGCCCGTTTTTTTTTTTGTTTGTCTGAGACCGTTGCGGAATCAGAAACGTCAGAAATGACGCAACCCCACTGGTGTGTCGTCAGATGTTATCAGCTTGTTTTCCGTTTGTTTTCGTTTCGTGCCCGGTGATTGCAGGTTGGCCAGTTGCTGTACATGAAGCTGGCGGAGAGGCAGCGCCAGCAGGAGGATGCTGAAAACAGTGCGCCGGAAGTGAGCCCGGAGATCGAGCGGAAGGAGAATTAACGTCCACGGTAGCAGCCCCGCAACACGCACAAGACGCTACACCGACTGCCCAGGACTGCCGTGAGAGAGAGAGGACACAGAAATCTCAACCCAAAAAACACACTCATCCTTGCCGCACCATGTCCCGCCTGGTGCACGTGCTGCGGGCCGGACGACTGCCCTACCAGCGGGCCCTGAAGCTACAGCAAACGATCGCCAGCCAGCTGCAGCAGCAGCAGCAGAACGCCTCACCATCACCACCCTATCGCCACGTGCTGATACTGACCGAGCACGAGCCCGTCTACACGATAGGCATCCGGACGCGCGGCTACGACGAGACGGAGGAGAACAGGCTGCGCGCGCTCGGGGCCGACTTCGTGCGCACCAACCGGGGCGGGTTGATCACGTTCCACGGGCCGGGGCAGCTGGTCGCGTACCCGATACTGGACCTGAAGCACTTCCAGCCGAGCGTTCGCTGGTACGTGTGCCATCTCGAGCGCACCGTGATCGAGCTGTGCCGGCGGTACGGGCTGCGGGCCGGCACGACGGCTGACACGGGCGTCTGGATCGGCGACCGGAAGATCTGCGCACTGGGCATACACGCGAGCCGGTATGTGACGACGCACGGGCTCGCCCTCAACTGTGACGTCGATCTGGGCTGGTTCGGGCACATCGTACCGTGCGGGCTGGTCGGCAAATCGGTGACCTCGCTCGCGCACGAACTCGGGAACCGGCCGGACCTGGGGGTGGACAGTGTGGCGGACGGGTTGCTGGAGTGCTTTCGCGCAACGTTCGAGTGCGAGCTGGACGAGCTGGATGCGGGCAGCCGGACGAAGCTGCTCGAAGGGATTTAACCAGGACGAACCAGGGATTGTTGGGGAGTTGACTCAGGAAGCAATGTGTTGCCGTAAGGGAGGAGTGTTTTAATGCTTTGAAAAATGTTTAGAATACAGTCCGAGTTGTTTTGATATGTTAAGCACGTGTTTCTTAATTTACGCTTCTAAAGGAATTCGGTTGAAGAATGGGAAGTTCTTCGCAGGTGGAAGAGCACATCGACGACAAACGGTTCTTTCAATTTTTCAATGTTTTTGAAGTATTTTATGCTGTTGAAATGAATCCGATTAGAAATGAATCCACCGCGTGTTCTTTTTACTCCACTCTGAGGTCTGGCCATGGAACTCACAGTTTTGCCTGCCACTCTGATTACTTCCAGCGATAAAAGCGATTACTCTCCAGCGATATTTTCCCATTAGCGATGGTCTGGTCTTAGTCTTCAACATTTTCAAGGGCTGTCAGCAAGAGGATCGTAACTATTCAGCAATTGAGCTCTTCCATTCATACATCTGCAATTTGCCACTAGTTGCAGCAGGTCGCACAAAATGACTTCACATCAAAGATCCATCTTTCCTGCGCAACCGTAGCCAGCCGTTTGCGCGAGATCTTCTGGTTGACTTCTTCGCAAGGATGTCCTCACGAAACTTCCACATTAGTGATGTTGCTCTCTGGAGCACGGCACACGACTCCGATCCAACTCCGACTTCGGCAAAATTGTAATCACTACTTCCGTATGGAGTTGTCTTTGTTCTTAGGCATTTCATTTATTTGTGTTTTTTTACTTTCATTTTGCGCGTGCACTTCGTATACAGGCATTTATTTCAAAGGCCGGCGCAGACTCCGGCCGATACCGGACAACTACGGACGACTCTGACTCCGGGTGACTCCGGACGACTCTGAACGACTCCGGACGATTCCGAACAACTCCGGACGACTCTGATTCCGGGTGACTCCGGACAACTCCGGACGACTCTGAACGATTCAAGACAACTCTGACTCCAGGTGACTCCGGACAACTCCGGATGATTCTGAACGATTCCAAACAACTCCGGACGACTCTGAACGACTCAAGACAACTCTGACTCCGGGTGACTTTGGACAACTCCAGACGACTCCGAACGACTCCGGACGACTCTAACTCTGGGTGACGCCGAATGACTCCGCATAATGCTGGGCGGACCTACCTTCCAGAGTCGCTTCCGAAATTATCGGCATCGTATCGGAGTCGACTACGGATGTTTTGGTAACTTTATCCATCACCATTCCTTGGCTAGTCAGGCCAGTCATCTCCAACAAATCCAACCAGCCAGGAGTTTGCTTACCGGTCCATTCGCAAGAACTTGTCGAGTTGGTCCAAGCCCAGACGAACTCTACGAAACGCCATTCTCCGTAGTTCGTTCCATTCAGCTGGAGCATGCCAGTGCCTTCTTTTTACAGAGGAACCTTTGCAGAGGGACCTAAAGGAACTCTGTACTTGCTCTTGAAATACTAAGGTAGCTTAGATCGAAATGAGATTAAATTCGATTCCAGCTCCAAACGCCGTTACATTCTGGAAATTAAAGTGAGGCTAGAAGTTGAACTATTTGTCCTTTTCGACGTACAACAGACATCTATTTAAAAAAAATCGTAACCTCACACGAGGATATATCCTACGATGCCTAACCTTGCCCTGTCAACACCTTGGATAAACAGTCCCAGTGTGTGTGTGTGCCATCTGTATCGTGTTTCGAGCAGTGCCCGACTGCTCGATTCCACTCGAGTATGGTTGTTTATAGTTTTCTTGGGTGTTTTCCCCCTCTCTTTCTTCTGGTTGTTGTACGGCCCGTCGCACGCCAGTGTGTTTTGCAGCAGCTCACAGAACGGCGCCGTGCGTGTAGGTCGCATTGACCAAAACCCTGCAGAAGTTTACCCGAAATCGGTTCCATTGCTCTCAGTGGCGGTGTGTTTTTTTTTCTGGTGGTGCCTGGTGCTGTTGCTGCGATTCCGCACGCGGGACGCTGCTGTTTTTGGGCCGTAGCTTCCGTGGATGATGTCAGAAGAATTGGCCAGCAGCTGCTGCTCGTTTGGCGCTTCGTCGTCGTCGCACGCATAAACGAAGGCTTGGGAGTGCGCGCGCGTGTGTGTGTGTTTTTGCGTGGGCATTTTGTGTGTTGCCGCCGGGGGTAAGCCATATGAAGCGTTGTGCGTTCGGGGCAGCCAAGCTTCGCCTACCGCACTTACATAAAAGGAAACGATGAAGTAATCGGCCACCCTCCCACCCGCTCTGATTTTGTTTCCCTCGTCTTCTTCCTCTTCTTCTTCCGTGGGTCGCCCGCGCGCGCCATTGGCCTCGGCTCGCTCGCTTCCTTTGTTCTAGCCCAGTGCAGTGTGTGGCCAGGGAACGCTTCGAACGTGGATTCGCTCCGATCCCGGCGAGTCGCCAATTTGCAGTAGACACATCCCGAAACATCCCCTACACGCACACACACGCACACCGAAAGGACCAACAACAAAGTGCAAGTGTGTTTGTGCGTGTGTGAGACAGAACAATCAACCCCCGTCAACAGGAAGCACCCCGAGTGTGACAAAACCCGTAGCGAAACATCTGCCAGGAAGAGCAGGTCAGGGAACGCGCACCACCAGCCCTGTCGCGCGCTCAGTCAACCATCAACCACCGGGAAAAGCAAAATGGTAAGTAAAGAAAGTCAATATCATTCGCCCCCCTTTCCAACTGCAAGGAAAAACAACAAACAACAAACGAAAAAACAGATCTTTAAAATGCGACACACTCTCTAACGGTCACCGGGCGACGACATGGGTTTTCGCATCACAATCAATACGCACGCACCAAACCATTAAGCGCTAATGGATTGGAATACATGAATAAATCTGGCTAGCAGGGAAAAATCACACGAAAAAAAAAGAAAGAAGTATAACAAACGGGCAGGGTAATTGGCCTTCGGTTGTGCGCGGCAGTGCCTATACTTCAGGTGTGCTGTGTGTGACACTTAAGGAACCGCTGGGATGGTGCCTACATTCCGTCGCTCCCCTGCCACACGCACGGGAGGGTTGCAATAAAACAACAAACCTTTCCCCGCCTTCGGTCCACCCCCTCATTGAGAAGAAAACAAAATACTGTGTCGAGGTTACGGGCTTTTTGGATCCACTTCTCGAGCAGTTCAGCCCAGTGGCACTAAACTGCACCGGGATTTGGAGGGGTGACCTCAACACAATTAAAGCAGTAACTCATTTAGCAAACAACCTTTTTTTTGGTATGCTCAAAGTAGATTAAATGAGTGACAGTGGAGTAAAAACTGAAAGCAAAAATGATATTAATGTATTAGAGTAAGTAGAGAAAAAGTTAAAAATATCTGCAATAGTAATATTTGTTTATGTTGCATCTAAAGAGTCCTTCGATTCAATTTCAACATATAGTTGGCGAATTTTAAAGAATTTCGTTTTCGAAATTGTTGAAATTATAAACGTATTTAATGTTTGGACTGAGAGTCTGTTACGTTCTGGGAGAAGTGCATCATATACAACGTTTTGGCATATTAGTTTTAGTACATGTGGAACCCCTCACAACGAGTTTAATCCGTTCCAGTGACTCACTCGTTATACGAAAAACTCGTTATGCGAAACACTCTTTTTCCTTCGAATTTGTATGAAAAGTAATGGAATTGGCTCTAGGACCGAAAATGTGCTAGTAAAAATGGCATATACGCATCTGAAAGAATGTATCCTGTCTCCCTAATACTTTTACAATATAGTCGTTGCCGCTCAAATTTGACACAAACTCACCTATTTTTGTCTCGTAAGCACCGATTTTTGACAGCGTGTCACAATTTTTGTCTCTCAGGGCCGTGTTCGTGCTTCATCAGATGCGATTTTATCGGACGATCTACCAACATTTTATATGGGATTTGACAGATACCGTCGAACGTGCGACTTCGTCGTACGAGGGAATCATTTTTTTTTTTTAATTTCGTCGGACGCCGCATCCGATGTTATCTGTCAAACTAATTGTGTGGTGTTTTGTAGGAACAATCTCAAACTATCTTTTCATAATTTCATTTTCGTTAAACTATTAAAATCATCCAAATCAACGCAATATGAATCGATGAAGCGTTTGACAGCACGTGCGATAAAATCACATGCGACGAAGCACAGACACGGCCCTAAGGCATCAATGTTTGACTGTGAGTCAATTGCTTTATTTACAAAATTTAACGAAATTTCTGACACTGTGTATTCCGAAATTATTGAAATTAAGTTAAGTAGTGAATAATTTCATAAATATAATTTAATGTATAACAATCGTTATGCCTATTTTGGTAGGTTTAATGGAGTGAAAAAATTGGCATGTATTTTGAGGTGTAAACACCGGCGCTAGAATTTATAAAATTTCATTATTTTTTCTCATAAAGCAATAAATATACACGGTTTTAGTATTGTTTATGTGATTTAAAATTATAATTGTCAATTAGGTGGCAACGACTGTAATTGTGGTATATTTTTAGTTCATGTTTGTTATTTATCATTATTATTGATCAAATTTCTTGAAAAAGTGGGTGATTGTTTTAGTCTGTTCGTTCAAAAAACACTTTTCAGGACGATTATGTATTGGTTTGTGGCGATACCTGCTAGACTTGGAGTGGCACCTAGTGGAAACGCTCTCCTTTATGAGCAAGTAGATCCAAAAAAGGGGTTGAAACACTCATCTACATATACGCCACACACTTGTTCCTCACACTCAATTATACGACACAGTTCCACCTTGAAAATCAACATTTTGCCTGAGTGAAAATAAAAATTAAAGTAAATACTCAATCCTTACCGATTGTGATCTTGATTTCACATCGGGGCCGAAACATGTACCAGCAACGCAAACGGTATTGCTCGTTATGCGAGATTTTAATCGTTATAAGAGATGTATTTGTTGGGCATTTAGATTTGTTCGTTATGCGAAAAACTCGTTATACTCGGTACTCGTTATGAGGGGTTCCACTGTATGAAGAGTTGGAATTGTTACGTTAGAATCGATTCGAGAAAGCATTTTTGACATTAGAATTATACTCAACAGTGTAATAACGCTTGGGGAACAAAAAAATGATTATTTTGTGTGTGTAATTATCGGTGAAAGGCCCAATCACATAGAAGAATTCGGAATAGAATTGTTACGTTAAAAGCACGGATTTTTCCCCAGACAAAGCGTTCGATTTTTTCGATCGAAAAATGGTGCTAAGGCCGAATGCTTTCTATTTTTTAATACCGTAAGCAAGTAATGCCGACCATATATTCTCTTCTATTTAAGTAATTGATTGAAGTTTTTTTTTCATTTTATGATAAAACTAACTGTCTATTTGAAATTTCAAATGGCTTGAATTTGACTCGAAAGTAAGCACAATACGAAAAGTAGAAGAAGAGAAGTGTCATTCTCCATACAAAATGTATGGAATACCCGGGTATGCTGGGTGCCAACTTAAAGGTTAATTGTACTTCGTTTCAAACACATTTTTTTTTTCTCTAAAAAAAACGTCCAATAACGGTCCAATAATAAATACTGAGTTGAGCAATATTCAGCTAATGTAACGCCTAATTGTTTGCATCGAATACAAAAAAAAAGCGGCCCAGAGTTGCCGAGCACTGGATTAAATCGATTAGCACCAAAGCAAGGGGGGATCATTGAGGGCGCCCAGCACAGCACACAAACACACACACACTGTCAGGCGCACGAGCAAAACAGAAACGCTACGGGACGAATGGGAAGAACGGGACAAAACAAAAAAAAAAAGAGCGGGACAGAGCAAATCGTGGCGTCTCTTATCGTGGGGCACACTTTTTCGGGGCACACGAATAAAAACCATCCCGCACGGGGTCGCACAAAATCAATAGGAGGTCGCGTTTAGTGGGGCACGCAAGAAGTAAACCATCCTTCATCGGGCACACACGGTGCTGCAAGCAACGCAAGTGGCAACCTAAATCTACAGTGCGGTGACACCGTGCTCTAGCGTTTGTCGTGAGCATTTTCCCGTCCACCAACACCGTCCCGCCGCGAGTAATTAAGTTTTCCTTTTCCCTTTTTTTCCCCTTTACCCGTTGCCGTGTGTATAATAATGTGTATCGTGTGACACTTTTTGTTTGCGTTGCAGAACCCGAACGTGGTGACGCGCAGCAGCGCCAAGCAGTCGAAGGTTCGGACCCGTGCCCAGCAGGCAGCAACGGAGGCGGAGCAGGAGGAGCGGCGGGTGAAGCTGTACGGTGGCTATCGGTCGACCGGCAAGGGCAGCATAGCGGAGGCTAAGAAGCAGGGCAAGCTGAGAATGTCCGCCACCAGTCAGAACGGCACGGGGGCCGGCGGCGACCAGCGCCGCAGCTCCGACTTTACCGAGGTGCAGCTGAAGGACATCTTCCAGAACGCGCAGAGCGGGGCGCGGACGGTGCGCGGCCCCACCGGCATCCTGTACGACGAGCGGTTCGCGCTGCACCGCTGCCTGTGGGACACCAACTATCCGGAGTGCCCGGAGCGGTACCTGCGCGTGATGGAGCGCTTCACGATCGGGCAGCTGGTCGACCGGTGCCAGTTCATAGCGCCCCGGCCGGCCACCCGGGCCGAGCTGCTGACCAAGCACACGGCCGAGCAGATCGAGCTGCTGGCGCAAACGCACGGCTCGCAGGACGAGCCCGAGCTGGAGCGGCTGAGCTCGCACTACGACGCCATCTTCATCCATCCGGTAAGCCAGCCCTCAGGCCAGCACTCGCCCAAAGCCGACCCCCACTAACACTTTCTTCTTTTTTTTTTTTTTGGTTTGTCCAGACGTCGTACGAAACGAGCGTGCTGGCGGTCGGCAGCACGATCCAGCTGGTCGAGAGCGTGTGGAGCGGGACGGTGCAGAACGGGATGGCGATACTGCGGCCGCCCGGCCACCACGCGATGACCGCCGAGTACAATGGGTACTGCTTCTTCAACAACGTGGCGATCGCGGCCCAGCACGCGCTCGACCATCTCGGCACGCAGAAGATACTGATCGTCGACTGGGACGTGCACCACGGGCAGGGCACGCAGCGGATGTTCTACTCCGATCCGAGGTGAGGTTTCGGGTAGCGACGCCCCATTTTGTGCTCTGTTTTTTTTTTCTAATCCATCTCATCTCGTCCCCGCAGGGTGCTGTACTTCTCCATCCATCGGTACGAGCACGGCACGTTCTGGCCGAACCTGCGCGAGTCCGACTTTGACTACGTCGGCACCGGCAAGGGCGAGGGGTACAACTTCAACGTGCCGCTCAACAAGACGGGCATGACCAACGGCGACTACCTCGCGATCTGGCAGCAGCTGCTACTGCCGGTCGCCACGGAGGTAAGCAAGCAAGCAAGCGGGTTTTTTTTTCAGCCCGATAGGCCAACGGAAACAGGAGAGCCGACGAAATGCGTTCTAGAACGAAGATTCGCCTGCCCTATCTCTCCTGGGCCAGCGCGATGACGGGGCAGAAAACTAATCAGCAATCAGACTGTCGCCGAAACGAACGCAAGACACACCGCCGCCGCCGCCGCCGCCGACATCACAATCATCCCGCAGTTTTATGATAGCGCGATTGTTTTGCGCGAATTTATTAGCCTGCTTGTGTGCCATGTTTGCATCGTTTCTTTCTTTCTTTTCTTTTGGTAACATGATTTGCTTCTATTACTTCCAGTTCCAACCGGAGCTGATAATCGTATCGGCCGGCTACGACGCTGCGTACGGATGTCCAGAGGTGTGTGTTTGTTGATTTGACGTTGTTAACTAATCGTCGTTTTCTTTCTCTCTCTCTCTCTTCTTTCTCTCTCTTCTTTCTTTTCTTTCCCGCTATTCCATTTCCCCGTTTTTGCGTTGTGTGTGTGTGTATGTTTTTGTGGATCTTCCTTTTTTTTCTGTGTCTCCCATCTACTGCCCACCTCACGGCATACAGTTCGCTCCCGAGCTGATTATCGTGTCGGCTGGTTATGATTCTGCCCTGGGCGACGAAAAGGTAGCCACCGGGAAACAGTGCTTGCCAGCGTTTGCTGGCGATGATTTATACTTATTTTTCGCTGCTCGTTTTTGGGTGTATCTAACTCTTATGTCTTTTGTACTTTGGCGTACAGTAACACATCATTACAGCTGGCACGATAACACACACACACGCATACACACTAAACTTCATCATTATGTCATGCTCATGTTTGTTAGTTACATGTGGGTTCCTTCCTTTGGCATTTTTTCGTTGTTCTTTTAACTAATTAATGCACATTTGTTAGGACTATAAATACAGTCGCTGCCGCTAAATTTGGGATCTTAGGTATCAAGTTTTGCCTGTGAGGCTTCATTTTTTGACTCTAACGCATTTTTGACTGTAAGTCATCAATTCTAGACTCTTGTAGGTATCATGATATATTTAAAAGGTTTTTGAGGAGATTTATGACAACTATAACCTTACATTACAAGCACACTACTAAAATCGTGGGATTTAATAATTATGTTTGTAAAAATAATAATGAAATTAACATACAGTGGAATCTCCCTAAGGTGAATCTTCAAGGGACCGTCAGCGTCAAAGAAAACTAATGAAGGTGTTGCTCTGAAGTATCCAAGAAACCACGAGAAAAACCTGGCATCATTGGACCAATATTTTTTTGTGAATTGTTTTTCAACGTTCATCTTAGATAATTGAGGCTATCAAATTGCACATGCAACTTAGAAAATGTTCGCCTTAGGGAGATATGCATCTTGCAGAGACATACGATTTATGGAATATGACATCTTGGAGAGGGCTTGCAACGCTACCGTTAAGCGTCTCTTGTTGGTGCCTGTCAGGCCTGCTTACTAATCTTCACTGTTTCCCCCTCCCCACCCTCAGGGCTGTATGGAAATAACACCCGCGTTCTACTCGCACCTGCTCAGCCCGCTGCTGCTGATGGCGCAGGGACGCGTCGCCGTCGTCCTGGAGGGTGGCTACTGTCTCGAGTCGCTTGCCGAGGGCTGCGCGCTCACGCTCAAGACGCTGCTCGGCGATCCGGCCCCACGGCTGGCGGAAGCGCTGCAGCCCCCGTCCGAGAGCATGCAGGCGTCCATCCTGAACTGCATCTACAGCCACCGGAAGTACTGGAAGTGTTTGCAGCTGTACGAGCTATACGAGTAGGTTGAAAGGCGTTGAAATCCCAATATTCCAAGTATAATAATTTATTGCTCTGTGTTTGTTTCTGTCCGCAGCCTGGAGGACTACAACAACACCAACCCGCAGGACAACTTCCACAAGGTGATCAAATGCTACGTACCGCCGGAACCGCCGGCCCAGCCCGGCCGGTACGAGACGCGCAACTGCTACCCGGTGCAGTCGGCGGACGAGCGCGCCCGCATCCAGGACCGGCTGGCCCGGCTGCACCTCGCCACCGATCTCAGCTTCCCGCCCGACCGCGTCTGCTACGTGTACGACGAGCTGATGCTCGAGCACCGCAACAGTGCGGAAAAGTGGCACCCGGAGCAGCCGGAGCGCATCGCGAAGATCATGCAGCGGCTGACCGGGGACTACCAGCTGGCGCAGCGCATGAAGCGGCTGCCGGGCCGGCTCGCCACCACCGAGGAGCTGTGTCTGGTGCACGGGCCGGAGCACGTGCGCCTGATCGGCGAGGTGTGCCAGTCGAGCACGATGAAGCAGACGGCCGACCAGTACAACTCGATCTACTTCCACCCGAGCACGGACGCGAGCGCCCGCATGGCGACCGGCTCGGTGCTGACCGTGGTGGAGGACGTGCTGGAGGGCCGCACCCGGTCGGGCGTGTGCGTGGTGCGCCCGCCCGGCCACCACGCGGAGGCGGACACGCCGCACGGCTTCTGCATCTACAACAGCATCGCGGTGGCGGCCCGGCATGCGGTCAAGCGGTACGGGCTGCGGCGCGTCCTGATCGTCGACTGGGACGTGCACCACGGCAACGGCACGCAGCACATCTTCGAGCAGGACCCGCACGTGCTGTACGTCTCGGTGCACCGGTACGACAATGGGGCGTTCTTCCCGCGCAGCACCGACGCGGACTACACCGTCGTCGGCAGCGGGCCGGGCCGGGGCTTCAACGTGAACATCCCCTGGAACCGGAAGGGCATGGGCGACCCGGAGTACGTGGCCGCGTTCCACTCGGTCATACTGCCGATCGCGTACGAGTACGAGCCGGAGCTGGTGCTGGTGTCGGCCGGGTTCGATGCGGCGATCGGCGACCCGCTCGGCGGGTGCCGCGTGACGCCCGAAGCGTACGGCCACTTCACGCAGTGGCTGTCGGTGCTGGCGGGCGGCCGGCTCGTCCTGTGCCTCGAGGGCGGCTACAACGTCAACTCGATCTCGCACGCGATGGCCATGTGCGCGAAGGCGCTGCTGGGCGATCCGCTGCCGATGCTGCTGCCGGTTAGCGGCACCGCCCGCACGCCCCCGGCGACGCACGCGTCCTGCTGCGAGACGCTCTCGAACGTGCTGTCCGTGCAGCGGCTCTACTGGCGGTCGCTCTGCTTCAACAAGAAGCTGCCGAGCAGCGAACCGCTGCTGGAGGAGACCGGCAGCGAGCTGATCGAGGCGCTCGACAATATGACGCTGAGCGAGCGGGGCGGCACCGACCAGCAGCAGCCGCAGCAAACCACGTCCACCCCGTCGTCGTCGTCGTCCGCTGCGACGGCTGGCAGCAGTGGGGGTGAGCAGGCGGCGGGCAGCTCCAAACAACCGTCCCAAACGCTGACCGAATTTTTGGAGGCTAACTTAGAGGTTCGCAGGCAAATCGGTGGGTGGATTGTTCAACCAACAATACTTAACAAAGCTTCCATCGTTACAGGCACTGCAGAACGAGGAAATGTTTGCCGTAATACCGCGCCGCGACTGTCCCCATCTGAGGCTGCTGCGACCGGAAACGGCCCCCGAGGGTAAGGCTACCGTGTGTGTGTGTGTGTCTCCTTTCATTTTCCATGTGTTAATCTTGTTCTTCCCCGCAGCAATCGACACGCGCACACCGTGCAGTGACTGTGGTGCGGAGGTGGAAAACTGGATCTGTCTGCTCTGCTTCGGCGTGTACTGCGGCCGGTACGTGAACGAGCACATGCTGCGGCACGGTACCGGGGCGGCCGACCATCCGCTCGCCCTCAGCTTCGCCGATCTGTCCGTCTGGTGCTACGGGTGCGACGCGTACATCGACCATCCCGCCCTGCACCACTACAAGAACCTGGTGCACCAGGACAAGTTCCACGAGCCGCTCGTCTGGTCGTACGGCAGCGACCTCGTGCTGGACGTCGTGCCGGGCAGCGCCGGCCGCAAGGCGGGACAGGACTGATATTGGCCGGACGTCTCGAAGGTGATCTTTCGAGTGTTGGTGCTGTTTCTGCTGAAAAACATTCTCGTCGGTTACCTGAAGTAGGCAAAAAAGCGGGAGAGAGCGAACAAAAAAACAACAAACAAACACGCCTCCCAGAGATTGCGCTAGCCCTTGCTTTAAAAAAAAAAAACAACTTGCATTACAGCGTTTTCCAGGTGTTCTCATGGTTGTGGGAACTCCTTCCTTGATTCTTTCTTATTGCAAGTGAACTTCATGTGTTGGAAATTAGACTCTATTGGCACGCTTGCTGGACAGGCTTCCTGCATATTCGTGTTGGATTTGTCCATCAAGGGTGCTATAGAGTCCAATTCCCATTACATTAAGTTCATTTCACGTAAGAAGGGGTCAATAACTGTACTGGGGAAAATGGGGATGTACCACGGGTTGCTGTACGGCCTGAACGCTCTCCGCCAACCGGTTCCGTTGTAACATATCTTTCCGTACCAAAATGTGCCGGCAGCGGTAACTATTTATCATATATACCATACGTAACGTCAAACTAACGCGCGTCGCGTCGTCCTGCTGTCGTCCCCACTGTACACAATGTTCGTTCTAATCCGCTGTATGCACAATTTAACGATTCCTCTTGAATGTGTGCGTGTGTGTGTGTTTTTTTTTCGTTCTTAACGGGAGCATAACGATACCGATAAGGGCTACTTACGATAAGTGTTACAGAGACTATATAGAGCGTAGAGCGGGATAGGATATAGAAGCTGAGGGACAACGTTAATGACTCTTGTACAAATCAAGCATGCAACAGTGCGTGAATGTTGAAAGCAACGGGTGGCGAAAGTAGAGTGGAACAGCCACTGGCCACTGTTCAGATTTGTTTTTTTTTGCCGGGGTGGGGAAATGGAAAAGTTTGTTGAAGAATTGTGTAACTTGTGTTTAGGATATACTAGCTCAAACCAATTATACTGCAACTAACCAATTTGTAGAGCGCGTAGTAGTAGACAAGCGAGCAAAAAGTAAAAGTAAAAGGCATATGTTAACTAGATATTAACTAAGCAAATTCTATTAGCCCGACTAAAACTGTGCAACAGCAGGCGCACACACACACGTGTGGTAACAAAACAATACTAAAACATTTAACGCTAGCGCTGTTTTGCACATGTTAGGACAGGACATCCTGGTTGGCCATTCCATTTTCATCGTGTGTGTGTGTGTGTGTTTGTTAGAAATTTTAGAAAACCTTTTTTTCTGTTTGCTGTAGACCAAGATTACGTATTGGCGGTTGCATTTTTTATCGTTTTTTGCTGTTTTTTTTTAATTCCTTTTTGCGAATGTACGAAAAAGATGCGGTCAGGATGGAAGTGTTAGAATTTGAAGACGATAGTGTTTCTGTGTTTTTTTTTTCATATTGAAGATTCATTATATACAAAATCAACTTGTTTCAAATGAGAGGAGATAGCGTGTGCGTTAGCAATTGAGAGCAAAGGGAGAGCACGGGAGCGCGCCGGGAAAGTGTTACAATTGTGTATGTTTGTTCAATAGATTATTAACAAATAGTAACTAAAATTTTGCGATTGCGATTACTCTCTAGCATTGAATCCGAACCGGACCCTTGATGGGAACTCTGGATGAGGGATTGTCGGATGCGGCTTCCTCGCCAACTTCCATCGCAAATGGTTTTACATCGACCGCACCCTTTCAAGAACTAGGCGCTGTTTACACATACACCCACAGCCACACAAAACATCTTGAGGAACTTCTTAACTGAATGTGTACGGGTGGTGCGATCGCTGCTTCGCCAAGTTTGAAGAGACTTGAAGCTCACGTGATGCATCTAATTACTCTCACCAGACGTTTGAAGAAAGAACAAAACAAACAAACAAAAAACGGTAATTCGGTTCCTCCCAAGAACATTCTGGAACATTCATTCCAGGAGATGTTGCCAGGGTTTCCAAACCCCCAAGAAATTCCCAACAGTCTCCCGGCACTGCACTCGTATTTACCGTTAACCCGGAAGTACATGTGTGTGTGTGTGTGTGTGTGTGTGTGTGTGTGTGAGGTGGGGGTGGTTGGGTGCATGCATCCAGGATAGCGCGTGCAGCGCATACGTAACGCAGAGCAGCGGCCATTTTCCCACAACAAACAACAACAACCCCGCCCCAGTGGAAAGCTCGTCCCCGTAGCCGGAGATGCTAGCCGGGCTTTTTACACACATACTCTTTGTTTATTTGAACGTTGATTGTAGAAAATGTGCGTGCGTGTGTGTGTGTGGGGTGGAGGTGTCGGAAAATGGGCAATAGGGCTCGCTTTCACGCACACTCACTCGCGGCAATTTTTCCCTGTCTTCCACCCCCCCCCCCCCCCCAACCATTCACACACAGACACACACACACACACACACACGAAATCCACGACAGACCTGGTCCGTCTGGTCGGGAAGTGTATGTGGGAATCAGCACGTAGACACACCGAACACCGGCGTACCGGTCGCTTTTCTGGGTTCGGCCCTGGACTTGGAGCATCTCGCCATGGGGCTCTCCCAAGGTTTATGTGTATGTGTGTGTTGGCATTTTGCGTACAATCGCTACTACTACTACCACCACTACTACTACAACTACTTGCGAAGCTGGGGTTCATTGAACATATAGAACGAAGCGTAGTACAACACGACGCGGCTGCACTGTTGTGTTCCCCCTGGTTCGGCGATGGCGCCCTGGTTTTTGCCATCCTAAGCCATCCTTGCCTCCCTTTGTGCAGCTTTCCAGTTGAAGAGATGCACTGGAGGGTGGAGATATGCAGAGCCTAGTGATGGGTTATGATGGTTAAAATCCGGAATTGATTTCGATCCCGCTCAGGAAATTTCGGGGCTGACTCCGGAAAGTAGGTTCGCCCAGCATTAACCGGAGCCGTTTGGAATCGTCTGGAGTCACCCGGATTCGACAGGAGTCGTCCGGAGTTGGATTCGACAGGAGTCATCTGGAGTCGTCCGGAGTCAGCTGGAGTTATCCGGTGCTGTCCGGAGTTATCCGGAGACATCCGGAGTCTTCCGTAGTCGGAGTCTTCCGGAGTCAGTCGGAGTCTTCCGAAGTCATCCGGAGTCGTCCGAAGTCATCCGGAGTCATCCGGAGTCGTCGTGAATCTTCTGGAGTCGTCCGGAGTTGGAGTCGTCCTGAGTCATTCGGAGGCATCCGGAATCGTCCGGAGTCATCCGGAGTCGTCTCGAGTCATCGGAAGTCGTCATGAGTCATCCGGAGTCATCTGGAGTCGTCCGGAGTCATCCGTAGTTGTCCGGAGTAATCAGGAGTCGTGCGTAGTCGGAGTCTTCCGGAGTCATCCGGAGTCATCTGGAGGCATACGGAGTTGTCCGAAGTCATCAGGAGTCGTCCTGAGTCGTGAGGCTAGGAGTCAGAGCCGTCCGCAGTAGGAGTTACCTGGAGTCGCGGAGTCCACAGTCGGCCGGTGACGGTCGGTGCAATGTTTTTTTTATGGTCAGGCATTTCATCTCCCACTCCGACTCCTGTTGGCTCCGGTCGACTCAAAACGCTATTCTTAGAAAGAAAGATCTGTTTGAGAGTTGCACGCGCAAAGCGGAAGAGGAAAACAACATCCGCAGCTGTCTCCGACTCGGGGCTGACACCGAACAAGTTCGACTCCGGGCGATTCCAACTCCGCACAACTTCCGGTAATTCCGGCCGACTTCGGGCGGAACTAGTGATTCCAATTTTGCCGGAGTCGGAGTCGGTCTTTCGATAGCCGGAATCGGAATCGTGGGTACGCTCCAGAGCGCCAACCACTAGCGCAGACATTTCGCAGCATTCAATTTGTTGTCTTTTTGATTTCAAACAAGGTGTTAACATGGCCCTCCAAAAGTTGATGCAGCGCTGGGAAGTACTCATGCCGGAGGCGCCACACTCAATCGCTCACCCTATTCCGCACCATTGGAATTAACGCGCTGGTCACAAAGGCTGGTCCACCCGGGCTGTTCAGCCATTACCAGCGCTGTTGGTGCACTCTGGCGCGCACGCCCCGATCACAGTACCGCCGACCTACCGCGCCCATACCAATTAGGACTCGTTCGCCATCGAATCGGTCTCGAGCAGCCCGGCAACGACCGCATGCCGTAGTATTGGTCGCTGTGGAGGCTGGCGTTCCTTGTTTGGTGCGGGACTTGGTGGACTTGTGAGGATTTTGATACACATCCAAGCAGCCATGAAATGAGCGAAGATGTATTGGAATTATTGTCTCAGAATGCCTAACGATCCTAGAGAGGACGTCTAAAGGCCTCAGGGTGTAAAGATTCTTGGAATATCAGGATCTTCTAAGCATATTGAAGATGTTGTAGGCTCGCTTTCCGGCAGAAAACAACGTGACCGGCTATGCCTGCCTTTCTCAAGTGCAATCTCCCCACCCTTACATCCTCCCACCTTACACTCCCTCCCACTAATGCCGGCAAAAGCGTTGTTGGGAGTGTCCCGGCAAAAGGACTCGGCTGTCAGTCGAATATCCCGACCGGGCCGAAACGCTTTACCCCTCGCTAGCTGCATCCGTGCTGGGTGGCTTTGTCTGACCGCGTTTTCGGAGTTTGTCTGCGCAGCTGTGCGATAGCAGCAGGAGTGGGTAGGGGTGCTTGAGGCGTTCTTTTTTTCCCGGCCCGGTTGCAATTTTCCCCTGTCTGTGTGTGTGTGTGCGTGTGTTTGTGTGCGGATTGCGGCATGTGGCGGTATTTCGTACGCCGCACACACACACACACACTCGCACTAAAAGGAGTACTACGGGGTTGAGCAGGAGGGAGTACAATTGGGTGTGCGGTGAAAATTTGTCGATGATGAATTTGTGTCGTTGCATCATGCACGGCGGGCGGGTTGGTTAGTTTTTTTTTACAAATACATTTTAGAAAAGAAAGAAAGTATATTTTTAAAAAAATTGTTTTTTATGTTTTTTTCTAAGGACCAAGCCGGTCCACATTACATAGAATCCCCCGAGGGGAACAGCGAGACACGCGAAAACACGCGAAAAAAAGAATCCTTCCAGCTACGTCCACCCCTAAGCCACCCAAAAAAAACAACCAGGATACTCGATAACCTCACTTTATGCGCCGCTGTACACCGTCTGGTGGTAGCGCAACTTCACACTGGTTCAACAACTTCCGGGTCTGGCGAGGAACGAACACTTTCCCCCTTGCCTCCCTTCTTGTCATATACACACACACACACACACGCATACTCGCTCAAAAAACCGGAACGAGACGGTAAGGCTCCCGAATTAAAAAAAAAGGAGCAAATAAAAGGAAACAACGACCTACCGACTCACACACACACACACACACACGAAGCGCAGGTAGTTCGCAGGAATCTGACATCCGCACATACCGGAACGCAGAAAAAAAACATCACACACACACACACACACGCGGATACCGTCTTCATAGCGATGCCGGGGCGCGCGCGCGCGCTCCTGCTCCTGTCCAATTGCGTCTGTGTGTGCGTGCCGCCATTCTGTATAGAATCCTCTTGTAAACGGGATGCAAGAGAGTGAGAGAGAATGGTTGCGAGAGAGAGAGAGAGAGAGAGAGAGAGAGAGAGAGAGAGAGAGAGAGAAAGCGATGAATGATAGAAGAAGAAGGATATGGATTGGGGGGGGGGGGGGGTTTCGTGTGAAGTAGCAATAAAACAAAAAACACACACACACACACACACAGAAGGAAACCGCCGGCAGGAGCGTTCCTCGTTCGCGCCTGTATAGCGAACGCGCGCAGCGTACACACACACACACCCGCGAAAAGGGGAGCACACAAGCGAGGCGGGCGAGGCAGGCGAGCGAAACGGGACCGCCGAACCGCCCGGACTGGGAAGCGCGCGCTCGCACACACGGCAGAGTGACGACGACGCTTCGAGAGCCCGGACCACGCGCGCGCTAGAAGCAGAGACGCCCCCAGTGAGCAGGCTACAGCAGGCAGGCAGCAGTGCACAGCAGAGTGTCTAGAGACGGCCATCCGATTTCTTTCCGTGTTTTGGTTTTGACGTGTGCGGTCCCGGCTTACTACTACGCGCTACCTTACCTACTGCCCGTGCGTGCGTGCGTGCGTTTTGTGTGTGTGTCTGTGCGTGCGTGCATTTTGCTGCTTGTCGTGTGTAGTGTTTGGGGGGGGGGGCCATCGTTTTTTGTTGGCTGTTGTGTGCGGGGCCAGTTCGTCGGACACAGTCGGTGCACCCCAGAAGGTGCGTAGAAGAGGATTCATCCGGCCCCCGGGGGGGACGAACACACAGAGTGAGAGACACACACAAACGCCGCAGCAGAGCGGCCGGCGCCCAGCCAGTGTGTGTGTGTGTGTGCGTAGTGTGGGTCTGGCTGTGCTCGCCAATTCCTTAGTGTTGTGTTCCCCCCCCTTCCGTTGTTGGGTGTGCGTTGCGTCGTCGTCCGTTCCGTTGGGAGGTGGGGGTGGAGTGGAGCCAACACGCCGGTCCGTGTGTGTCACACCACGAGCACGAAATTGTGATTCTTTGGCTACACCTCCCGGCGAGGAAGGAAGGAAAAAGCGTGTCTGTGTGTGCGCGTTTCGGTGAACAAGGACACACACCGGTGCGTCTTTGTGTGTGTGTGCATCGGGTGACAGCAATCAGTAAGCGGCCGAACGGACATCCTCCTGCTATCAACCCCTGTCCTTCCGGAGCCCGTCATCACGCAACCCCCAGGGACCCAGTGACACGAGAATTGCTCAGGTACGGTGTGCACAAATTCCTCCAAAAATTCGGTAAGTGATCCTTCACACACATACAAACACACAAACGGGCACAGCGAGCCCAATGTATGGATGTGTGTGTGTGGGGCTGGGTGTCCTTTTCCTGGAAAATGCGCTCCATTTTTGCCGGCTGCCTTTGGGCAGGGTTTTTGTTTTACCGGTCTTCCCATAGGCAGCAACCCGTCTGCGAGAGAAAGAGAGAGAGAGTATGCTACTCTCTCTCTTTCTCTCTCTCGCTCTACGAACCGTACCGGCGCACTAGGGGCCAGCCACACCAGACACACCCGTGTTGTGGAAGCTTTTTCTTTTCCTTCTTTCACTTGCTTTGCTTTTGTTCGGTGTGGAGCAGGCTGGCGGGGAATGTGGTGGTGGTGGTGTGTGCGTACACCCTACAAGAGCGCCCCTCCGCACAACACTACGTCGCCGCCTACCAACACGCACACATACACTTTGAAGTTGATCCTTTTTGTGCCCCCCCCCACTCCCCCCCCAACCTTTGCTTCTTCACGCAAAGACATCCCTTTTTGCTCGGTGAAAAGCTGTGCAAAACGTGACGGGAAGCGTCTGCGCGCACACACACACACACACGTCAGCTCAGTAGTCACCCTAGTAGTAAATACAAACGTTTGGAGTATGTGTTTGTGTGAGTTTTTTTGCCGTCTTTTATGTATAGAGAGAGAGAGAGAGAGAGAGAGAGAGAGAGAAGAGAGAAGAGGGGGAAGGGGGTGGGGTGATATACATAACAACGAACCCCCCCCCCCTCCCACCCTCCCCCTCCCTCTCCCGGGTTGCCCCTTGTTGCATGGGCTGGTGGGTCCCCACATCACTCCTGGAGGGCAGCCAGCCCGGCGGTCCAGACTTGGTGTACAACTCCCTTCAGGGCTTGCCTCCTTGTCCAAACCCCACCCGAACCGTCAATACAGAAAAGGAGGAGGGGGGGGGGGGCGATTCCGAGACACAACAGAACGCCCATCTCTCCGTGTGTGTGTTTGTGTCCTCTTTTCCGCGGAATTTTACCCTCCCGATGAACCGATGTCGTCTTCCTTGCGCTGTTTATTTTGCGCGACTTGAGTTCTCACGGCGCGTTGATCCTTGCTCGCGTTAAGGGCGGCTGGGGAGGAGGTAAGCAGCAGGATTCTTGGAAACAATGGCCTCAGGGTGTGTGTGTGTGTGTGTGTGTGTGTGTGTTTGTTTTGGTGTTTGTCTCCAACGAGAAATACAAAATGGTGGTGTACATGGGCAGTGTACATCTGGGGGGGGTGGGAGGAAGGGCAGGTGTTTTCTGGAAGACTCTCTTTTCCTTGTTTACCGTTTCAGGTAACCGCATTTCGGTGGCCGTGGGATGCTTTGTTCCGTGGCTTTTAGTTGTGCATTTTCGGTGTTTCGCTGCTCGAAGAGAAGAAACAAAGCGGGACGGTTTGTGTTCCTCCTTCCACCCCAAGAAGACGCTAGGATGATCGTAGAGATTCGCAGGATCTTGCGTTGATGAGAGTTGCTAGTGACTCTGCCAGTCGTGCTGCTAATAGTCGTAACATGTCCCGGAAGGTATTCCTTAGGATTTGAGCACTTCCAGGAGTGCATCCGGTTGATCCGGCTTGCTCATAGATCCTTCTGGAAATAGGATATTGCTGCTGCCTAAAAGTGCATGGGGGAACGTATAGGCACCGGGCGAACAAAAGCCATCCCGAATGTCTGCCTGAGTCCATCTCGCGAAGAAGCTGGGGAACTCCCGTGCGAAATAACTCGAGATTAGCAGCAATAGCAATAGCATTCGGAACTAATGATGCTCCCGGAACTAATGATGCCTTTATCCGAGGAATTCTCAGCTTTATCCGAAGCCGTTTGGGATTGTCTGGAGCCGTTCGGAATTGCTCGGAGTGGTTCGAAGTCCGAAGTTGGCTGGAGACTTCCAGAGTCGGAGTCATCCAGAGTCATCCGGAGTCGTCCGGAATTGGAGTCGTATGGAGTCGGCCGGAGACTTTCGGAGTCGGAGTCGACCCGCGTCCGGAGTCAGCCAATACTTTTGTGGCCAGGAATTTCTTCTCCGACTTCGACTCCTGTTGACTCCGGACGACTCCGCCCGACTCTAGACGACTTCGAGTCCGGACAACTCCGGCTGTCGCCAGACGACTCCGTGTGAGTCCGGACAACTCCGGACAGCTCCGGCTGACTCCCGACGACTTCGGATGACTCCAACTCCGGTCGGAGTGTGTGGTGGTTCCAATTTTGCCGGAGTCGGCACTCCAGAGAGCACACCACTAATTGGGTCGTCAAAACCCGTGGACCACGGCGTTATGGTGATAGATAGTTACGGTGTTGAAGATGTATTGGAATGTTGAAGTTAGAACTGAAATTCTCTTGCAATAACGAACAAATTGCATGAGTCACCCGGAGTGTGTCTCGTCAACCACTCAGCAGAAGCTGAAGTTGTTGTTTCTGGTTGGTGATTTTGTTAGCCTTTTTGGAGCAGATCTCCAATGTCTTCCCTGCCCAAATAGCCCACTAGAGCTAGGAACTTCCACCCCAACCCGACAGTCATGTATGCCTGGATGCGCAAATCACACTGTTGTCGGGTAGAGCCGTCACCCTCGGCCCTCTAATTGATTCCCCCATCCCGTCTTCCTACTGGGATGCAGTGGTGTGCTGTGCGCGCACGTCCCATCACCTTGAAATGAGCCAAAATAGTTGTGCCAATGCTGCTGCTGCTGCTGCTGGCACAAGCGAGCAAGCGCGCGCGCGACCAAAGGTACTCCATCATGGTGTCCCGCACTGCCCTGCTCGCCTGCCTCGTCCGAGCCCGAGATAAAGGGCTCCGTTGCGTGTGCACCCGGTGGCGTGCCGGTGCGTGCACTCTCTCTCACACACACACACACACACTTAGCGGCCAAAACTATGCAAAACCTGTAACGCAAATTGACATTTGCAACTTATTTTTAGCCTGGCACCAAAAAGGAAATGCTAAACCATTTTTCACCATCGCCGGTGTGCGTGTGTGTGTGCGCCGCTGCCGCGTGCCGAGTTTTCTGCTCGAATGGGGGGGGGAGGGCTGCTTTCCCGTACATTTCTCCCTTCTCGGGATGAGATGTGCTGGCGGGGGGCGAGCTAGATAGATGCGTGCTGTGCTTCGTTGGATTTTTGCAGCGTTGGTGTTGCTGCCGTTCCGCGTGTACTGCCCCACGGGGACACAGCTGAAACAATAAGGCAAAAAGAGAGGGCGGGAGGGTGGGTGGAGGGAAGGTTCGATGCATTCCCAAGAATCCCCCCTTCTGCTGCCCACAGAGCGCGCGAGTGGTTCACATTCGTTTTGCTGTCTCTCATGTGTTTGCTTGTCTATCGCACTTCCTGCGAAGTGTTTGGAAATCGCCTGAACCAAACCGCAAACTTCAAAGTCCTGCAGCCCGGAAGTTCACCGAGCAAAATGGAGCAGTCCGCTAAGACAACAGAGGGTGTGTAGACTGGCCACAGAAGCACACTCCACGCAACTCCACCCTCCTCCCTGGTGCTTGTGCTTACTTCGCCAGACAACAAAGACGCTGGTTGCTGCGCGAAACCTCCCAGGGACAAAGAAAAACTAGCTTGAGAAGGGGAGGAGAGAGACCAGACCCCACAAGACCCAGTAGAGCACTTTTTGTCTGGGCCACACCTGTGTCTCGGTGTCCTATGCTAGGATTTGTTGCTCCATGTATCATCCCCACTAAATGGGACGACCCAATCATTGGAAGTTAGTGTGGCGTGTACTGCGGATCCAGAACTTCACGGAAGGCGAGAATTGAAAGAACTTTGACATGAACATATGATGCAGAAACTGCTCGTGTGCTCGGATTCGGACTCTTCTTTGTTTGTTGAAGGATTTCTGCGCAACCGAGCTGAAGAAGACGAGCGAGAGACATCAAAACGGGGACAAAATGCTGCTGTGCAGCAGCCAGCTGCGTTTTCGGGGCTCGGGGTTCTTCCTGCTTCCTGTTGTGCACCATGTGCGCGCGCTCGACAACCGTGGTTCGGGAGAGCTGATGCAGGAGAAGAAAAGGGACCACAGGAGATCTAGTGTACTACCTTTAACCTACCTGTGCACCACCGCCACTGTGTGGCACTGGATGGAAGTGTGTGCTGCGCGGGGCCGGCTGTGGTGTACGCACTTCTCCTTTCTTTTTTAAGTTTAATGAAGGGTACGCTCGGTAAATGAAGGTTTCCCAAAATGAGGCCTCGCTGGTCGGCGACGTAACCGGTGGCCGCAGCAGCAGCTCAAGGAAATACAGAAGGAGAGGGAGCAGCCGGCTGCATATGCAGCGGTTGTTGTTGGCACATTGAACGATCGCTCGAGGCCCGAACCGAACGGCGTGTAACTGCCACACATCTGTTCGCGGCAAACAATCGGCATCTTTAGGCTCCCGGTGTGTTCGCACTCTCTCCCTTTCTCGCTCTTTCTCTCTATCGATCTCTTCCTGTTTCTCTTTGTCCCTAGGTAACCGGTACACAAAACGCCTCAAGAACGCCGGTCCAGAGGTGAGGGAAATTGGGATTGCTGGTAAGCTCTTGCGAAAGGTGTTGTGTGACAAACAGCTGAGAAGGAGAGAGAGAGAGATAGAGAAAAAGAGATATTATGAATGAGAGAAAGAGAAAGAACGAGAGAGACAGAGCAGGGACATTTCTTGCAGTGTTTTGTGTAAGGACAAACATCCCTCGGGGTTGATTTTTTCTGATAAAAAGGTAAAGGTAGAGGCAGTTAACCCCTGCGCGCTGCAGTGGTGGGCACGTCTTGAGATGATTGTTTTGTTGTTGTTTCGATTTTTGAAGTTTGGGAAACGGAACCGAGACGCAGGTAGAGGGTTTGGGCATTCTTTTGCAACGACAGTATCCCATCGCTGCACGTCTTTCGGGCTTTGCATCTGCCCGTCGGACCTCCGTCTTGTGTCTACCGCGTGTGCTAATGCCGGCCCGGTGTTTTCGAACTTCTCCCCCGGGGGAGGGGAGAACCATCAACGGGGAAGGGTGTGGTGCAACCTCGACATGTGTTGGGGTGCGTCGGTCTAATTATGATATCGACCAGAGGTTATCCCTCAGCAATTTTAACCGCCCGCCCGTGTTGCGTTCGTTGACTTTCCCGCGCAAAAGTGTGCAACATTGCGCCATGGGTGCAATAGGCTGTTGCCAGCAAGGGCTTGGGACATTGACATGGGTGCGCGGGGTGTATCGTAGCCCGAATGTTGGCGCGGTTTCGGCAATTCGCTCCAGCAATGTTGCCAGAGGAAACATACGCTTATACCTTGTAATTTCCATGTTTCAGATAAGCCTTGCGCGTTCATTGACACTGTACGGCAATATCTCGGCAGTCCCAAGCCATAACAATCCAGAACTCAAGTCTAGAAGTTCAGTTTGTGACACGGTAGGCTCTAGCCATCATGGCTGGGGGCTTGTAAGAAAACTGTGCTTGTACCTTGTAATTCCATGTTCCAGATAAGCCTTGCGCGTTCATTGGCACTCCTCTTCTGGTTTGTTATGTCTATGGAGTGTGCTCTGAAGTCCAGAAGCTCAATTTTTAAAATCGTAATAGTTTGGAAAACAGTGACCTGTGAGAAATAGGCATTAGTCAACATAGCTGGGACATTGATATCGGTGTGTGTATCGTTGTCGGATATTACTCGCGATTGCGGGAATTTATTCCAGCAACGTTTCCAGAAGGAAAGTACTCTTGCACCTTGTAATACCATGTTGACACTCCGCTTCTGGATTGTTAATGTCTATAGAGTGTGCTCTGAAGTCCAGAAACCCAGCAGTTCAAATTATAAAAGAGTAAAAGTATGGAAAATGGTGACCGGTCTGAAATAGGCTCTTGCCAACTTGGCTTGGGCCATTGATATCGGCGTTGGATATTACTCGCGGTTTCGGGAATTCGCTCCAGTAATGTTTCCAGCCCTTATACCTTGTAATACCAATTTTCAGATAAGCCTTGCGCGTTCAGTTTACACTTTGCCTCAGCATTGTTATGTCTATGGAGTATTGAGATATTGCGAATAGGAGTTCAGATCGATTCTCTTGTGGGTAACGATACCAAGGGCAAGACGATTGGAATCCAAGAGAGATCGAAACAAAAACAAGCGCGCGAGGTCTACATGATTTTATAGCCTTTCCATTACCTTTTCCTCATTACCTATAGGTAATCTTCTCTTTCACCCTAGAAGACCTTAGGTTTAGGTATGCATCGACAACTTGTAAGCCGCCAACAACACCTTGTCTTGGTGAGAACGGAAGAAATTTTAAGTTATCGCTCTTGATTTTGCGATCTCATTCCTCATCTATGTTTTTTTGCATAATCCCCCCGATTGCCGATCGTGGAAGAACTCTCCAACACACTCATATTCCGAGCATAGAGAGAGACCCCCAAGGGCTCTCAGGGTTGTTATTGCTGCTCGCGTTACCTCACAGCCTAATGTGCAATGGGCTGTGTACCATAATGTACGATCCTTTCATTCTCTTCTATCCGGTATAGGTGTATCCACCTAGGTTCGTTGCTTGTCGCTCCCTGCTGTCGTCGTCGTTCACGGTACGCCCCAAATGAGTGCAGTATTTTAAGCAACGCGAGGCGGCTACAGTTCTTCTCGCGAATTTCTTGCTTTGGTGCCGGCGTTTGTTTTTTTGCTATCATTTGCCAAAAAGATGTTTGACGTGCGTGTGAGTGTGTACGTTACACATTCTGCTTGTCGCGTTCGTCGTCATCTTCGCCCGTAAACGGTCTTAAAAGTGAGAGTAACCGCGGAGGAGCAAAACATGTTAAAAACGAAAGGAAAGCAAACGCCGCGCGCACGAAGGGCAACACTAAAGGAGAGACGGAGAGAACTGGAAAGACGTTGTCTTCGTTTTCTTTGGCGGTAAGGTGTCTGTCTGTTTGCCTGTTGAAGAGGAAACAGGAGCAGCGCTGCCTCTCTGCGAAGGACATCTTGCTTGGGCGGCTCGAATGCGGTACGTGTGTGGGGCCTTGCCTGAGGATCGGTTTTTTCGTTGCAGGGTGGACCTGAAGCTTTAGCCTGATCCTAATCCTTATCTGCCAGCATCGAAGCAGTGCTGTTTGATGCCATGTCCAAGGTTAAACAAAAGAGAGGTCGGGGTTGCTTACCTTTCGGCCGAAAGAGTTTCGCACACGAGCGCCGGTCAGTGTTTCTCAAACTAATTTGAAATGTTTTTTTTTAATTATTATTATTTTAGCATTAATGGCGTAATGTGCTGAAGGAGGGCTGAACAACAATTTATATGCTCAAAATTGAACTAATTACTCAGATAACTCATAGATAACAATCTGTAGCATTTGATGACTTTTAAAAAAAATACTATAATGGATCATTTTGTAACTTTCCTACTTTGGGGGCTTTTACGATACTAGTCAGCTGTTTTATATGAAGTTTGACAGTTGGCGACTGAAATCATTTTGTCACTTCATACAAAATCACTCGCAAAATTAGCCTCAGATTTTCAGCCTAGTCTGGAAAAATGTTAACAAACGTCGAGGGTCGATCACATAGCAGATTAGCTCATGAACGATTGATTTGTTTTGGCTCAAGCACACATATTTTGTCAGGAAAGGTTAAAACATGTTTAGACACATTTCGAACAGAAAAAAGAGAACAAAACAATATTAAAATGCATCTTTGTTTGTACACAATTGCTGTAATCCAATATGGCGAAAGTCCATTGTCAAATGGATACAACCCGGATAATGGAAGCTGTTTTCTCTGTTGTCTACGAGGCCTTAATACACGGTTTTCCACAACCACTTTCGAATGTGCACATCATCATTCACCACCTGCAAGATGTTTTTCAACAGCTGCCGCATATTGTACTGACATCACAATAAAATTTCCGTTCTTACACATGATGTTCGACACAACCCAAAGAACAGTCTAACTCAATCCAGTCTCAGTAGTGTTGAAAATCATGTCGAAGAACTGAACAATTATTGTGATGAAAATACAACATTGATGGCAGTTGCTGGAAAACATCTCTCAAGCTGTAGTAATTTGAGTAATTTGATTACTAAACTCAATGTTGTAGTAATTTTTCAGGTTTTCTATATGATTTTTAACACGCTTCATGTTGGATTCAGTTTGACAGTTCTTCGTGATTTGTTGAAAATCATTTGTAGGAACTGAAACTTTATTTTCATGTGAATACAATGTATGACAGCTGTTGAAAATCATAATTTAGGCGGTGAATAATGAGGTGCACATTCGAATATTTATTTATTTTTTTTACCATAAACCAATCTCTTCCGATGCCAATAAAAAAATGGTTTAGAAACTCTGTCCCGCGCCTCGTATACCTGTTCGCGGGGCGCTCTCTTCCTTCTCGGTGTCTGTGTGTTGCGCGGCTCCTAGCGTCGTTTCCTTTTTATCCTAAGCTCTTCCTCTCCTTCTCCAGCCCGGGTCTGTAGGAGGTGAAGGGGGGGGGGGGGGTTTGTTCTGTTTCGCTCGGCTGCTTCCCGATGGGAAACGGGTCCCATGTGGAAGAAAGAGAGAAAAAAGCAGTGGTGGGGCGGCGAGGAGGCAGCGCAAGCGAGACGCAATGGTGCAAAAAAAACAACGATGGAACCCTCGGAAGGTGAAAAAGAAACGAAGGAACGAAAGACGCACCACGAAAAACCCAATCGGAAAGACAGAAACGGAAGAAAACCACGTGCTTTTCACAGACTGCCGGGGCGCTGTTGCTGCTGCTGCTGGCAATTTCGGCCCTAGCAGCAGCAGCAGCGTTACCAGAACAACATCACCGGCATCACCTTCCCGGCAGGGGTGTGTGTGTGATGCGTTCTCAAGGCGAAATTATGGGAGAGTTGCATTAGCATTTGCGACAGAAGAAGAGGGGCAGTGCGATTTTTGTTCTTTTTTTTGTTTTGCTGCTGTGCGATGTGAAGGTATTTCTGCTTGGGTCTGCAGAGAGAAAGAGCGAGAGAGAGAGAGAGAGAGAGTCCTATTGGTAGTGGATGGTATTTTGAAGTAAGATTTCGTTTCATTTCACTGGCACAATCGAATGCACCTTTTGTTGTGTTTTTTTTGTTGGTTGTTGCATTTTTTGATCACATCTCCTTCCTCTCGGAACCCAAACCCCTCCGAGTCCCATCAGGAAGGCCTTAAGAACCTCTGCACGTTCCCTCGCCCCGCGTGCAAGAGATGATCCACATCATGTGTGTGTGTGTGTGTATGTGTGCATGTGCGTAAGAGCGAGTTAAACATCTAATTATCAACGTCTCGTCGTCGACTGCTGCCTTCCCTTTTTTTTGCCCCCCCCCTCCCCCCTCCTCTTCGCAATTCGTTTCCCAGCGCGCGCACACCAGCTGCTTTTTTGTCGTCGTCGTCGTCGTGGTGTGGTGCCGGTAGAGAAGAGAGGAGGGACCACGACTACCACTACCACCGCAACCAGCTGCTGCTACGCTGCTCTGCCGCCGCAGCAGTTCTTTGCGAGTCCGCATTGCCCCGAGTTCCCTTACCCTTACCGGATCTGACGGTCGTGTCGCGTATGGTCTGATTTTGCCGGAGCCAAAACACGGACAGCACCAGCACGGCTGGTTTGGTGTGTGAGGCTTCCGACGAGCGTGTTTCGCGCGCGCACCGGCAACGTGCTGCTGCTTCTCCTCGCACGCAACAGAAACCGGCAGCAGCAGCAGCAGCGCGTCGACTCAACCGGTATGTCGCTCACTCGTACAATGGCTGTCAAGGCGTACGGATCTGCGCCATAGTTCGGTTGCGTGCGGCGGGTTAGTGTTTCGGTGCGTTTTTCGGTACGTTAACTACACACACACATAAACACACACACACATACAGAGCGCGGTGGTGCGTATTCGGTTAATATGCGCGGCCCCTGCCGTGTCTTCTAGGAGTGCGCACGCCGAAGGAACCGGGGTAGCAAGCGCCGAAATTAACTGAGCGTGGTGTGTTGCCCCTACGCGGCGGGCCGGTGGTGGAGCAGGAGGAGAATGAGGCAGAGAGTGTGGCTTGCCGTCTGTGATTAATCAGGAGAGCTAAGAAGAAGAAGAAGAAAAACAAAAAGGTAAAACAAAGAAGCAAACTTGGAATGAAACACTCGAAGGCGAAGGTTCCGAAGCGAGATTGAGATGCGCGCATTCTCCCCTCGAGTTGCCGCTCACAGGGCTGCGGAGCTAAATCGGTTGCGAACGCCGCAGCTCCCTTTGTCCTTAAATGTGAAGTGAAGCACAAGCAACCGTTGTCGCTGTGTGCATGTTCCCCGTGTCCATCGGGTTGTGCGTAATCGGTAGAGGATATATTGGGCCTTTGTTTCGCGGATTCGCGGCTGTCGGTTAATATCCGCGCGCAAAACAGGCATCATCCACAAAGGTGTGTGAGTGTTTCAGAGTGAGAGAGGTTAAGAGAGGGGTAGAGAGGGTATAGTGTGAAACATCCCGACGACTACCAGCGTTTGGAGCATTGAAGAGGACATCCCGACATTTGAAGAACCAATGTTTTTGAAAAGCTTTAAAACATCCGATGCTTAAAACCCTCAACCATCAACCAATGTCTCTCCAAAGTCCCTCCATCAAACGTGCTCAGCCGAACCCTACCAGCAGCCCCTTCCATATGGGTAGCACGTGAACGTGAAGCAATCCAGCGATCGAGAACCCATTCGCAAACACATTGCTGTTCCAGAAGGGTAGATAGAGAGGGGTTTGGGGTGGAGGAGGGTTTTATGGCCATCAACTGCAGCAAAAAAAAAAAACCCATTCCGAAGTCGGCGGTATGTGTTTGTGAGTCCTCTCCGAATAACACCCGCTGCAGCACAAACCACACACATATTGGGAGCAGCTCGCCTGGAGCCTATGCATCTTCACATTCTTTTCCTCGGAGATCGTGCAGCTGCGCAGATATGGCCGGACGTGGACTTCTCCTCCAGAAACGGTTGGGTTTGATACTTCTTGCAATTTGCAATAACGTCGATGGGTGAGGTGTGGTTCCTGTGTTTAAAAGTCCCGTATTCAGAATTGATGAATCTCCATCATCATGTACCTGGGATATTTTAACTTCTCAATGTGTTGTGCCAAGATCGTGAAGTTCGATTGTGAAGTTACTAGCCATATTTTGATGAGTTTTGATTTTTTTTCTTTTTCGCGAAACTCAATGTTTACATGCTCCAAAAGTGATGTTATCTGGATTAAGTGTCATCAGTATGGAGTTATGAGAGGAATCCAACTACTTCTTCTTTTTTCTTTCAATGTAAAATTCTACGCGGTCATGCCGGACATTCGAGACGTATTAGCAACACGCTACCGGAAGTCCTTGTTCCTTGAGCCGACGCATCGATCGAAGCGTTCTGAAGCGCATCTCGATAGGTTCGTTCCGTTCCTCAACCAAAACGATCGGAACTAGGTTCAAAATGATGAACCTAGTAGGTTTCGGTTGGAACTGGTCGTAATGATTGGATTTATCGGGCTGCTCGGAAGAAGTTCGGAGTGGTCAAAAACACCGGAGACGACTCCTATCCAAACTTGTGGAGCGCACCCACGACTCCGATCCGATTCCAGCTATTGTTACTCCGGTTCCGGCTCAGACAAAATCGGAACCAATAGTTCCGCCCAAAGCCGGCAGGAATCGAAGTCGGATGGAGGCATTTAATTTTGTGGTATTTTTTGCTTAACGACTTCACTTCTTAAACAGGCCTTTCTTTATACGAATTGCGGTTGGAGTCGGATGAAGTCAACAGGAGTCAGAGTCGGAGATTAAAGGCCTCAGCAGATTAACATTGGTCTGCACGCGACTCTGGACGACTCCAGACAACTCCGACTCCTTACGACTTCAGCCGACTCCGGACGACTCCAGATGACTCCAGATCACACCAGACTATTCCAAACGACTCTGGATAATGCTGGACAGACCTACCTTCCGGAGTCCAGATCCAATCCAAACTGCGAAGATTTAGAAATCGACTCCAGAAAGTAGGTTCGACCAGCATTCTTCGGAGCTGGCCGGAATCGTCCGGTGCCGTCCAGAATAGTGATGTGCTCTCTGGAGCACACCCACGATTCCGATCCGACTCCGACTATTATTAGTCCGATTCCGACTCCGGAAAAATCGGAACCACTAGAACCATGAGTCGGAGTCGTCCGGAGTCGCCCGAAGTCGCACGGAGTAATTCGGAGTTAGCCGGAGTCAGCCGGAGTCGATCAGAATCGGAATCCGTCGGAGTCAACAGGAGCCGTGTGGTTTAATGAGCCTGTGATCAGACATTTCATTTCGTTACGTTTTTTGTCTTTCACTTTACGCGTGTACTTCGTATACAGGCCTTTGTTTCGAAGGCCGACTACAGGCCTTTGTTTTGAAGGCCGACACCGGCCGACTCCGGATGACTCCAATAGCTCCTGACGACTCCGATCGACTCCGGACCACTCCGGGCGATTCTGGGCGATTCCGGACGATTCCGAACGCCTCCGGAGAATGCAGGGTGAACCTACCTTCCGGAGTCGACTCCGGATTTTTGCGAACTTTACCCATCACTAGTTCAGACACAGAAGAAGTCGTTGGAGTCAACCAGATGCCAACATTTGAATTTTTTGCTATATGATGTATTGCCACGGCAGTTTTCAATGATATAGCGTAAAATCAATTGTACTATTCGTGCCTGTTTCCATTGAGCCTATTTCCGTGTGCAATTGTTCAATATTTGCCTAACACGTGGCTCACATAGCGACGGAAAGCTTTATTGGGCTTACGCTACACTTTGATTGCTTTACCCAAACTACCCATTTTGCAGTCACAATCCCTTCTTGATTGTTGGTTCTGTTATTTTAATCGGTTATTTTAAACGCCTCTGCTTTTTACCTCGGCACCGTAGGACATACTCGTCTTATGAATCATAAAAGTGTACCCCAAAACAAGAATCATGTTTAAAAAATCATAATTTTCTAATAAACCCCCGTTCTCTTATTCCATTTTAGGTGTATTATCAACCAAATCGGAAACAATAAACCTAGTGTAAAGAGAACGCGTGAAGGAGGAGGAGCAGGAGCGCCTGTTTGTAGCGTACACAACCCCAAAGGCGACACCTCCAAGGAACCAAGAGCAATAGCATTTCGTAGCACTCTAAAGCAACCAGAGCAGAGAGAGAGAAGTAAAAAAGCAACAAAACTGCCTAGCACAAGCATGGACGATTTTTCGCTCGCGTTCGACGACAGCCGGCAGTCGCTGTCGGTGGCGACGGCGGCCACCACGCTCGCCCAGCTGACGTCCCAGTTCGACGATCTGCACCTCGGCACCGGTGGTGCGGACGCGACGAGCCTGCTGAGCGGGCTGGTGGGGGCCGGCGGGCTCGGCAGCATCGGTGGGCTGCACCATCACCATCACACGCTCGCGTCCCTGGCCGCCGCCGCCGGTCCGGACAGTGGGCTGCTCGATCGGCACCACCATCACCATCTGGGCGGCTGTGCCAACGGTGGCACCGGTGGTGGGGCCCCGGGCCACCAGACGCCCAACTCTACCAGTGCGGCCGCCGCCGCCGCCGCCGCCACCAACGTGCTGGATACGTTTGTCGCGATGGTCAGCGGGCTGACGGGCGTGTGTGCGGCGAACGGCGGCAGCACCAACGGTACCGTTGGCCCGACCGGGGGCCTCGGTGGAGTAGTGAATGGCGGTGGCGGTGGTGGCGGCGGTGGCGGCGGCAGCGGCGGCAACCTCATAACCAGCAACGGCACGACCAACGGCGGCAGCGGCAAGCTCGAGGAGCGGCCGGTCAAGTACAAGTCGCACACGGAGTGCGTGCCAGTGCCGTCGTCCGAGCACGTGGCCGAGATCGTCGGCCGCCAGGGGTGCAAGATAAAGGCGCTGCGGGCGAAGACGAACACGTTCATCAAGACGCCGATCCGGGGCGAGGAGCCGATCTTCGTCATCACCGGCACGAAGGAGGACGTGACGCGGGCGAAGCAGGAGATACTGTCCGCGGCGGACCATTTCAGCACGCTGCGCTCGTCGAAGAAGCAGGCGATCGCGCTGCTCGCGGAAAGCCGCAACATGCTCGGGTACAGCATGCCGGACGAGATCACGATCCAGATCCGGGTGCCGCAGAAGGTGGTCGGGCTGGTCGTCGGGCCGAAGGGGGCCACGATCAAGAACATCCAGCTCAAGACGAACACGTACATCATCACGCCGAAGCGCAACCAGGAGTCGGTGTTCGAGATTACCGGCCTGCCGACGAACGTGCACACCGCCCGGCAGCTGATCGAGGAGCACATTGCGACGCGGGCCGGCACCACCGCCTCCGGCGCGGCTGGCGGCAATGGGGGCGGCGGTGGTGGAGGTGGCGGAGGCGGCGGGGGTAGCAGTGGGGGCAGTAGTAGCAGCAGCAGCAGTAGCAGCACCACCAGCTCGAGCGGCTCGTCCACGTCCTCGTCCGGGCACGGCATTGGCCCGGGGGGTGGCGGCGGCGGCGGCGGCGGCGGTGGTGGTGGTGGGCTGAGCCGGTCCGGATCGTCCAGTGGGGCGAGCAACGGTGGCAACGGGCCGGGCCTGGGCTGCCTGTCCGGGAGCGTGACCGGCAGTGCGGGCTCCCTCATCGGAGGCTTCGGGGGCGGCGGAAACGGTCTGCTAAACGGGAACCAATACCACCACCATCACCATCATCTGGAGCAGCAGCAGCAGCAGCAGCACAACAATCACCATCATCTGCACCATCCGCACCATCAGGGGACGCTGCTGAATGGCGGAAGCCTGTCCAGTGCCTTGAACGACGGTGGCGGCGGCGGTACCAACGGGCTGCTCGGTGGCATCGGCAGCGAGCACGACTTCGAGGGCAACCAGTTCATCATCGACAATCTGCTCGAGTACTTCAACAACATGTCCGGCACGAACCAGCAGCAGCAGCACCATCACCACCAGCAGCAGCAGCACCACCACCACCACCACCACCACGAGCCGTACCTTTCGCCCGGCGCCGGCGGGACCGGGATCGG
Organism: Anopheles coluzzii; assembly: GCF_943734685.1. NCBI lineage: Eukaryota > Metazoa > Arthropoda > Insecta > Diptera > Culicidae > Anopheles > Anopheles coluzzii. Next base: position 9,509,454 of record NC_064669.1, read on the forward strand.
CGGCGAGCACATACCCGACTTCCGCAGCATCTGGGAGAGCCTGAGCGAAAGCCAAACGTCCGGCACGACCACCGACAACTCGGACAACTCGTCGCTCGTCTGGACGCTGCCGTCGTCGCCGCGCAACTCCGTCTCGTACAGCCCGGACGATTTCATCTTCCAGCGATAGGATGTGTGTGTGCCGCGGCACCGAAGAACCCCCCCAAGCCACTGGGAACAACAACTGTGAAGCAATACAGCCGGCGCAAAGACCGATATCATCCGCCCGCACACTACGTTTTGGATCCTTTGAACGGTGAAGAAAGCGAGAGAGAGAGAGAGAGAGAGAGAGGATCGCTCAAAGCTACACACAATTCTCGTTGTACGATCGTTGCTGGTTGAGCCGCTCGAATGGTCAGGGCGCGTATGGCGCCGGAGCCTGCCAGTCTGTTCTGTGGGGTTTACCGTTTTCATTTGTGATTTACGAGCGCACGAGATACTGTTTCGATTGTATTTTTGTACTTTTTTTTTTTAAATTTGTTTGCCTTTGTTTCCATTGTGTTGTAGTTGTAGGCTTTTAATCTTTTAGAGCTTTTGGGGCGCATTAGCGCCCGTGCATAGCGCCACGAGGAGAAAAGAAACCAAAAGGAAGCGCATGGGGAAACCGCCGGAGCGTTTTGCGTGTTATTCTGTAAGACTCTAAGGGATACAGAGAGAGGTAGAGAGAGAGAGAGAGAAAGAGAGCACAACACGGCAAAGGTTGTTTGTTTGTTTTGACTTGCGTGTAATTAAGTTATGTTTTTAAAATAATTTAAATTAATCTTTAAGTTTTATATTTGCTCATCTTGTTCGCTTTCAAGCAAGCAAAATATCGAGAAAGAGGAGGAAGAAGAAAAACGAAGCGACACAGCATCCCAGTTACAATTTGTATCGTCCTATGAGAGCATGCTGGAGGGCGGTTCTAATCGTAGTTAACACAGCCCGCGCGAGTGGCCAGGAGCAGGGCGGGCAGCGATACACCCAATACATTTACATACATAATGAGCACAAGCGCATTTTCCAGAACATATGAGGCAGGGCGCGTATATTATTAAAACGAAAAAAAAAACAACATCACATACACGCAAAGAAGAGCGGAGCTTTATACTAATTTAATAGTGTATAGGTTTACATGAACTAGCATTTTAGAGTGTGAAATCGCACACACACACACACGCGTACAGAATGAGATTTGTTGTTCGGGTTCCGGTGGTGTGTTGGGGATGGGGACGACCATTGTTGGATTTATCCGTCATTGTTTCGCTAATCCCCTTAATTAATCCCACACACACACCAACACGCCCACACACGTACTGAATGAGATTCAGATCGGTTTTGATGAGATGACGTGGTGAAACTCTCATGTTCACTCATCAAACACAACTTAGCAAGAATATTTCATCCCCATTTTCAGCGATTAGAGAGACACACACATACACACACACACACACACACACACTCACACGCTCAGATAGCGGCAATAATGGCGAAAGAGGGGGCGGAAGCGAATTTTAATAATTAAAAAGTAATAATATTAGCAAGCCAAGGATGATCTGTGTGTGTGTGTATGTGTGTGTGTGGCGTATAAGGAGCGAAGGCGCGCACAGTGTATAGCAAAACGTGTTTAAAAACTGAAGTTTAAATGCCTAAACGAAAAACGAAAGGAAGCGTGTGTGTGAGAGAGAGAGAAAGAGCATTAGAGGGCAAACAAAGCAAAGAAGGAAAAACAAACAGTAGCCAGCAGGACACACTGGGACGACACACCGGGTGGAGCGGTCCAGTTTTCTTTTAAAAATATTTGTTAAATTCTATTTTTATTTCCGTTAAGTTAAAAAAAATATGGAAAAAGTCACGTTACATGCAACCCGGCAGCGAAACAAGACGAAAGAGTTTTTGTCTGCTGTGTTCTGTTGGTTGATTCCGTTGAGAGCAAGACATTAGTGAATTGTGGGAGGGCGTGAAAAAGTGGTACGAAATTTTGGGGTTTTTGTTTCTCGGTAGGTACGAGCACAGGTGATTTGCGTCCCGGCGTCCTGCTGCCTCAAAAACACACCCTCAAACACACTGCCGGTTGAAAGTTTAGGAGCAAAGCCGAAATGTAGCAGTGATACTAGCAATTGATGTTTTTTTTTCTTTCTAAACAGTCATATGAACACGCAGGTGTATCGCTTTTGTTCTTTTATGGTGTCATTGAGCGCGCAAAGGTACTAAGTAATTTATTTTTTATTGTCTGTGTATAGTTTATTTTATTTTTATTTTGTTCTTTGGAGAGTATTTATACATCGGATAGGCGGACCGGCAATGTGTGTGCGTTGTGGTGATGAGCATGATGATAATGAAGAAGTGATTTAGCAGCGAGGGTTAGATAGATAGTTACATAGTTAGAGAGCGAGATGTAAACCGACTGGGCAAGAAGAGCAAATGGAATAAACACACACACACACACACATGCCGGTACGCGGTATGAGACAAATAGTCCACAGGATTATATATGGGGAAGAGTTGGAAAGCGAAGAAACCGGATGTGAGTAAAACAATTTGCCAAGGCGCTTCAAACTAATCAAACATAAGGAAGGGGACGTGAAAACATATGGAAAATGTAGTAACACAAAACGTTAAAGAAGAGTGAAAATATTATTATGAAAAAAATATATATATCTATATTATATGTTAATCTACAATGATAACACACACACACACTGCGTAAAAGAGCAAACCTCGAAATAAAAAAAAAATATGTTGGAGGAGCGGGAGCAGCGTGGTACCAAAACGCGTAAGCAAACGAATAATAATGATAACTAATTAATAGTAACACTCTATCACCATTCGGCTTAAAAGTGGCAGAGAAAGAGAAAGAACAGAGAGAGAGAGAGAGAGAAAGAGAAAGAGAAAGAGAAAAAAATAATAAGAACGAAGAATAAAGAGGGATAGTGAGAGAGAGAGAGTGCGCGCACTGAGAGAAGCATAACAAAGAAAATGAATAACTATAATGAATGTAATGATGTACGCAAAAGGCAGCAGAACAGATGCAACCACGGCATTGAGAGCTGTAAACCAATTATTGTAACCTTCGAAACAAAAACAAATGATGACCGAATCCCAAAAGTAAAGAAAAAAAGAGAAGAGAAAAACAACGTGCACAACACACACGAAAGCAGTTTATTTTTATAGAACAAAAAGAAGAGAAGAAGAAGAAGAAGCAGAAAAACAGGAACCATCTAAAGCATTTACCATTAGACGGAAGCGTAAGGGACGACGAGAAAGCAAGAAAAATGAAGAATAAATAAAATATTGTATTAACAAAGAAAATACAGACAGACGCACGTAAAATTGGCTTCCGGGACTGATGGTGTGATGGTATAATGGCGGGTGTGATGGTGGTGCCGAGAAGATTTATCTAGAGAAGTAGTATGTGTGTGTCCAGCGCAGGACAGTGCGCAAAGAAGGAAAAAAGGGGGCAAATGCGGTGAAGAGACACTCTTCTCTCTGTCTCTCTCTCTCTCTTTCTCTCTGTCTATCTCTACCACCGGTAGTACTGTGTTCCATTATCTCTGGGAAATTACCGAGGTAAAGCGAAAGCAAAGAGAACAAACAAAAAAAAATCGAGAAAATAAAAATGAGCAGATAAATAAAAAAAAAGAGAGAATAAAAAGAAAGATAAGATGAAAACAGATATTGAATATTCCTATACAGAAATATACATAAAAAAGATATATATAGATTATATATATATAGTATATAAATATATTTATGTACAGATATACCGCGTGTAGGATGTAGTGGGTGGATGAGAGGTACGTAAGCTCCGATTCAGACAGAAGAACCGGTGCAAAGAAAGCAATGCAAAACATATGGAACGAAGAAGTGTAAGCTCCAGTAGTAGTTCCGGTCTCGGTGCAACAATGGCACACCTCCCGGCGTCGAGATTGCTGGGCATATTTTTGGACGGAGCGTAAACACTTACGGAGGCCGTGTGTACTTCGACACTCGAAAACATGGCAACCAAATCCGTGCGGATGGCGAAAATAATGGGTCGTCCGAAGGATCGGAGATCAAGAGAGCTAGAGCGATGTCGATCTATCAAACAGAGAAAGAGAGAGAGAGAGAGAGAGAGAGAGAGAGAGAGAGAAAGAGAGAAAGAGAGAAGAGAGAAGAAAAAAACCTGTCGACGCACATACTACCTTTTTTATCTAATCGCTCGCTGGTTGAAAGGAAAGAAGCTAAATTAATACTTTACGCCATCATACTTAAACGTCTAACGGCTTAGGACAACTAATGTTTTCCGTTTTCTCCCCCCTCCCCCCCCTGTTTACTATTCATCTTACTATTCATTACTATTGCTGCAACCATTTAAGGTAGAACATGATGGTAAGAGTATAATAAGGCACATACCCATATACGCATCTGATGAAGCAGGTAATGAGTTTGAGGTAGGATTATGGTCAAAAAGAAGAAAGCAAGACAAGTTGTCCAGATTCATTGCAGTTATTGCAGACTTGCGAATGAGCTCAAAAAAAAAAGAGAGAGAGAGAGAGAGAGAGAGAGAGAGAGAGAGAGAGAGAGAGAAAGATGATATAACAGAAAGCAAAAAGAACGATATAGAAGGGTAGTTGGAGAGCAGATAAAAAGAAAGATATAAAAAGGCGGAAAGAGAGCGCAAGAAACGAGTGAGAGAAAGGGGGAGACAGAATTGAGATAGAAATATAGAAAAGAGCGTAGAGATGTGAGAAGGAAGAAGGAAAGAGAAAAGAATAGTAAGATGGCGTACGGAAGCGTCAGTATATGATATACTATACCAATAATTACTAGTAGGGATATCACATTTATAGATTTGTTGTCTGTGTCGATAAGTTTTATCATGTTTCTTTGTATTTATATGGAGTTTATAAAATGCGAGAGAGAGAGAGTAAGAGAGAGAGAGAGAGAGAGAAAGAGAGAGAGAGAGAGAGAGAGAGAGAGAGAGAGCTAGTTCGAGGGGAGAGAAAAGGAGAGCGTAGTCTATTACATCTCATGTCCAGAACGTTTTTCTTGATGGTTCTTAACAATATATTCTATCTAATTACCACCTACTATATCTATACTACTAATCTCCACAGCGCAGCAGCGCAGGTAGTCGTATATATTTAGCGTAGAATGCGACCTTCATTGCCATCTTTATGGTGGCATCCTGTGCGCTACGAGCTAAAAGCGCTACTTGGTCACAGTGCTGGTCCAAGTTGGTCTTACCAAGTTGGTCTAGCGGGACATCCACTGGTTCCGATTCCTCATTATTAGTTCCCGATTTTTGTATGAATGTGTATCAGGATGTGTACTACTAACGGATATCTAGATGTCTTAGTATGTACTTTGCCCATAGTTACTACGATACTTTAACGGCAAATTATTTTAATTGCAAATCCGAGATTTTCCGAGAAGAGCTACTAAGAAGAGCTTACTTGAGCACTAAGCAGAAGAGTGTCTATGTTTCCACTGTAGTTTAAATTGAATGTGCAATTATTGGAACGATAATACACACACACACACACCCCACCCACGCACAAATAATAATTGGCTCATTATCGTTACACAGGATCTCTTTTCCATAATGTTGCTAACCAACAACACATGCAATGTACTTACGCTTACACTGAAGGCTTTCATTTTGACAACTGTCAACTTTTTGAGCACTAAGCCTCAAACACTTCAACCATATCCGCTAGTGTGTGTGTGTGTGTTTTTGGGTGAAATTATTTATAGATTTGTTCTTTATGTTCTGCTTGATCATCCATCCTGCTCAGTAGTCACTAGAGAGAGATCCACTAAGCAGCATCGCATTGCAGGTGGTGTCTATGGACGCGATAGTGTATCGGTACAGCACAGAAAAGAGGAGAGAGAGAGAGAGAGAGAGAGAGAGAGAGAGAGAGAGAGAAGGAGCAAAAGTGCGAGAGAGAAAATAAATGCGCAAATATTCTTCCAACGTTTGAAAAGAAGTGAAACTCACGGCGCACGGCATTTTTTTTTCGATTTAGTTGATTTGTTTGGTACATTGGTGTATTGAAACATGAAAGTCTGACAACGGTTATTGCTTAGGTTAGGACAACTTAAGACAGAGAAACACGGAGTATTAGTGGGAAGAGAATAATACAGCAAAAAAGTAATAAAAACAGAGAGAGATTGTAGAAAATAAAAAAAAAACAATAGTTGGACTAAAATGTGCGACCAATGAAAGATTAGTCCACTACTTCCCAATAAGAGGATATCTATATACACATACATGAATTGAAAAAAAGGATGAGACAACATTTAGCGAGAAATAATGAAGTTTATCAACACAATTTGTACATCCTCTAATTTCGGGGCATCGGATTATGGTAGGATGCTGTGTAAGGATAGCTTAAAACGGAACGCACTTTTTCGTACACCGGCGTGTGGAGGTTAAGAATCCGATCGTGGATTGTACATGCATAAACACATACTATTATCTCACAGCTGTACCGTAACTATCGCAAACATTACAACGCATTGCTCTCGATCCTAAATACACTACTGTACACCCATACACATACAAACACGTGTAACTGTAATGGAAAGCGGAGTGGAAGTAACTAGGAAGAAACATCAAAATGGCGTCAAGCTAAACACTGAGAAAGTGGAATGAGATAGAAAAGGAAAAAGAGAGCGAAGTAGAAGAGAGATACACATTATCGATACACGATAAGAGCTCAATTTTATATCGAAATTTATATACATACTTGATAGATAAAGAAAATGTAAGAGTTATAAAAAGCAGAAGAACGAAAAAAAAACGATAAAGCAATAGATGACGCTGATACTGCGCAAAAAAAACCCCGAAAGCGGAACAAGCAAGAAAACGGAAAGCAAATGCACCTCTCGAATACTTAAAAAAAACACACTGAAAACTGCTGAACAGCGCCACAGATTTTGTTACCTATATATGCGTGGGGTTTGCGTTTAGGTCTGCGTTGTTATGTTAGTTATAGCTTTGTTCTCTTCTAATCTTGTTGGTAATTTTTTTGTTTTACGTTTTTTAGAGAAATTGAGCACTTTCTAAAGAGTTTTTAAAACGAACCCGAAACCGCGGAAGAGCAAAAGAACGACCAATCCCGTTCTGCTGCTGCTGCGCAATATATCAGTCACCGCTCTGCGGTGACAGTTGAAAGCAATTGCAGCGGACACGCTACCTGCTACTACCCCGCGCGAACTTCCTTCTCTGTTAGTAGGCTTAAGTTTTCGTGATTAAGTTTCGACGCGGTGCACCACGCGCCACACTTTGGTAATCGGCATTAGGAGGGAGGAAGAGAGGGTGAGATGTTCGCACTATATATATCAAAGCGCGGTGTGGCCGTCCAGTGCCTAAGGAACCGGGTGGTCCGGGCCCTCACACTTAGTGCATCAGCTGCCGGTACACCTGCTGTGTACACGCACCGCCGTAGCTTAGCGCAAACATTTGTGCGTGAAAACCACCCCCGAAAATAAAACCAAGCAAAAGGATAAAAAAACAGCACATACAAAGCCGGGATAAACGCTGAGAGGAAGAGGGACATTTAAAAAGGAAACACTATCGAAGATGACTTTTTTTTCGTTTTGTGTTACTAATATTGCTATTACAACTACTACTACTCTTATAAAGACTATTACTACTACTAAACACTCTAGCCTCCTCTCCATCCAAACAAAAAACAAGCTTTTTTAATGCTGCTCTCCACTGCTAGTGTAGGATCTGCTAAGGTGTAGGTGATCTTACACAACGGGCTCTGTCCACACGGCCGCCGCCCGTGAACTGTACTAACTCTGACACACGGGGGAGACACTAACGCTCGCGTATAGTGCATTTGACACCCCGGGCAAGCACACTAGCAGCGTCAAGAATGCAACCAAAACGGTAAAGCAAAACCGGTGGATAATAATCGCATGAATGTTTAAACAATTGCAGATACTTATAAGCCGACAGAGAGAGAGAGAAAGAGAGAGAGAGAGAAAAAATGAAGTTCGAGCGAGATAAAAAGAGAAAAAGGAGTTTTGTACGAATAGTAAAATCAAATTAGTCGACAGTTCGAGAGTAGGTGGACGCACGCATCCATCGCTCAATGCGCACACGTGTGATGACGCGCTGGGCAGTTGGACAGTATCGGAAGATCTATAGTTTTTAGTATACAATATACCAATCATGAAGCAATGCCCTCGTAATCTGATGACTGGATAGAAAAATATATAATTATATACATATAAGAGACATTACTATACTTGGTGTAGCAAGATCATCCTCATTCATAAACCCCCATACCCTCCCCCGCCCCGCCTCCAGCCACCCCACACACACACACACACACACACATTCATCACTTTCACCAACAGGCACAGTGAAGGAAGCAGTGTGAGAGGGAGAAAGGAAGTTGCGGGAAGTGAATTTTATAAAGATGGCGAGCAAGCAGGAAAAACGTCTTGCCAAGTTCGGCCAGGTCCAATGTCATTATAACACACACAGAGATCCACATACAGCCGCACCGTGGCATGCACCTTCACCCAATCAAGACGGCAAGTGGGGAGGGGTGAAGGCTTTCCAGGGGAGGGGAGGGACACATAGAGCGACACAGCGAACTAAATAAAACGAGAGAGAGAGAGATAGAGAGAGAGAGAGAGAGAGAGAGAAAGAAAGAAAGAGAGAGAGAAAAAAAAAACCCGAGATAACGTAGAGCCGAGACGCGTAAGAGGTGTAGCGGAGCGGTGATCGTACGAAGACGAAGAAGACTGTAATGCACTACTCCTAAAATATGTTGTATGGGAAGTATTTAGAACAAAACAAACAAAAAAAAACGGTGAAACGCGTGAAACAAGAATATCTAATAAAAGTCTTATAAATTAGATCCCGACGATGTGTTCGCTTATTCAGGTGCAGGTATAGTGATCTATCCGCATCATCCACTCAATTCAATGGAATTCGGGTACTATCATGACATCCCGGCTGTGATAAGCCTACTGGAATCTTCCCGATATTCATTTCGGTTCACAGGTAAAGATCTCGTAGCTATCCCGATCCTCACAGGACTCAGCCCGTACTATCCAAAATCCAATGCTTGAGGACAGATTGGGTCCTCAGAAGGTCCTCAAGACACCGGGTACCCATCGGAGATGGATGTCAATGTCTCAGAGGAACATATTCGTGCTGGAAATGTGTCTTAGTTTCTTTCAGATGAAGTGGTTTCTGTGGTAACAAAATTCCAAGGCATGCATTGCCTACATCGGAACTATTGATTTGCTCTTTACAGCACACCCACGACTTCGAACCGACTTCTGTTATTGTAAGTCTGATTTCGACTCTGGTAAAATCTTCCGGAGTTGGAGTCGCCTGGAGTTGTAGTTGTTTGGAGTTGGAGTCGTCCGGAGTCGTCCGAACTCGCAGTCGGTTGGCGTAGTCCGAAGTTTTCAAGAATAGCGCTGTTGCTACGACAGCATCATTGCATCTACCTTCCAGAGTCGGTTCGGAGATGACTCTGAATTTTAGTTAACCTTACGCATCACTAATCCGAACCGCAATAGCCTTGCTCATCTTCAGTGGGCCTTTCACGTATTTGGATACAGGCTACCAAGTTGATACAGTGTATACAGATTTCAAATCTGATTTTGAGAGAGTATCTCATAAACTGTTGATGAAGCTCTCTAAATTAGGCATATCTACGTCTTTCGTTAACTAGATTGGGTCTTACCTCTCTAACAGAAATCTTCATGTAAAGTACGGACCGTCCTTTTCTTTACCGTTTTCCAACTCCTCCGGTGTCCCTCAAGGAAGTGTACTAAGTCCCCTCTTGTTTCTATTATTCATAAATGACATTAGTTTAATTCTTCCATCTCCTAACCACCTGCTATATGCAGACGACATTAATGTATTTGTTCCTGTGATGCAAGCGGATGGTTGCAGCACACTCCAATCTCTTAATTCCCTCTCTTCCTGGTGTGCGTCAAACTTCTTAGAGTTCTGTGTCGTAGTCATTCCCCTCTTATTCACAACTATGTTCTTAATATCACTGTTATCAGCAGGGTGTCATGTGTTCGAGATTTAAGTGTCTAAATCGAAAGGCCTATCACTCGATAGTCGTCTTGAATTGGACATCGGAAAAGCTTATTCAAACCTTGGTAATATTTTTCGCTTGACTTCGGGCTTCACCGATTTGAGGTACCTTAAGGCATTGTTTCCTAGTGCGTCCTATTGTTGACTATGTTTCTGTTGTCTTCTGTACAAACAGGGCAGGTTGGAATAACAAACTCGAAGGTATGCAAAAGCGCTTCACTAGGTGATTATATCGCCGCCTCTTCCACAACCACATTACCGTCATACAGTGATCGTTGCATATTATTCAATCTTAACACCCTCGAATCTAGACGAACTAAAGCATGTGTGTCATTTATCAGACTTGCTTTCCCAGCTTAGTTGGTGTTCCTTCCAGGTGTTTAAGAAATCGGACTGCCCTTGCAATACCTTTCCGCAATACATCTTTTGGCACTAACGACACGTAGCTATTTTGTTTGCGTCAATTCAATGAACATTACCGTGATTTTAATTTCTAAAATATGTTCCGGCTTTATGTTATACAATATAATTATTTTTCTCTTTTTTTAATGTTCGTTATTTGATTACTTTTAATGTGTTCTTCTTATCCGCTGCTTATTTTCCTTTAACTATGGATTTCCATGCTGTTACATCCCTTTCTACTTTCCCTTAGTTTAGTTTAGTTTAGTTCCAATTAGATTAGTACCAATAGGGCCAGCTAAATTTTAAGCAATGTATCTTCAACGCCAGAGGCAGACATATTGAAAGTAATATATGAAATGAACTGAAATGAAACTACGCTGGCGGGTTACCGGAGGAGGATTTATGTGTATTATCTGAGGTATCGAAAAATGTAGTTTGAATCAGAGACAGTCAAGTTAATCCATTTTCGTTGTGACCTATTCTTATGATCGCTAGACTTATTTTACCTGACCGGATCACTCAATCGAATCAAATTATGAATAAACCCACAGTACCAGACCGACCTGCAGAGCCTAAGGATGCCTTGGTACATGTGTAGAATCTTCGCTAATCATTGCTAATATTAATTCTGATATTGAACCCTTTTTGGAAGCTTACAAGGCATGTTACCGACAAGCTTTTGTTACGAACTATGCAAGATCCTTGATTAAAGTTTGCCACAAGTTGTTAAAAGACACGGACGTATATGGGAGACTGTCTCGACTTACTCCGGACCCTTCTTGGTCTACCTTTTCCCGCGTAGGCTCCGCGCTTCTCACGTCTACTATACCGCCGAGACAACATCGTTGAGGCCGCAGTTCGGCGCAGAACAACCTTTATCACGTAAGCATTTATTTGGTCAGCATATAACAAAGCAGCAACAGTGGTCTCTTCCCGTCAACGTCGGGAAGGCGAATATGTTATAAAATAGGAGCTTCCCCATTTCCCCATTTACGATCCTTGCCCCTCCCTCTTCCCCCCTCCCCCCATTCGCCCCAACTCAGCAAAGCTAGCAGCAATATCACATCCCCCGCGCCTCGTCGTTCCGTGGGTGTGGGTACCCGCCCCCACCCGTTCCTAGTCCTGCAGCACGCTCCGCTCGAGGCTAAAGTCATAGTCCGGCGCGTACATCACCCGGCCGATGTAGGTGAGTATCTCGTTCGCCTGGATGCGCGTAATCTCCATGTCCGCCGGCTGGCCGATGTCCGCCGACAGCCGGAACGGCACACCGTGCACCGCGTTGCCGGCCACCTTCTCGTCGCTGCGCTGCCGCACCGGCACCGGATTGCCGACCGCGTCGCCGCCAGCTCCGCCCGGTGGCTCCGGGACGGCCGGGTACAGGGCACTGCCGGCCGCCGGTCCGCCTGGTGTACCGCCGGGCGTCAGCGTTTCGTCCGCGGGCTGTGCCGGACCGCCGCCACGGCGCTCGATGAAGATGAAATCGTCCGCGGCGGGCGGCTGATGGTGGTGGGCCGCCGAACCAGCGCCCGGGATCGGTTCCGTCGGCACCTGTGTGGGGCTGGGTTTTTTGCTCTTGAAAAAGGAAAACATTTCGCTGCAACACTACACTCCTGGGGGGGCGCTCCTTTGCCGGATGAGTCACTCGGTTGGGCCTTTTGCGTTGTTGAGTGTGGAGTTGATGGGTGGGATGGGTGGGTTTGGGATGGTATGTTTTGGGTTGGTCGTTGCTGCTGCTTCCCCAACAGTACCGCACACAACGAAGCCTTTCTTTGTTTTGATACCAGCAGCGGGGTCGCGTTTGGCAGCTCGCTGGGCTTGCGCGTTTATGCTGCCGGCTGCAAGGATTGAAATGGAGAGGCGCGTACACGCGATTTGTCGAGACGGTTAGACGATCGCGCAAAAAAAAACAAATGCTCGAAAATTACTCAAAAAATTACAGGTTTTTCAATCAATTCTCATAGCTGTCATAGGGACACTTTATTAACTCTTTCTTTAGTGAAATAAACATAATATTATGGGAATCGGACTCTATAGCACCCATGATGGACAAATCCACTAGGAATTTCCAACGAGCCTGTCCAAAAAGGGTGCCTCCGAGTTCGATTTCCAACATATGAAGTTCACTTCCAATAGGAAAGAGTCAAGGAAGTGTCCTACAACTATGAGAACCCCTGGAAAATCCTGTATTTTGTAATCAATATAATCTAAAATCAACTTCGACTGCAAATGTTAGAAATAATCGTACGGCAAGCAGCATGCCATCAGTGGGAGGGGTAGGTGCAAAAAAGTCCACAAGTTCTTTTTACTCTACGGCAGATCCTCCAAAAGTGTAGAGATCGGCCTACGCACCACCTATTCATCGACTTCAAGGCGGTCTACGACACCATTTACCGGATTGAGCTATGGAACATCATGGAGCGGTACCACTTCCCTGGGAAATTGATCCGGCTGTTAGAGGTCACCCTGAATGGGGTGCATTATAAGGTCGAACTTGATGTCGGAATCGTTCGAATCTCACAGGGGTCTAAGGCACTGGTGGAGACTGATTGGAGATGTTTGCTCTTTAACACCGCTCTGGAAGGTCATTCGAGGCGCGGGGCTAGATCACGACATCCGCGGCATGATCATCTACCGGTCTCTCCAATTTCTTGGCTTCGCGGATGACATCAACATCATCGGCAGTACAACAGCGAAGGTGTGTGAGGCGTTCTCAAACACGACTCAAACGCGAAGCAGCAAGAATTGGAATGAGAATCAATGCGACGAAGGCGAAGTACCTGCTTGCCGGAGGCAAGGTCTTGGAGGTGGTCTTGGACCACCTAAGTGGAGGATGCAAACGCTCTGGGCGTGTTAGAGCGACACATACACCGGACCATCTTTGGCAGTGTGTTCGAGCATGGAGCGTAGAGGAGAAGGATGAACCACGAGCTTGTTGAGCTGTACGGTGAACCGAGCATTCACCCGATGCTTAAGACTGGCAGGATACGATGGCTGGGGCATGTCATGAGGATGCCTGGCTTATGCCCCACCAAGAAGGTGTTCGACAGCGATCCACAGTTCGGCATAAGACGCAGGGGAGCACAGCGAGCTTCGGTGCAGTGAGATCTGTTGGAGATCGGGTGATCTAGTAGTGATGGGTAATCCGGAACAGAGTCATGGATCAACTCCGACTCTGGATTATAACCGGATTTGACTCCGTATCAGTCCGGATTAGTCCGGAAGAGTCCGGATGGGTCTGAATGATGCTGAGCGAGTCCGGTAGAGTCCGGGCGAGTAGTTTAGGTTGATGTTGCAATTGCTAATTCCCAAAATGAATGTCCAATGTCATCTAGACAATTCTTGATGAGTTCATTGACTTTAAAGTAAGGCATCGAATATGTACGATGCAGTATAATGATTTTCTTTCTGTTTTAAATATTTCTTTCTTGCAGTAATGTTTTCCTCCTCCGCCAAATTAAAACATCACTTTTCCTTGTACTTCCCCGTATGCCTAAAACTGTTTTTGCACCGCCAACCGAAACTACTTCCCCAGGCTCGGCCAGACCCATCAGGACAGATCGGGACTCATCCGAACTGATCCAGACTGATCCAGACTGATCCGGATTGATTCGAAGTCGATGAGTCCGAAGTTTTCGAGCATCCTGGATAATGATCGTTGACCGGGCCATTGCACATCGATGTATCGTGAGCAAACCAACAGGAAAAAGAGAGAGAGAGAAGTGCTTACTTTTACAGATTTTTATTATATACGCATATTACAACAGTACAAAAAGCGAAAGTTTATACATTGATACAAAAATAAAATTTCTTCACACCGTTGTTTTGCTTACCATGTCTGTCGTTTCGGTTTGTTAGTTACATCTATTTGGGAGGGGTTGTTTTTTTTTCTTGTAATTTTTGTTTTGTTTTGTTTCCTTTCGCAGTTTGGATGAGAAAAAGGCTGCCCTCGCGCGCGTGGCTGCCCATACATCTAATACATTACACATTACTAAATTCAACCCCACGGCAACATCCTCGTCGAGACACTGCCCTTCTCACATCACATTTGGGTATGCTCTTTCACGACCCCCTTTTTGTTTTTGCTGTAGTAGCTGTGTTGCTGTTGCTATTATTTTAATTATTATTATGTTCAATTTTAAATCATTTTCTTCTTCTTCTTCAAGCTTTAAATGCAATTTGTGCAAAAATAGCGGGAACCTCTGTACCCGGGATTCGTTCCGGCGCAGTTTTGTGATGTGTGTGTGTTTCATTTGTTGAAATGACGGGGATAGGTGTGGGGTGGTGGGGGGGGGGGGGGGGAATAGTGACGAGCGATGCGCGCACTTTAACGTGCGACTTTGCTTTGCTCCAAAAATCAAATCACACACATTCGCATTAATCTAAACTGCGCTCGTACGGGTATAATACCATATAAATTAATTTTCGCACAGGTTTTTGTTCCTTTTTTGTTGTTGTTGTTGTTTTTTGCAGAACATTCTTTCGCTCGCTCTCTCTCTCTCTCTCTCTCTCTCTCTCTCTCTCTCTCTCTCTCTCTCTCTCTCTCTCTCTCTCTCTCTCTCTCTCTCTCTCTCTCTCTCTCTCTCTCTCTCTCGCTATCCTCAATTAAGTAATGTCCTCGGGTCAAACTTTAGCCGTTAAAAAAAGACTCCCTACAATTTACAATTACATCCCAAGTTATTGGCCCATCGGGCTTGGAATCGATTAATTTATGTTTGTGTTTATCGCTTTGCAACATTTTTGTTTTGTTTTTTTAATTATTCTACCAAACATTCCTTTGCTTGCATTTGTCGCTAGTGTTGTGTTTCTTTTTTTTTCCATTTTTTGTTTCACTCTCCTTCACAGCACGACCTATATCTACTACGAGGGGCAACGATGCTCGACTTCCAGCAAACAGCAACATTCGACAGAGTGTGTGTGTGTTTTTTTTTTTGAATACAAAAAAAAACAATATATTGGAATTGGTTAGTTAGGCTCGGTTAGCGCGCACAAACATTCAAAAGACAAATTGCCTTCGCTCTACAAACTAAACATTCACATGACAAAAAAAAAACAGGCCTACTACTACCTATGAGACAGTCAAGTGGGGTTTAGGCGGGTGTAACCGATGCCATCGCTTACTTCGCAACACTTTGAACAAACGCCGTAAATCAGCACAAAAGGAGAGCAATCGGGAAGTAAGGGGGGGGGGGGGGGGATAGGCGGAAGATTACTTCTGCTTCCTGTGGGTGGGATGGTTGTTGGATGGCAAACAAACAAAAAATTATAAAACACAAGAGGAGCATAAGCACGAATTGTTCAAGTACTTCCTAACGTCTAATGTCACAACGATGATACCACACGTACATAGAGACACACACACACACGTACAGAAACACGCACCGGTAGAGGATCGCTCTGGAAGGTATCCACTTAGCCCTCCCTTCCCGCTCCTCCATTGACTACATGCGCCAATAAGTGTTTTTTTCCAATAAGAACCAATAAGAGAGATTTCCATTTTGGGTAGCAAAAGGTTGGCGTTGGGGGAATATTTGCGACAGCTAAGACACACTCAGACTTCACTACATGCCCGTCATGGGAACAAGCCCCGTATCCCCTTCCCCTCCTTCTCCACAAGCATATGCATGCATTGCTTTAAAATAAAATAATAAAAAAAAAACGTTACCCAAACCAAATCACACGTGTTCGTGGGGCTCGTAGGGACAACTCCTCCATTCAACGCCAAACTTAATTCAATTTAGTGGCCGGACCAACACTCAGATCAATGTCCGTTTGTGTGCATGCGTGTGTGTGTGTTTTGGTAAATTTTGTCCTAATTTAAGTTACTTGTTTTTTTTTTTAAACATAATTTATGTATAATAAAACGAAAACAATAATTTACTTCTTTAGCGGCTAAGCAGTTACTGGGGGCACGAAAAATTAATCAAAAATAAAGGGACCGAAAAAAAGGACCGCTGTTGCTTCCCCCGCTGACTATGCACTTTTTGCTGGGGGGGGGGGGGGGGGGGGAGAAGCGTCGTTTCTGCTATTTCAAATACAAGATATAAGGTTGTATAAAAAATAAAAATAAAAATACACACATTCATTAAAAGCAACGCGAAAATCAAGCGTGAGTACAAATGTTTAACATTTCTACTAGGACTAGGTTTGTAAAGGTTTAACAGTTCAAGCAAAACCATTACAGGAAGCATAGGAAGCACAAAACGGGGGCGATCAAGATGCATCGTAAACGGACAAGCATCAAATCAAGAGAGAGAAGGAAAAAGAGAAAGAGTCTAACAGCCTACAAAAAAAGGTCCCTTTTCCCTAGGGAGAGGGGAGGTAGTGTGTACGAAAAAGATAAAAAAAACAGCCCTGAGCCGGGTTTGCAAAAATTCCCACCCCTACCGGTGTGGTTACGTGTGTGTAAAGCGACAATCGAAATGGTTCGAAATATAAAAAAAAAACAAAAGTCCATCCAAAAGCAAACACTTTTTGCGCCTGAAGCAGCGCGCCTCACCACCATCACCATCATCATCATCATCCACCGGTGTGGTGATCAGTCGATCGAGATGAGGTTGGCCGCGTTCAGGTCGAGATCGTCGCACAGGTCGATCACACCGACACCCTCCGGGTCGAGCATGTGGCCGATGGTGACGAAGCTGTTCATGTCGTACCCGGACAGGCTGGAGAGCTCGGGGGCAGTTGAGCTGCCGGTAGCGCTGCCGCCGCCGCCGACGCCACCGCCGCCACCGACCGGTGAGCTGGTGCCGGTGGAGGCGACGCTGCCCCCGCCGCCGAACAGATTGCTCGGCAGCGACGGCGACCAGACGCCGGTCGGCGTGGAGAAGGAGGCACCGCCGGCGGGCGGCATCGCGACCACCGGCATCATCGCGACCGAGCTCTGGCTGAGCAGGGCGTCCGGTTTGCCGCCCGCGTACGTACCGCCCCCGCCGAACGAGGTGGCGGGCGGCGGGTGGCCGCCGAGCGTGCCGGACGTGACGGTGCTGGTGCGGGACGGGCCCGGCTTGCTGAGGCGCACGGTCGCCGCCGAGCTTGGCAAATACTGCGACCCGTACGCGGACGAGGTGGTGGGGGCGGCACCGCCGGACGTGACGTTTGTGGGCAGGTAGCTGATGGTGGTGGTGGTGGTGCCACTGCCGCTAGCGAAGCTGCCGCCCCCACTGACGAACGGGCGGATCGTAATCGTGCTTCCTCCACCTCCACTGCTGCTGCTGCTGCTGCTGCTCGGTTGTACGGTGGGCGGGTTTTTGCTGGTGGGCAGGAGGCCGACCACCCCGACGCCCCCGCCATTGGTGCGAGTGCGGCCGCCGCCCGCACCAGTCTTCACGACGGAGGGGGCGGGCGGCGCCTTGGCCGTGGTTTGCAGTATCTGGTGGTGCTGGCCCGCACTGATCACCTTCACCTTGGTGGTGCCGGTCGCGACGGCCGTCGCCGAGCTGCCGGGGGTCGCCGCCGATGCCGCCTTGAGCGCGCTGATGCTGTACGTGACGGGCGTTATCGTCGGGCCGAGCGTGAGCGTGGAGGAGGCGGTAGTGCCAGCCGACAGCGTATCCACGGTGGCGGTCGCGGTCGCCGTTGTCGCGGGCGCATTGTACTGCTCAAACAGCAGCTCCGACAGCGATCGACGGATCTAGGGAGGGAAAGGGAGGGAGGAAAGTGATTAGTATTAGTGATGGGAGCTATCGGACCTATCCGAATCCGATTCCGTGTTCGGAATCGATTCCGATGTTGGTACCGATTTCGTTTTCGGAGCCGATTCCAATTCCGAATTCAATTCTGGAGTCGACTCCAGAGCCGATTCCAATGCCGATTTCGGAGCCGATTCCGATTCCGGAGTCGATTCCAGAGTCGATTCCGATGCCGATTTCAGAGCCAGTCCTGGAGCCGAATCCGATGCTGAAATAGGTTTCGATTCCGGAGCCAATTCTGGAATCGACTCCCAATCCGGAATCGATTCCAGCATCGCAATAGGCTCCAGAATCGGAATCAGAATTGACTCCAGAATTGGAATTAGCTCCGGAGTGAGAATCAGTTCTTGCTTTGAAAAAAGAAGTTTCAGAAGCGAAATCAGTCAGGGAAGCTCCATGAGAATGGATCGTTTACAGGAAAATTTGGATTCTTTGCAGCTAACAATACGTAGTATTTAGTGTTGAGTAAATCTGATTCAGATTCGTGAATCTGAGCGAATGTTTGAAATGATGCAGTGAATCTGAATCTCGGTTGGCAAAGATTCAAATATCTCAAAAGATTAAAGAAATCTCTGGGGATTCATGGATCTCAAGGACCTCAAATATCTCCAATGATTCATAGAGCTTGAGCTTCTTATTCTTCTTCTTCTTGGCTTAACAACCTTGCAAATTACCTTTAACCCGTCCGCTCGGTGCGGATTGCGGCAGCCACGGCACTTGCAGTCCACGCAGGACTTGGAGTCGACGTAGCACGGGCAGCGCTGGCCGCAGCAGGTCAGCTTGCCGGGCGTCGGGGTAGCATTGCCACACCGGCAGCCCTTTCGCTTCAGTGCTTGCTGCTGCTGCTGCTGCTGTGATCCCTGGCCCGATGATTGTGCCGACGGTTGTGTCTGTTGTGTCGCCGTTTGTTGTTGCTGCTGCTGCTGCTGCTGCTGCTGGATGATGAGCGAGCGGAAGTTTTGCTGTTGCTGCGGCGCCAACGAAACGACGGTTTGATTCTGCTGCAGCTGATACTGCTGCTGCTGCTGCACCATCTGCACTTGTAGCGGGGAGGAGGACGTTTGCTGCTTCGCCAACACCGTCCCGTGCTGCTGCTGCTGCTGCTGCTGGTTCTGTAGTGGCAGCTGTATCGTGCGGGCTTGCGATGGCCGGAACTGTAGCACGATCGGATTGTTCGGCGCGGCCGTCTGCTTCTGTGCCATTGCCATGCGCGGCTGCTCGAATTCGGTCGCCGCCGCCGCCTTGGCAGGAATGAGGGAGGAGCGTGCCGCACCACCCAGCGGACTCATCGTGGCAAGCTTCGTCGTTGTCGTCGTCTGCTGCTGCTGCTGCTGCGCACCACCGTGCACCGATTTGGCCGCCGTAGCCGCCGCCGACACCGTGTCCGGCTTGCGCTTGATCGTAAACTTGTTGCCACTTTCCGCGTACAGCACCGAGTACATGGTCGAGCCGCTCGACACGGTTTTGATGGTGGGCGCCGCCTCGAACTTGATCTCCTGCGGCGTGGTAATGTTCACGATGCGCGGCGTCGTCGGCACACAGCTGTTCTTCACCACGTGCTGCGGGACGAGCGGGCTGGCGCTGGTGGTGCCGGTCCGGCCCGCAAGCGATTCCGCGTGTATGATGGTGGGACCGATCCGCGCCGGCAGCACGTTGCGTATGATGCTGCTGGTGTTGAGCGGTTTGGCCGCGCTACCGCCGACCCCGGGCGGGAATACTGCCATCCGGGTTTGCTGCTGCTGCTGCTGGCCGACCAACTTGCCGGCTGCAACCGATGGCGACGGTGGCAGCCGCTGATGGGGCAGCAGCGCCTGCAGTCGCTGCCGCTCCTGCGCAATCTGCTGCTGGCGCTGCTGCGCAAGCTCCAGCTGCTTCTGGAAGCTGTCCTGCGCATGCTCGAGCAGCACCTGGGGCGCACTGCTGCCCTGCTCCGCCGTTAAGTACTCGGCCGGCGGGTCCGCCGGCAGCTGCTTGCGCACCACCGGCACCTTCTGCACCGCCAGCGACGCGGGAAAAGCAATCTGCTGCTGCTGCTGCTTGCCTTGCTGCTGCTGCTGATGCTGCTGCTTTTGCTGTAGCTGAAACATTGGCTGCTGCAGCTGGATCGCTTGGTCGACCGAGGAAGACGAGGACGAGGACGATTCGTGCGGCTTGCCCCCGGTTGCAGCACCGTTGCCGGCGGGTGTTTTCTGCACCCGGCCGGCCGCACTGATCGCCTTCTGGGCCGCCAGCAGTGCCGCGCTCGGCGGGGCAGGTTTGGTGGTAGCTTTCGGCAGCAGGCGCACCAGCTGCTTCTGTGCCCCGGGCGGCTGGTGCAGCAATTGCTGCGGGGGCTGCTGGGACGGCACGACCAGCAGCTGGGCCGCCGCCTGCTGTCCCTGCTTCGCCTGCTGCTTGAGCTGTTTCGGGGGCTGCTGTTGTTTTGCCGCTCCCTGCTGCTGCTGCTGCTGCTGCTGGATGGTTTGCTTGATGTGCTGCCGTGGGGTCAAACAGTGGTAGTGCACGAGCTGGGCTTGCGGCTGGACCGGTAGTTTGCGCTGCTGCACCGGTGACGGCCTTTGCTGTAGCGCTACCTGTTGCACGGCCGCTCGCTGTTGCTCCCCTGTTGGTCTGTCCACCACTACCGGTCCCTGTCTCGGCGGCTGCCGCTGTACTTGTGCGCCCGGTTGCAGCGGTTGCTGCTGCTTTTGCTTCCGCTGTTGTTGCTGTTGCTGCTGCTGCTGCTGCTGCTGCTTTACGGTTCGCTGTTCCGATGGCTGCCGCTGCTGGGCTGGCGGTTCCGGCTTTTGCCGCTGCTTCGACTGCGCCCGCTTCTTCCGTGGCGGTTGCTCCTCCCCGTCCGCTTGCTGCTGCTTTGTCGTGCGCGCTTTCGCTTTCCGCCCCTCCTTCCGCTTTCCCTGCTCGTTCGCTGGCGGTGGTGGTGGTGGAGGTGCAACGGGCTGCTGCGACGTTCCCGACTTTTTGCCGGCCACTTCTTTCTTGCCCTTTCCCGGCGGCCCTTTCGAGCAGCAGGGCGGCGGTGCGGCGGGGACCGGTGGCTTCGGTTCGGCGGCGGCGGGCTGCTGCTGGACGGTCACGACCGGCGGCGGAAAGACGCACGGCAGTATCGAGTAGGCCGACTTGGACAGGCCGGAATTGCACTTGAAGTCGTCGACGAAGGCGGCCCCCTCCTCGATCAGCTCCATCAGGCTGTTGGGGGAGGTGGTGGCGGTGTTGTGGGGGGAGGCAGCACTGCTCGGTCCGGGCCCGCCGCCCTCCCGCGGCTGGCCCGCCCCGCCCGCACACTTACAGATGTCGGCGTACACCGGCCGCGTGCGAATGAACGTGCAGATGCTCTTGTAGCACTGCAGCAGCAGCCGGAGCTGCGTGTTTTCCCGGTACTGCAGTAGCCCCTTGCAGAAGCGGCAGGCCGGTTTCAGCTTCTTGTGCTTGCCGACGCACACCCGGCAGATGTGGTGCTGGCAGTCGCCGGTCACCGGGCTGTGCGGCTCGACCAGCAGCTTGCAGCAGACCGCACAGCTGAGGCTCTTGCGCAGGTACGGCAGCAGCCGGTTCAGGTCCTGCAGCCCCGCGACGATGTCCCCCTGGAACACCAGCCGGGACGTGGTGATGTACAGCGAGGTCGGATTCATCGTGCGGCCGCCGGTGGCACACCGAGCGACGACGCATCGACCAGGCTCGGGCGCGCTCAGCTATCAAAACAAAGCACCCCCTACCCGCCCCTCCGCTGTCACACTCTCCTGCACAATGGTCGCTGCTGGTGCTTGTGTTGCTGGTGCTGCTGCTGCTGCTGCGGTGGAATGGGGACCAGGAAGCGCCGCGCTTGGCGATGGATGCTGTGTGTTGGTGCTTTTCTTTTTGGTTGTTGTTTCTGCCACACACAAACGAAGAGAAGAAAAAACAGTCACAGTCGAGCGAGGGAGCAGGGTCCCAGGCGGGGGGAGGCAAGTGCCTCTCGGCTCGTACGCCGCACAGCACAAAGGGATTTGATCGTGGCGGGTGGGAGTACCGGGCCGCGTTCCGGTGACACAGGTGCGGGGCCGGAGCGTTTGCCGCTGGGGCGATGGAAAATTCCGATTTCCGGAGGAACTAGCGCGCGCCCGCGCGCACACACAAAAACACACACAGACACACAGACACACAAAACGTTCCGTATCGAAATCCGAAGCGTAACCAAAACTCTCTCTCTCTCCTCGGTTTGACAGCCCAGCTTGGCCGTCTCGCTGTGGCCTCCGCGCGGAACCGTGTGCTTGGCGTGTGTTGTGTGTGAATGGCGCAGTTGTGTCTGTACGTGCACAACAGGAATGCACGCTGCTCGAAAGCAGGGCCGCGGACCGCTCGATCTCGAGCAGATTCGACCAGTGTGCACGACGCGTACGGGAAGGGCCGTTGGGCTTTATAAATAAAACAAAATACTTGTTAACACTTTTACACATTTTCCATCGTGTTTTTCGTTGTTGCGCAGTATTGTTCAGGGGAAGGAGGTACGAAACAATTGCAATTAAATAGCAAAAAGCAAGTGTTTTGTGTTTGTAGCGCGGTCAAAGTAAGGCCTCAGCCCACTACGTTATGCTAGCGTTACGCGTAACACTGCTTCTAGACGACCCCAAAAATCTTTTCGCGACAATTTTTGACGACACTTTCTATCTGTCAAACCGTCCTTGTTTTAGCACGAATGTATGGCTTACTTTGATCGTAATGTCGCGAAACGCGAGCGTTGCCTTTCTGTGAAAATTTCACAAACCCGCGACAATCACGGTTACCTCTGATTTTGTTCTAAAACTGAGATGTTGTTTTAGAACAAAGAGCTCGCAGAAAATTTGTCGCGGTACAAAAGTTGGTCGTTTAGAAGCAGTGTAACGCTTGCTTATCTCAAACCCAAGCAGCATTTTTTGAACGCCTGTGTTAACCGTCGTGGATGAGCTAATACAGGTGTCCCCCGAGATACGACTGTATTTGGGACCGAAAAAATGTCCCAAAGCAAGGCGTAAGTCGAAATAGTCGTATGTCGAATATATGTGATTATAAAGTTTATAACCGAAATTGAAGAGTCGGAATCTATGAAATCGTGTATTTTATTTAAAATAATGTTCGATAATGTATGTATTTTCACCAAAAGCGATATAGAAATTCAAGACCGGAGAGTTGTGGAATCTATGGAAATGTGTTTGTAATGGTTATAAGCACAGAAATTCAAAAAATATACCAATTTCGTCTCAATGACAACTTTTAACTGTCAAAATCAAAATCGTCGTATCTGCGAATCGTCGTAACTCGAGGGGGTCGTAACTCGGGGGACGCCTGTAGATAGATAGTAATGTCTAATAATATAAACCTTATGAATGTTCAGCAATCATTCATATGGTTTAGGTTCATTGATTATTCATTAGAATGAAAAAAAAAATGTAATTATATGTCTATTACTACCTCACTATTTTTTATATCCATTAGTGTTACAGCAACTTAAAGAACTTTTTTTACAACAAATAACACATTAAAATGCTTATATATTTCTTAGCCCACTATTGGTAAAACTATGATATTAAAATTATAATCAATGTGGGAATGTATTTATTAACCTTATTCATCGCCATAATAATAGCACCTTCAAACTAAATGTAATTATGGTTTCAAATGGCCACAAGCGTAAATTTCATGGATAATAACTATATGTCATATATTTAACTTAACTAAGTATATTTTACATATTTTTACCTTTTTTTAATTTATTATTATTTATTTATTTTATTTTCTAGTAATAGGAAATGTTATTCCAATTTAAAGCTTCAAGGGTTTTTAAGAACTTTGTTTAAATTATTTTTCATAAACCATGTATATTACTTGTGTTTCGTAATTTAATCTCCTTGATATTGGTTAATCTTAAAACATAAAACTTTTATTTTCATCGCAGTTTAAAATATTTTTTATTTACAGAGTACATGGTCGGTCGCGTGGACTAAACTGCTGACAAAACAAAATGCTTTTTATCGCAGCATTTATTACTATTGTAGTATTGTAGAACGGAAAGTCCGGAAAAATTGCAATGAAAAAGCAAAAAAAAAATATTATTTTGTATTTATAGCATATACGTCAAGCGCTCGACGCCCGTTAACATCTCAACCAGCGGAATGTAAACCGCTTTAGCTCGGGATTTTGTTTTTGCTCGAACGCGAAAATACAAATGCGAAACAAAACAACACACTTTTATTTTGCTAATTGCGACTAAAAATGTTTGGTGCAGTATTTAAATGGGTTTTTTTTTGTACCAAAAAGAAGCTATTTTCTTTTTAATAATTTTTAAAAATAAAATTTGACAATTAAATACGAACAGGCCATAAGCAAACAAAAACGTAAACAAAGAGATGCTCGCATTTGATGGAACATTGAAGAAATAGGGGAACAGTAAGGCTGGAAATAGACGAACCGAGATCGTCGCGGTACCGCGAAATTCGCGCCTTGTTTATAACAGTTGTAGAGCAGTTGAGCTGTCAAATCTTCCGCGCCTCCAATCGCGCCTGCTGTTTCGCAGAGATACCCGACTTCGGTATTGCTGAGATTTTCGCGGTAACGCGAACCGATTATTTCTACTTTTTCTGGCGGATTTGTGTGTAAACTCGTGTCGAGAAATGAGTTTTGTATTTTATTTTGCATAAACTATGAGAAATAAATAATTTGATTCGCAAATTGATAGAAAAATATTTCTTCTTGGCACATTCAATTGTCACCAGACCTCGGATGGTTCCATACACGAACCGCGATTATCTCGCCTATCTGTCAGATTTTATAACATAATTGACAGCTCAAGTCATACGCGATTTTCGCGGTACACTGCTTCTAGACGACCAACTTTTGTACCGCGACAAATTTTCTGCGAGCTCTTTGTTCTAAAACAACATCTCAGTTTTAGAACAAAATCAGAGGTAACCGTGATTGTCGCGGGTTTGTGAAATTTTCACAGAAAGGCAACGCTCGCGTTTCGCGACATTACGATCAAAGTAAGCCATACATTCGTGCTAAAACAAAGACGGTTTGACAGATAGAAAGTGTCGCAAAAAATTGTCGCGGAAGATTTTTTGGGTCGTCTAGAAGCAGTGGTACCGCGATGATCTCGGTTCGTCTATTTCCAGCCTAACATTCCTCGGGTAATTTTTGTCGATTTGCAGTACAAAATCATGCTACAAAATGTAGCCCTTTCCATTTCGTTGTTGCTGTATCACAAACCAAAAACGAAAGTGCCGCACACAGCACACTTTTCGCTTTCTTCGCGAAAGCTTTCCCTCGAGCTTACCTGCTTTCTGATATCGTTTTTAGCCGATCTTTCACTCTCTCTAAAGCGTTTGTGCGGCGAAGTTGTGCCGTTTTTTTGCCGGACAAAATAAACATCAAACCCATTCCGAAGCGCAAATGCAGTGCAGGGTGGGGGGAGGGCACGTCGCCGCTGTGTTTGGGTGGCTTTGTTTACATTATGGGTTACGACAGCCGTTTTGACAGCTACCGGCCAAGCAGCGCGCTGCTGTTGTTGATCGTTTCGTTTCGCCTTTCCGCTGTTGCTGCTGCTGCGCCCTCTCGGCCGAAAGACGTACACTCGCACACTCGGGCTGCCGGGCCGCTGGACAACTGTGTGCCGGCCGTGTTTTATCTTATCAGTTTGCCTCGTTTTGTGTTTCACCATTCCGCAGTGTGTGTGTGTTTTTTTTTGCAGCGTGACAATACAGACGGCTGATTTCAGGCCGGCAGAAGCACACAAACGCCGTGTTGGGTCGCAGTAGCGAAATCAGAAGACAATCGTTCTCCAAGTGGAGTTGCAGTTGTGGAATTGGTCGCGCCCGGAAAGTCGCCCAGTAGTATCGCCGCCATGTGTACGCCGTCGAAAACGCTCCAGTCCTGCGTGCCGTTCCCGCTGGACGACGCGCTGCTGCAGGAGGTGGTGGAGAAGGCCAAGGACTGGGCGATCATGCACGGTGCCGCGATGCGGTCCAAGCAGGACTTCAACCCGGATGCGCTGCTGGTAATGGGGCATGGCCGGCCAACCGGCTTACGTCATCATCCGCCATCACCATCAGCGATTGTTTCGCCGCTAATCACACGCTCTCCTTCCCTCTCGTTTTAGTTTGCACCGTTCATACTGACGCCGAGCTCGTTTCCGCGCAAAGAGTTCCAGAAGGCGGTCGAGATGCAGCCGCTGCTGAACGAGCTGATACACGCGGTGGCGCACGACAGCCAGTTTCTGCTCGCCACGCTCAGCTCCACCGAGAAGGTGGACGAGTTTACCCGGGCCCTCATCGCCATCTACCGCACCGTGCTGGACGAGGGCATTGCGCAGGTAAGGGGGTGGGGGGGTGTAAATATGAAAATCATCACCCCGGGGGGACAGATAGCCGTATCAGCGCTCCACTCATCAACCAAACGTTCCACTTTGATAGGATCGCTTTGCAGTAGAAAGAAAGACAAAGCGGTCATTAAAGTAGGAAAGAAAAACAAATCCAACAAAACTGACTCGAATTAGAAGCTAACTATTGTAAACGACCGCTTGCTGCAACCCCGTCCGCTAGACGCGCCCATGGTAGTTTTGCTAGTATGAGGCGTTTGAGGGTGATAAAAACGAACTGCGTGTCATTATTCAATCGTTAGAGTAGAAAATTCAACATAGCAAACAAGTGAGCTTGAGTACCACATTTTAGCTTTAGCTATTTTTCTTATCGATACAAACAGCTCAATGTTTGATTCGATCAATAGTTTTAGTATGCCGCGAGAGAAACCCTGCTATTTTTTTCATTCTTTTATCCATTTTTTTTAAGCAACAGCAATTTCCAGGTGCTTCTTGAATTCACGTGACACATTAAGTGATATTGATTCAGAACTCATACCTTGGAATAGATCTGAAGCCCATGGAGTTCCTGGATCTTTTACTTAACCCGGTACTGGTGCTGTAACTGATTCCAAACCCATACAGGTCTTAGATTGCAGATCATGAACCTATCACTGGAACTGATCTTCACACCATACCGGTCCTGGAATGAGTCATGATATCATACCTATCCTAGAATTGATCCCCAATCCTAACCAGACTAGTAATGGGAAAAATGAAGTTTTAGCTCCGAAGTTTTCACGATTCGATTCCGGATAGTAGGTCCGGAATAAATTCCCGGAATCAATTGGCTCCAGAATCGGAAATGGCCTGGAAAACAGAATCGGCTTCTGAATCGGAATAAGCTCCGAAATTGATTCCGGAATTGGTTCTGGAATAGATTCCGCAATCGGAATCGGTTCCGGAATTGGAATTAGTTCCGGAATCGAAATCGGCTCCAGAAACGAAATTGGCTCCAGAATCGGAAATGACCTGGCAATCAAAATCGGCTTCCGAATCGGAATAGGCTCCGGAATTGGTTTCGGAATCAGAATTGGCTTGGAAATCAGAGTCTGCTTCGAATTTGGAGTCAGATTCTGTATCGTCATAAGAATAGGCGTTTGGGTCCAATGATGCTACGTATTAATAGCCGCAAAGAATCAAAATTTCCCGGATTGATTTCGCTTCTCAAACTTCTTATTTCAATTCAAGAACGGATTCTCATTCCTGAGGTAATTCCATTTCTGGAGTCAATCTTGTTCCCGTTAGCGGGGCAAATTGCGATTCCCAGGTCGATTCCGATTCCGGAATCGGCTCCGGAATCGACTCCGGAAACGGCTCCGGAATCGACTCAGGAATCGACTCCGGATTAGACTCTGGAATCTGGAAATTGCACATCGGTCCTCGATTCGATTCTGAAACCGTGCCGGTTCTGGAATATTGGAAGTATTCTGGACAGTTCCTTGGACTACGTGTTGGAAAACTTTCTTCGCATACCATAGCAGACGCTCTTTACCTATTGTTGCCTACTGCAACGGAGCCCGCAGAAAATTATTATTTAAGCAAAAACAAGCCATTTTAAGCTGTCTTGCTATTTATTGTTTATAAAGAGATTCCACTTGTCGTGGGCTTTGACGAAAGAGTAACCCTGCATCTTTCACTTTGCGGAGACGTGGATCCTTCGGGCATGCTCACCCCAACCAGTGATCAAACACTTTCTGTGTCGCCCTCTACATCTTGAAAAAGGCCACAGAAACCATGCATAAGCGCAATATACAGGCGTGAAGTTTATGAGATCCAATGGAAGTCGGATAATATCCAATCGTTGAAAGGGCCCATATAACTTCCCAATATTAGCCAATATGGTGTTTCAATTCAATACTTATAGTTATTAGTCATTAGTATTAATCAAGCGGCTGCATTCATGCGTCATGTGCGTATAGAATAACTTCAGTTTAGAACAGTAGTTCTGAAATTGTACAAAATGGCTTTGCTCAGTTTTTTTGGATTTGTTTTTGACATATTTTTTAATTCAGCATACTCAAAGAGGATTCTTATCGGTATGTGAAAACGATACGCAATTTAATGAACTGTCCCTGAAGCCTCAAAGTAAGCACACTCCTCTGTACATACTTTCTTAGCAAACAGAACAGAAAGGCATTACAAACAATTCAATACACTGTAAACCCTAGTCGGCATTACGTTCTTCGCATTGCCCCACAACGATAACCAATAAATGAATGTAAACTAAGCAACTACTAGAAAGTAAGGCTGATCAGCCTTTACTAGAATTGTATTATAGAGAAGAGCTTTAACAGCTTACTCATCGATGGTTTGCTGGAACGGGTTCAAATTATCACCCACGTACTAATTGTACAATCTACATGAAACGGAACGCCCGTAGATATCGAACGACACATTTAGGGGCGGGTGTCACACGAAAAAAAAAAAAAGATTTAGCAATCTCCAATCTCCAGGATGTTAACCAGTTCGTGATAGAGCCAACCAGGCAACAGTTCCGACCACTTGGAGCTGAGTGTTGCAAGAGTAGGCGCACACTTTCATGTATCATTTCCCTAGAGAGATGCATCAATCAATAGGGTCTCGGGTCTTACGTTTGCGATCCTACTCGTAGCACCGTTTGCTAATGTTTGTGTACTAATAATACAACTTTCCTTTCGCTTTCTTTCTCCTCTAACGCTGTATTACCTCTGTATCTGTTTTGTGAGGGAATCTTTAATCATGTTTCTTTCGTAGGCTATGTTCCGTTTTGTTAGCAGCTAATGTAGTTATGTTTTCGGCCATGAATTTCTTCTTCGTGTTAGTTTTAGTACTCGAAAGCGTTAGCGTAATTTTTTGGGGAAGATTACTTCAATCTCCTAAATGTTGCATCAGCTACCGCTGAACCTCTATCCTGTACATTAAGTTTGTCATTTATCCATTGGTGCAATTTCTGAAAGTAGGAAAAGGTAAATAATATATAATATTTTTTCCCCCGAATCTAATTAAGATTTTAACACAAGTAGCAAATGCATAACTGGGCGCAAGGTTAAGTCTAGATTTAAATGGGACTCTCTTTAACGCCAACGGCCAATAGTGCCAACAGAGCAAGCGGCTACTTATTAACACGCCTTCGTTTCGTTGACTACTTGTTTCTCGTCCGCACACACCGATTGTCCTTAATGTCACACCCACACACACACACACACACACACACACACACACACACACACACACACACACACACACACACACCTTCTCTTCCGGGGTTCGTCGAATTTATCGTCCGGCTTTCGTCGACCGCGTGTTCGGCGGCCCTCAAACAACAGCCCCTCAGTTTGGGGCTGCTGCGCTCGGACTTGATGCTGGAGACGCGGTGCGACAACGACTGCGGGGAGCGGGCGCGCGCCATCAATGCCTACTGCTGCTGGAAACAGGTGGAAATCAACACGATCGCGTCCGGTTTCGGCCATCTCGGGCCCTCGAGCAAATATCTGCAAAGGTTTTTACAACACCATCCACCATTTATCTTGTTACTGTGTTTTTTTCTTCTTCTTCCTTCTTCTTCTTCCATCCCACCGCTACCTCTTTCTCTCTCTCTCTATCTCTCTCTCTCCCTGTTTTTCTCTCTAACGTCTCCTCTACAGTTATACTTTTGCGTTGAGTCCTTGTCCTTTGCTGTTTTCCCCTCCACTGAATGTACATTGCCCCAAACCCTTCATTGTACTCTGCCCTGGCCCATGTAGTTGTAGTAGTTTTGTTTTGTTATTTGTTTTGGTTTAACTATTTTTATTTTAATATGCTACTATCATATACTTACTATCCTCATGGAGCGAGCAAAAAATCATGTTGTAAACATTTTTAATAATATTTTTACCGGTTAGAACTATTCAGTTTATAATACATGTTGTTGTTTCTCTGTTTTGGCCTGTTCATCCATATAGAACATCTTTAATAATTATTATTTGTTTTAAATTCTGTGGAATTTACTTCTGCTAGTCAGAAATATCGATCCCTTTTTCTCTTTGCGTGCGTTTTTTTGCGTTTGTTGCTGACTCCCATTCAGCTCCAGGTTAGATTCGAACGCACTAGCGGCGTTGCGTAAGACTGCAACGCTTGCTACGGTACTGCGGGACTGCCTTTAACTGTCACCGCTAAGAACGAATAAAAGTGCCAATGCTTAACGGATAATCGTTCGTTCAGTTTTGCCAGATATCCGTTTCGGAAGTAAAACTAGCTCGTATTTCACACCTCTCCGCTTTCCTTCTTCGCAACAATCATCGCTTGTGTGTCGTCTATCTCTTATGTACTATATGGTGTTGGTTAGCTTCTTAAGGTGGCAATTAGTCGTTGGCATTAGCCCCGGGGTGGCTGGCGTTCTGTAAGAGTTTACGATACCAGTGTGAACTAAAATTGTCTACCTTATTGGTTAAACATATTTGTACATAACTTCTCCAAAAATGAATGTTTGCATTTTTCAACTCTTGTTAACTTCCCTTATGTGCATAGCTTTGTCCGTTGTGTTGGTTGATGGTTGTTGTAGATTTGTTGTTCACATTGTGTTGCTTGTTGGGTTTGGTGGGCTTGGTCGTAAAGTCACAACACGCACAGTGGAAAGATGTTCCAACAGTTGACAGAGAGTGCATAATATGCGCAATTGCTTTTATTTACATTTAAATCTCATTCTCGCTGGAACGTAAAACATCAAAGACAAGCAATGCCTCTTGAATTTGTCGGTAGAAGAAGTTCCGTTAAAAGCATACGAAAGCAAACCATCCAGACACATCCTAATTGGGCCGGTTTAAATAGCTTCGCACAGTTGTATCGTTTCATCTGTTTGCTGTTTCTGATTTATCCCGCTGTCACATTTTGTAAATTGATTGATGCGCTTTCAGTATGATGTTGCTGCATGACCACCCTCTCTCTCTCTCCCGTTCTCTGTGCGTAATACATCGTAGATCAATAATCTTACTGGAGTAGTTTTGGTATCGTATCGCCTTGGTTCCTTGTTACACGTTGTTTTTTTTCTGTTAGCCGTAGATAGCTAGTTACATTATAGTTTTGGTCGTTGCTGTTAATAAGAAGTTTTGTTTTGGGGGCTCCTTTACGGCAATCGAAAATCATTGTCCCTGCATCCACATACTGCTCCGAAACACACATTTCCCTAACCTAAACCTAGCTCTAGTGAATGTTTCTAACTGCCCCGGTGCTTAGTAGTTTCGTTCAAAGTTCTGTGCAATAACTTGCGATCCTTCAATGGATGTAACGAGAGTAAGACGCCTTTGTGGGTTTGATTTGTCCGGGAGCGCGGGACCCGAACGTGGACTGGCAGTGTGTTGAAGCACATCGTTTTGGCGTAGGCTAAAGTTCTAGGTATATGCACCCGAAATTGGTTACTAAACTACTCAAACCATCAATTAACTGTTTGGCAGTATCAATTTAGCAGCAAAAAAAAATTCTAGCAGCCGCAGATGTATCGTATTAAATAAAACCCACCCAAAGGCAAAAGCGCTCCACCGGTCGCTGCGGAAAGTAGTCCTCCATTCTTATTGCTGTATACCCCTCTTTCAGACCGTAACGCTCGCACTACTGCGGTCAGACTATTTGCCCAACTTTTCGGACACCATCAAGCAGGTGGAGATAAACACGATCGCCTCCAGCTTCGGCGGTATCTCAACCATTATGACACCGATGCATAGGTACATTTTATCAAAACCATTCCTTTCTGTCGTTGTTGTTATTGTTGCTTTCTTTCATTGTCACTGTTCTGGCCTGGGGGCCTTCCTCTCTTCTGCACATGATTCCCCCATCCTACACCCCTTCCCAAGACCCTGCAATAATCCTGTCGCACATACTTTTCCCAATGTATGTTTTCCAATGTACCTGTTGGTTTTGTTGTTTGTTGTTGCACATTCGGCGATTGGATTTGCCACTGCATGTCTTCATTTCTAATACGCCTTTTCTGTGTGTTTTTGTGTTGTGTATTTTTTTTAATTGGTTGGTGAAGAAATAGTTTTTTTTTTCTATGTTTTGTCTTCCCGAAACAGCAACTTTCTAAAAAGTATTACAGTCTCGTTTCATTTCTTGGACTGATTTCACAATAATGTGTTTTCCTTCATTTTTAACAAACTATAATACCACATACAACCTATAATGTTACATTTTAACATCACCTGAATCCCCCCACATACAGTAGTTAGACAAATATGTAATTGAAAGCACCACAGACACTATTTACGCACCCTTAATCCTTCCTTTGCGTGACGTTAAGATTGCGCTCAAAGCACGCGTAGTGTTCGCCCTTGCTATTCAACGCCTTCTTTTTGTGTGTTTGATCCAATTAAAAAAAGAAAGAAAAAAAAAACAGTTCCCACTCTTTAATCTATTGCTATTTTGTGTAGCTGTGTAACATCATAACGGGAGCGTGTTATGTAATAAAACTTTTTTGTTGTTGTAGAAAATCGGTCAAACAAGCCTGTACAAAAACTAATTTTCGTGATCCGCAAAGCACGTGGATGTGCCTGGATGTGGACGGATTTCAGGGTGGCATTGCTTGAGATGTGAAACGCTGATGCCGGAGAGCAATTTGTGGCGAAAGTGTGGTTTGCTTTTACACGATGATGATGACGAGCAATACTGAAGTTTGCTGTCGTCAATTAGCTAGGGACCTGTTCTGAACTCGTGATCTAGTCGAACTAGTTGATTCCGATCCGACTCCGACAATTTTGTTACCAATTCCGGATTCGCCTAGAGTCGGATTCGTCCGGAGTCATTCTGAGACGACCGGAGTCGTCCGGAGTAGTTTGGAGTCGCCTGGAGTCCGAGTCGTCTGGAGTCGTCCAGAATCATTCGGAGTCGTTTAGAGTCGTCCGGAGACGTCCAGAGCCGTCCGGAGTCATCTGGAATTGGCTGGAGTCGTAGTCTTCCTGAGTCGGCCGGAGTCAGCCTTCAAAACAAAGGCCTGTATGCGAAGTGCACGCGCACAGTAAAAGAAAAAAATAACAACGAAATGAAATGCCTGATCACAAATACAAATACATCCTGACGACTTCGGACGACTCCGAACGATTCTGACCCGGAAAACTCCGACTCCAGATGACTCCGACTCCGAATGACTCCAGTCGACTCCGGCCTACTCCGGATGACTTCAGACGACCCCAGACGACTCCGGATGACTCCAGACGACTCTGGGCGGCTCCGGGCGACTTCGGACGACTCCGAACGACTCTGACCTGGACGACTCCGAACGACTCTGACCCGGAAAACTCCGACTCCAAACGACTCCGACTCCGAATGACTCCAGTCGACTCCGGCCTACTCCGGATGACTTCAGACGACCCCAGACGACTCCGGATGACTCCAGACGACTCTGGCCGGCTCCGGGCGACTTCGGACGACTCCGAACGACTCTGACCTGGACGACTCCGAACGACTCTGACCCGGAAAACTCCGACTCCAAACGACTCCGACTCCGAATGACTCCAGTCGACTCCGGCCTACTCCGGATGACTTCAGACGACTCCAGACGACTTCGTATGACTCCGAACGACTTCGACTCCAAGCAGAACTACTGGTTCCCATTTATTTTTATTCAGGAGGAACATTGGTACCCATTTTGCCGCAATCAGAATCAGACTAACAGTTGTAGGAGTGGGATGGGAGTCGTGGATTCTCTCCAGAGAGCACATCACTAGTCTGCACTATGTAGCTGCAGTGCATTTGTTATCTTCGCTGATACTTTACTCACTTTGCCGCGTTGAACATTGGTGTTGGTTTGCATTTGTATTGCTCTATTTTTAACCGTTTTTGACTCTTTAGTATCCGACCCACCAAAAGCCCACAGTAAGAGTAGCTTTGATCTCACTAAAATATTATTAACCATTGTATTGTTGTTTTCTTTCTATTCGCCCTAAACACTGTATCTAATTGCACTGCACCCCACCATTCCTACCTTTCGTACGCTAACCTGTAGTCATTGTAAATACTTCGTTTGTAGTAACCAATATTTAAACCACTCGTAGTGTGTGTAGTGCTTGACGATCGCCTCTTTCCTGCACACTGGTACTGATTCTGCATATTTCTTTCTTTGCTATTCCCTTCGCTGGTTCGCCGTTTTGCACCGTAGCTACATTCTGTCGGAGCTTGGACATCGGGAAAAGCTGGTCAATGTAAGTACGGTCGGTCGCGAATTGCCCGCAACAGCACCCTGCTCATTTGTCTGTTTTCCTTCGCTTTCCAGCTGCCCGACAACAAGGCCCTGTCCGGGCTGTGCGATGCGATGGTTGAGGCGTGGAAGCTGCAGGCTCGCCCGTCCGCCGCCATCCTGTTTGTGGTGGAGAACGTGACGTACAACATCTGCGACCAGCGCTTTCACGAGTTTTACATCCGCGAAACGTACCCGCACGTGGCCGTCGTGCGCCGCACGCTGACGCAGATCGGCGAGCAGGGCCGGCTCGGCCCGGGCAAGGAGCTGCTGGTGGGCGACGTCGAGGCAAGCGTGGTGTACTTCCGGGCCGGGTACGAGCCGGGCCACTACTTCGGTGCGGGCGAGTGGGACGCCCGGCTGCTGATCGAGCGGTCCGTCGCGATCAAGTGCCCCTCGATCCAGTACCATCTGGCCGGCACGAAGAAGGTGCAGCAGGCGCTGGCCAAGCCGGACGTGCTGCGCCGGTTCGTGGGCGATGACGCGCCCAAGATCGAAGCGATCCGGGACATCTTTACCGGGCTGTACTCGCTCGACCGGGAGGAGGGCGGCGACGAGGCGGTGGCGCTCGCGCTGGCCGACCCGGAGCGGTACGTGCTGAAGCCGCAGCGCGAGGGCGGCGGCAACAACGTGTACGGTGCGGACATCCCGGCCGCCCTGCAGGCGATGAGCAGCGTGGAACGGTCCGCCTGGATACTGATGGAGCGCATCTTTCCGCCCCTGTCCACCGGGTACATGGTACGGCCGAATGGGCCGGTGCCGCCCCCGCTGGTCCAGCTCGTGTCCGAGCTCGGCATCTTCGGTGCCATCATCGGGTGAGTGTGTATGTGTGTGTGTGTGTGGAAGGCGGGAGGCTGTTGTCCCTTTGCGGTGATTGTTAATTAATTATTTTGTTTCCATTTCCGCCAATTGCAGCTCCAAGGACAAGGTGCTGTACAACAAGCAGATCGGGCACATGCTGCGCACCAAGCTGTCCTCGTCCAACGAGGGAGGCGTTGCGGCCGGCTCGGGCGCCCTGGACAGTCCGTATCTGATCGATTGAGGCAGACAACGTCGGCTGAACGCATTTGTTTTTCTTACTTTGTTTGTATTTGTTTGTCCCTTCTCTACCATAATGTTGTGACGTACCTCAGGCTGCTAGTGGGGCTGGAGAAAAGGAGCTTTTACACAGACATATTGTGCGCAGAGCAAACAACCAATATACGTATGCATGCGAATAATCATATTTACAACCGCACAGATTGTTAGGGTAGCGTTTTTTTCTTTGTGGAAGCAATAAATGGGTATACACAAAACAGAAAAAGTCATTGTGTCATGTGAACGGCGAGCAGAAAGAATAGTTTAATGTAATTTTAAATAGTAACCACACAGTTGAACTCTAACGAACGCTCAAATACGCTTTCATTGCGCACGTTGCAGACAGGTATGAGAGAATGAGTGGCTGAATGTCGCAAACCTGTCTCACCTACACAGTCATGCACCGAAGCACACCTTTTACGAGCGAACTTATTAGAAATTAGCGAATTTATGGATGTGTAATTGGATTGGCGGTAGTATCGGTACAGTCGTCCACTCGAGTGATTTACAGTGAGTGCAAAAAGTATTGGTCTAGCTGAATATTTTACAGAAAAAGGCGAATAATGACCCTCAATAGGCATGGGGTGGTAAAAGTAATGTAATTGGTTAGATAAACATACCATCAATTTACACGTTTTGCTTTACAAGAAAAAAAGTTATTGGACCATTAGTGACTACTTGACCAACGCGGTAACACTTTTGAACCTGAAAAAGGGCGTGTTTATGACCCACGCATATTGCAAGATTTGTTGCAATTCATCTCTGGTAGAAATGTTCCATTTGCGAGCCACGTTTTTGTAAAACATTGGTAACTGATATCATATTGAGAGTGTACTAAGCTGTATTCATTAGTTTGGTTTCGGTTGGTTGGGGGTTTGGGGCAAAAGTGGTACATTTTTAAGTATAATTTCCTAGAACTGGGACTTGCAGCACTTAAAACATGCAAGAATGTACATCCGCATCTCTTTTCCTATCAATTGGAATCATTTGCAGCTAGCTCAACTTGCCTCACTGTGCCCGGTACACGAGATGTTGGTGCTGCATCTTAGCATACTGTTCTAGACATACTAAACGACGGCCGTATGACCACGTGAAATGATATGACCACTAAACGACGACCATTAGCATGTCGAAAACTCAATCTATTAACAAAGCTTTATTTCAAATGAATTCTTGATTTAAAGGATGCTCATTACCCGATTTGGCCACTTTCGGCGGATGATATTACTCAAACATAACGTTTTCCTAATAACTCCCTATTTCAAGTCATAAAATTTAAAGATAAAATGAATTGTATCATGACCCATTGACAAAACGTGACGAACCGTTTTTCCTTAACTTACTGGCAATTCCTAAATGCACTGCTTCTTGCGTTATTTTTGATTTTTTTTGGACAATAAACTGCTCCTTCCGTTAGATCAGGGGTCTCCAAACCACGGCCCGCGGGCCGCATGCGGCCCGTGGCAACTTTGTGAAGGTTAAAATAAATAGTTAATTATTGTAACTATGTTTAAAGAAAATGTTATTGTTGCTTTTTAGAGACGTAAACCAAGCTTAAATAATAGAAAGCTGTAGGAGTTTTGTACATTATGCTAGTATTTTCTTATAAAGACGGAATTGAAACGTTCGTATTAGAAACAGACAACGGAAAAATGGCCCTCAACACCATTATATGTAAGGCAATGCGGCCCGCGAACTGAAAAGTTTGGAGACCCCTGCGTTAGATGATTAACGAGCTAGGATGGCTGCTTAGTTGATAGTTCCCCTTCCCTTGAATTTCGATAGCTCCCTGCGTTGGAATTCTTAGTGAAATAACAGAAATGGATTGATTTTGACTGATAATAATACAGGCGTCCCCTCGAGTAACGACGATTCGCAGATACGACGATTTTGGTTTTGACAGTTAAAAATTTTCACTGAGAATAAATTTATGATTTTTTTAAATTTCTTGCTGATAATCGTTGAGAAAGCTTGGGGAAGCTACCCGATTTTGAATATCTATACCGTGTAAACGGCTTTTGGAGTCAAATTAATTCATTATCGAACATGGTTTTAAATGAAAAAATGCGATATCATAGATTTCGACTCTTCAACTTCGCGTGTTCATTTTATATTCACAGATATTCGACTTACGCCTCGCTTTGGGACATTTTGTCTGGCCCAAATACAGTCGTATCTCGGGGGACACCTGTACATTTCATTCTTCATTACTAGTGATGGGTAAAGTTGGCAACAATCCGGAGTCGACTCCAATCCAACTCCGAAAATTTTGGAACCGACTCCGGAAGGTAGGTCCGCCCAGCAATATCCGGGGTCGTTCGGAG
Source organism: Anopheles coluzzii (assembly GCF_943734685.1). NCBI lineage: Eukaryota > Metazoa > Arthropoda > Insecta > Diptera > Culicidae > Anopheles > Anopheles coluzzii. Next base: position 9,547,579 of record NC_064669.1, read on the forward strand.
TCGTCCAGGATCATTTGGAGTTGTTAGGAATCGTTCGGAGTCCGAGTCGTCTGAAGTCGTCCGGAGTCGTTCGGAGTCGTCCGGGGATGTTTGGAGCCGTGTAGAATGATTGTTGACCGGGCCATGTCACACCGACGTGCTCTATCGTGAGCAGGACAACAAGAGAGAGGTTTTTCGGTGTGTCTGGCTGCGGCCTGAGCGTGCAGGTCGTTACGCCTATTAGAATAAGAAGAAGAGGAATTGAAGACACAAAATATGGACACTCAGACAGAGCACATTCGCCCACTGTGCATTACAGAAGCACACAAAGCGCCGCAGCTGATGGCATGGTGGTGTGGGTGATGAAGCCTGTTAATCGTGTATATGCACACCCACACAGGCACTTCCATACGCCCACCTACACAGTGTGCTAGAAGTGTTGGACGGGTAGAAAGTGTTTCTAAAAAAAACAAAAACAACCTAACATCCACTCCCTTTGCGAAAATTATATGAAAAATTAAAAAAAAGGGATTTCCCCAAACCGCGATTGTCGCACAGGAGATGTCAAAAGTGAGAAGGAGATGGCGATAATAGCTCCATTGCGCTCCAACTCAATTGAAAAATGACGAGCAAATTATCCTCCAAACGCACACCATCACATCACACACACGCATATGCAGTTGTTTTTGTGGGCACATCTTGCCTATTCACACGGTGGGACAACTGTCAAATCGTTTTATCTCTATCATTCGCTCTCCGTCTCGCTCCCAAACTTTCACATGTGCGTACAGCGGGGTGCGTGCGTGCGTGTGTGCGTGAGAGGGATGAGTGCTAAAGGGCGAATGCGGCCGCTGCAACGCGGCTGCTTATCGAAAACAGTAGCAGCAGCAGCAGCAGTCGATCGAGAGCAGCACACAACGCCAGAACGCGGCTGAGGTAAACGGCGCCCTATTTCACGTGATCCGGTGTGTGAGTGGTCGGTCCGGCGGCACGCACAGCAAAACAAACGAAACACGCGAGCGTGCACAACAAAAGCAAGTGAAACACACACGCGTAAATATTGTGCGCAGGGTGTAACAGTGCTCGTGAGGGATGGGGGGATTGTGGCAAAGGGGGTGGGTGCTTGTGTTGAACAGTGAACCCCATTTCACACACACACACACACACACACACACACACACACACACACACACACATCCACATAAGCCACAGAGCGAATGAGATGTGTTACAGTGGCTCCGTCACTACACAACCACAGAAAAGTGTGATTTGTTAGTTTATTAGTGTCAATGTTGCTTACCAAAACAAAAGCATCCTACCGTTCGGTTTGTTTGTTTATCAAATTTGCGTGTGGATGTGTAGGTGTGTGGGTGTGTGGGTGTGTCTGCAATAGTGGAAATCGGTACAACAACAAAAAAAAAAACAAAAATCAACCTCAAAATCCTTCTTCCCGGCACTTTTCCGGCGATCCGTGGGCTCCCCCTTGCGGGGGACAATCAGATGCTTTGACAGCTGCCCACAAGCCAGTAGTAGGGGTAGGGGGAAGAGGCAAACATACATTTAGCCATTAGAAAGCAATTTCGCTCACAGCAGGTAAAAGTGAAACCGTTGTTCTTCTAACGGGTGTGTGGAAGTACACACCGAATTTGGTCGCAGCACAAGTGCAAATGCGATTTCCGGTTTATCGCTCGCGCGCGCTCCCGTGTGTGTGTAGGTTGGTTTCCCTGTTTTGTTTACCTGTTGCTTCTGTTGTAGCATGTTGCCCGTCCCGGCGTGTTCTTGGCGAAACCAGCCGCCCATTCGGTGCGGTTGGCCAGGGATCGTCAGACCCTTTGGCTACGAAAGCGCGTTTGAAGAAATTGTGTAAATTTGTTGTGCTGAAGCTAGGGTTTGTCATTACTGGGAAAATTGCATTCCAAAGTGAATTTCGAATATACAAAAGAACGTCATGACAAAGAGAGCGATAGAACGAGAGCAATAGGGAGAGAGAGAGATAGAGATAGAGAGAGATAGAGAGAGATAGAGAGAGATAGAGATAGAGAGAGATAGAGAGAGATAGAGAGATATAAAGAGATATAGAGAGATATAGAGAGATATAGAGAGATATAGAGAGAGATAGAGAGAGATAGAGAGAGAGAGATAGAAATAGAGAGATATAGCTAGTGAGAAAGAGATAAACAGAGAGAATTTAGATAAAATGAGAAAGAGAGAGAACGAGAAACATAGAGAGATAAAGAGAACGAGAGAGATAGAGATAGAAAAAGAAAGATAGAGATAGAGAGAGAGAGAAAGATAGAGAAAGAAATAGAGATAGAGATAGAGATAGAGAGAAAGAGAGACATAGAGATAGAGATAGAGATAGAGAATGAAAGAGAGAGATAGAGAAAAAGATCGAAAGAGAGAGATAGAGATAGAGAGCTGTATAGAGAGATAGAGAGAGATATAGAGAGATATAGAGAGATAAAGATAGAGATAGAGAGATATAGAGAGGTAGAGAGATAGAGAAAAATAGAGAGAGATAGAGAGAGACAGAGAGAGACAGAAAGAGTCAGAAAGAGTCAGAAGGAGTCAGAAAGAGAGACAGAGAGAGACAGAGAGAGATAGAAGGAGACAGAGGGAGACAGAGAGAGACAGAGAGAGACAGAGAGAGACAGAGAGAGACAGAGAGGGACAGAGAGAGACAGAGAGAGACAGAGAGAGAGACAGATAGAGACAGAGAGAGACAGAGAGAGAGAGAGAGAGAGAGAGAGAAAGAGAGAAATCGAAAGTTTTTTTTCATTGTTTCGAATCCTTCATTTCTACTTAATTTTTTACACATTTTCGCGAAAAGTGCCTAAGGGCTGAGGATCTGCAAGCAGTTGAGCGGTGGCTGATTTTGGTATTTCAATCAAATAATAAAGGTTTGCTCTGTTTTTTTTAAAGACAATTTCATACATACTCTAATTTGTACAAGCTGCAACTGCTTGTTGTAAAGTCCAATAAGTGCAATTTGACGTCGGCCGATTTTATTGCGAACTATTTATTAGTCGAGCGCCATGAGGCTCCTGTCTGTACTTTGGTTTTGTGCTAGATTTATAATATTCATATTTTGAAATTTATTTCATACACACAACATACATAACATATCATGCTTTAAGGTTTTAAAACTTCTGTTGAAATATTTTAATCCACGCTCACTCTTACCGCCTTTACTGTTTTGCTATATCCTGTTATTTTCAACACCATCGGTTGCAGTTAGTATCCGTTACTTGCCGACCCCTGGCGAGGGATAAAAAATATGCTGCGTGTTGCTAAATTTTATCTGCAATTTGCTGCTGTGCAGTTGTGCCTTTTGCCTTTCGCCTGTCTTCCCCTCTCTCTCTCTCTCTTTCTCTCTCTTTTGCATTTCGTTGTTCTTCAAGAATGTTCTCCGAGGCGAGAACCGATCGCATCATCGCATCGAAATTCAGCAACACCCTAGCGTCTTACAAACATAATTTAATGCATGCACAAACGACCTGGTTCCTACCTCATCCCGGGTGAATCTAGCGTATAGGTGAAACTATTCGCGGAATGCAATGCTGGCCATTAAAAATGTGCCCGGGCGGCGTGGCCGATGTCGTTATTTACACGATTTTATCCCCCTGGTGCACTAATGGAGTCGTGTTTGCGTAATGTTAATTACCCTGTTTTCGACCGTTACTGTTGTGCCCATTGCAATGTAATGCCCTGCAGCTGGGCGCATTTTAGGCGCTACATTTCATTAATATATTATTTGTGGGTGTGTGTTTGTCGTCGAATCTTTTCAAGCCCATCGGGCACAAGAGAGAGAGAGAGAGAGAGAGAGAGAGAGTGCGTTTTGTTCAAATTGCTTCTAATGGATGTAACATGCAAGAAATGAAATGAAATTAACAAATATCCAACCTCGTCCGGGGTTTTGGTTGGAAATCTAACGATACCAATCAGCACACGATCGACCAAAAAAGCACCATCTAAAAATAAGAAATTAGTATAATCAATCACAGGAGCCAATAATTCACACGTTTATTATTAGACGTCGCTCGTCCCAGAGCTCGCGACACCCAATTTAATCGATTATCTTTGATAATCTTTCAACACACACACGGGCATACACACTGTTTGCTGTCGAGGCCTTGGGGTGTGTTAATTTGATTTGCCATGCCATTTCCATGTGCGTAAGATTTTTCGTGGATCGCTGGTATGGTGTGGCTCCTCTGCAACGGCCCTTGCCCGAGCTCCTGTGTGTGTGTGTGTGTGTGTGTATGCATGTGTTTTGCTTGCTTTTTTCCTTCCTTTTCTGTACATCCGCCCATCGGAAGGTTCGTTTGCTCTTGTTTCCATGCGCCTTCTTGTGCGGGGACCCGGCACGTGTGGGGAAGGCAGTGGCAAGGTTAAGCCCGAGGGGGGGGGGGGGGGGGGATCTATTTACGGGGCGAGAGACGCAACCCAACCAACCCACCGGCACACGGGGACTATCGGGCCAGGATATTCGCGTCGCTTCGACACCAGACTAGACCATACCTGTTGCTTTCGGGCGCACGAGAAAGCGAGAAAGAAAGCGAGGTTTGTGGGGGGGGGACAAAATGTTGATGTGCCTGCTCTGTGTACCGACCGTTTCGCATTTTTCCTGCTCTCTGTACAGCACAACTTAGACTCAATAGATTGTTTGTTTTGTTCCAATTTCATGCCCACCACTACTCATCGGTGCAGAAAGTGAGAAAGAAAGCAGCCGAACAGAATCTCATTGACTGCCGTGAGCTGCGGGAACCGCTGGAACCACCGGAGAATGAGCTGCCCGCTGCAACAGTAACGCATTGGGTAAGTTTCTTTTGAAGCTAGCCTCTAGCAGCACTGTGGGTGTGTGGCCCCTTTGCCGGTAGGGCGCTCTCAACTCTCAAACAGTACGTCTGGGAACCCGCCCAACAATCAACTCCTCAATCGCGCTCGCGCTCTCTGCGTCAATCTCCTATCAACCGAACGGCAATGTCAAGACTTGTGCTAAAAAAAAAAAACGAGCAGCAAAATGAAAGTAAAACCCCAGCCGAATTAAGTGTCGGTACATGTGGGGCTAAACAAAACATTCCCACTCCCCTGGAGTGCATTCGTCGGCTAAGGGCTGATGTCGGCTTTCCGCTAGAGTGTTTCGTTCGATTTGTGTATGAGCAACAGCAACATCTCATGCGTTAAATTCTTTGATGGTAACGCTTACTGGAGCAAGAGAGTTTTCTCTATAGCATGCACATCTGTGAATACATCTTAAATATGATTATTTTTGATCCGGAATAAATTTTATCGATTTTTTTTCTTTCAATTTTAAGTATCACTGTAGATAAAATATGTAATTTTGAATTTAATGTTTCAACGGACTCTTCAAAAAGAAACACCTGTTGCTACTGTACGCTTGTAAGCAGCATACGATTCGCATGGCTGAGTAGTGCTGTGGTTAAGCCGGCGGTTGTAATACACCACAGATCCATTGGTTCAAATCCACCTGCTGCTTGGGAGGGAAGTCTTTTTAATCCGTACAATTTAAAGTCACTAATGTGTTTCGACATCCTCTTCCTACACAACGTGTTTCTGTGCTATCAAGAAAGAAAAGTAGAATATATATGTGAGTGTGTTTTTTAAACCTCTCTGCAATCAAAAAACCCCACCAAAAAAACCTGCAACTACAACCAACCGCGCGCGGGCGCCCCATATCCTCCCAAAAACAAACCCACAACTTTCACCATAATCAGAACAATATTAGCTGGAAGTGTGTGTCCTTCCGTCGTGTGGTTGTTAATAAGTTCCAAAATATTAATTCACCTTCCAAAACACAACACAGACAGACAGAGGACGACGAAAGATTGACAAACACACATATGGATGCGGCGGCAAACAAACGTGGCCGGGGCAAGGGCACGCGCTCGACGGGGCGAACAGTGGCCGCTGCCGTTGTCGTTGGTGGTGGTGCTGCTGCTAACTCCGGGACAAACTCACCCATCGTCGTCTCCCCGTCGGTGGTAACGCTGGAGCGACGTTCGACCTTACCAATACCGAGTATTACTGGCAACAGCAGCAGCACGGTCCTCGGTAAGTTAACCTTTTTTTTTTACACCAAGTCCTCTTCTCGTAGCAAAATGTAGGGTAGCTATAATCCTAGTCCTGTGTCTTTCCCGCCCCAGGAGTGGCAGCCAACAACGCGACCGCCACCGCTTCTACCACCACCACCACCGCCAGCGCGCCTAGCATACAGCGCAAGCTGCTGCGGCTGGCCGGCAAACGGCACACGGGCAAAGGGGTCAGTCTCGGTGCGACGACCAGCAAGCTGGCCTGCAGCAGCCGCACGCATCTCGTGCGGAAGGCGCTGCCCGTGTCGGGCGCGGTGGTCGGCAGCGTGGCCGACCGGTTGCATCACCGGCACGGCGGTGTCGTACCGCCCATCATCAGCACGGCGACGGCGAACCGGAGCAGTGCGAACGAGGCCAAGCTCGGCAAGCACCACCATCCGCTGCCGCACCAGCAGAACGGGTACGTGGCGGCGGCGGGCAGCAGCTACGCCCCGATCGTGCCGTACGGGCCGCCCGGTTTGCTGGACGGAGCGGAGACCCATCAAGCTGGTGTTGCGGCTGTCGCCGCCAGTACAAGGTAGGTGCGGTATTGCTAGGTCGTACTTACTTCCCCTAATGATAACACGACCCCATGCGGGAAGAAGCGTCCATTGACGTGTTTGAGCATGTGCATGTGGAAGGCGGAAGACGACACCTGTGCTGCGTGAATCAGATCACCAGATGGGTGGATGATTTCAGCTCGACGAAGATTGACGCACTCTCGGGCTCGGGCCCTGCAGTTCCATTCCTGCACGAGCAGTGCGAGCAGGCCTGGTCAGCGACGTCCTCCGTCACTTTTCGGACGAGCATTTTCGGTGGGTAGTTGTCTAAACAGACGCGCGCGATCTTATCGGTGCGGTCTCTTGGTGTACCTCCCTGGCGATAAGGCGGGTTGTGCGCTCGGAACAGATGTCTTTAGCAATCTTCAGCGCACCAGATATACATTCCTTTCGTTTTCGCTCTCTCTCTCTCTCTCGCTCTATCTCGCGGATGTCATAAGCGAAGACACATATGGCGTAAGCGCCCTGGCGGGTTCCACAATTGAGTTGGGCGATAAGAAAAAAAAAGATGCGATACCCGGGACGGGAATGAAACTCGGTGGTGTGGAGGGACACCACACACACACACACACACACACACACACACACACACACACACACACACACACACACACACACACACACACACACACACACACACACACACACACACACACACACACACACACACACACACACACACACACACACACACACACACACACACACACACACACACACACACACACACACACACACACACACACACACACACACATATGTAGCGGGCTGCTGGAAGAAAACATTTGTGATAGCTTCGAACGCACAGAAGGGAAGAGGCCTATTTGGACATCTCTTGGTGTCTTGTTTAGTGATGGGCCATACGACTACACACTCTACGGGGTCGATTCAGACCCGTTGGGTGTATGTGTGTGTGTGTGTGTGTGTGTGTGTGTGTGCAACTTAAAGTCCTCTAAAGTAGTTAAACATTTGCGTATTGGAATCGTACATGATTTGCAGGTGACTGACTACAGAGAGCCTACCGAACTCGTATGAACCCGTTCAAGGTTGAGATAAGAGGTAGAGAGAATACGTCACGCTTTGCAGTGAGTTGAATCAAAGCATTCGAGTGGCTAATAGAGAACCAGACATCAAGAGCATGTGGGAGTTAAAGAAGAGTCTAAAGAACCGTAAAGCCAAAACTCTTCGTGCTAAGTTGAAGCTTCTTTTTCGATTTTAGTGATCTTGTTCGGACTAACCTACTCCTATTATACATTAAATCCTACAAAAACTTTTGAACTCATAATAACCTGCTCTAACTCCAATTTGAAAAGAGCGTTTACACAACTATCAGTGAGTTGAAATATGAAACGTAAACGTGCCAGGACTATGAATCATAAACTCACTCTTTTTCGGTTCAGTTCGCTCTGAGTGAGGTCGGAGGTTTGTCAAGAGTTTTGGGAGTGAGTTTTAATTACATACGAATGAGTCACTAGCAGAGCGGGAGTGGATGAGGTCCGTAGAAACAAAAACAATCCAAAGAGTCATTTTAAACTCTCGACGACTCCGATTCGATAGGTTTCGCCCATCACTTCGCTCACGTTCCCAGTTCCAATAGTGGTTGGAATAGTGTGTCCCCCTCCCCCAGGCAGCCAGATGACGACAGCAATGTGTGTACTATTTATTCATACATGATTTAGTGTCTTATCGACCCCGGGCAGTGAGTTGATGATGAATCAATAATTTATTCACTCTGCCGAAGGTGCGATAGACACCGATGCCGGAGACAAGCTTCGTCAGGAATTCCCTCGTGACGAAGCTTGCGCACACACACACACACGCGCTTGGTCTAGAATGGCGGTAACCCCTTGTTACCTGCGCACCTGCACTGGTTGCAGTCGGTGACGTCGCCAGACAGGCGCCTACTTCAATGCTATTTCCTGCTGCCGCTTGGGTGACTCGGTTAGTAGTGGGCGCGCAGAAGCCGGCTGACATGCAGTACCTACCCTGGTACCGTGTACAAGAAGCTGTGCGGATTTCCCGTGCTTGCCTGCGGGGTTTTTTCCTTCTTCGTCCGATTCGCCGAACTGCTCGCTTGCAACCCGGGAAGGGAATCTCGGATATCCAAAACCAAATCCCAACGGACGGGATGGAAGGCAAGAGAAGGCCCGATGATAATGAAGCGCTGCAGTTCCAGCTAATGTCAGACTCGGCGTGCTATCCTATCATTGAGAGTGGGCGGTGTGTACATCCGCGAAAGCATAAGTGCACCTGTTCGCGTGCAAAAAAAAAACGGGCGGAGAAGTCAGTCCGTACGTGATTTATAGGGCACTCGTTGGGTCCGTTGTTTCCAGGGTGGTGCTCGACAGTCCCAGACAGTACCCGGGCAATCAGTCCTCCCAACCGCCGAGCCGAGATGATTCACCCGGTTCGGGGCCCGTATCTTGCGGTGTTTGCGCCCAGATTAGGGAAGTAATTTATCAGCACCGAGGCTCAGAACAAATCCGAGGTGTTGGGCATTTTGTTCGAGCATCGGAGCGACTCTTCTGCGAAAATCTAGTAGCAACCCGCGGTGTTCCTTTGACCCCACGGTTTCCCTGGTGGAGTAGGGCGGAGCATCCTCCACTTCGGTCGGTCGTGCGCTTTGCAGTGCACTTCCGTCCTCGCGTCTCTCACCCTTCGTCCAATCGGCTGCCCGGTCCAGATGGGTGATCTCGGACATTCGTCGTCACCAGCCGAGACATCGGCACAATCGTGACTCGACAAAACAACACCCCCGGCAAACAGGGAGGAACGATAGAACGTGAGCAGTGCTGTAGATGCCTTCCGCCACAGAGAATTAGCGAGTGAGAGAGAGAGAGAGCACGAGACGCCGTAGTTTGAAGGTGTAGTTCGTGGTCGTCGGTCCCACGATGTGCGAGTGATAGTGGAGCGTTGCTGCCGGGACAAGATCGATTAGTACATCTTGGAGGGGATAGCTTCTCGTCTTTTTGATCTCCGGCCCGGGCGCTCGGACCTGTCAGTCTTGTTTACGCCGCCCGACCGTCAACAGCGCGGCACTACACTTCCGCGCGATCGGCGATCTCCGGTAGTACGCAGCGACGTCAAGATCGTTGCATTTGAGAGGGCGCACGCGCCCGCCTTCAACACGAATGCACAAGTGGACAAGCAGGAACAGGAATTGGATTGCCTGAGGGCCTCTTTCTGCTGGTACATTTCGGGTTTGTAGTAAAAATCAAAGTCCTCCCGTTTGGAGTGTAGACAACAAAGATGCCTCGGGCGTTACGGTGTGCAAACCTGTGCAAACTCCAGCTCTATACTGAAACGAAGCGTGTGTAGTGTAACACCGTTATTGTAGCCTCTTTTTGCATTTGGTAAGAAGTCAGTGTTTTGGAGTGTTTGAAACAAGTGCGTTTTGGAAGTTGGCCGGTGCCAGAAGTTGCTTGCTACAGGCGACGAGCGAGTCCGCGAGGCACCAATCAACCGCTTTGTTTCCCGACTGGAGGTGGAAGACGGGCGACGAAGAAGCAAAGGTAAATATACTCATCAGCCGTGTCAGGTTTTTGCCTTCTGATCGTGTAGAAACGCGCCCACCCGGGCGCACTTGCGCGATGCGCCCGAGCAAGGTCACTCTCGGTACCACATGTTGCAGCAGGGGCAGGGGGGGGTGGGGGAGTGAATACATTTTTGGCAACGTCCACCAACGCTACACGGGGCGTCTCTTACGACGACGGTTGATGCAATGCAATATCTATTTCCAGTCCGCAAGCGCGCCCTTGGGATCACTGCAGTGTAGTCCTCCCAGCGCGTTAGCACTTTCGGCCCAAGTTTAGGCCCTTCCAAGTATTACGACTCCGAGTTGGGAGAGTTTTATGGCAGGGCATCGGTCGCTATTGTTGCGTTTGCCAAATCGGCCCAACAGCACCGTTCGGGCGTGCGACACGCTCTGCGTTACTTGTTTTGTGCACACAACGCGCACCACACTGTTGTTCCCCTCGCCGGAGTGAGGTCTTGCTGACACTGTCCGCGTTTACGCGGCTCGGTGCAGGAATCCGGTACCGCTCACCGGCGCGCGATGTGTTGATCGAGTTTCTAGAGCATGTCTAGAAGTTCGATACATACCACAACCTCCCGTACCCCCCCCCCCTCCCCTCCGCGGGTGCGTTTTGCACGAAGATATCGCGCGGCCGGGCGCACGAGCGCATCGCATCGGTCCCCTTGGCGCGGTGTTGAATATTTATTTACGATTTCAAAACGCTCTCCACCATAAAGCGTACGGTTTGAGGAAGTGGTACATGGCCCCCAAGGCACCACATTGCCGCCACCACAACGGGTTTTGCAAAATTCTGAATGAGATAGATCTTGGCTGATTTTCTCAGAATGATTAACGGCGACTTAATTGCGGTCGCGACCGAGACACGCACAGCAAAAACCCGGTTTCTCCCACATCGGTATGTCTGTGTGTATGTGTTGGGATTTGTATAACGCGTCTGGCGTACATGAGGCGCACCGAGTCATTACATGAGATGTAACTATCACTCGACCTTCCCGCCCGCCCAGCACCAGGCTGTGGATGATCCATCCCTTCTTCCCTGCTAAACAATTTCATGGGGTGGTGGTGGTGGATGGCGACGACTGGACACGCGTCCATTCAATGTAATAAGCATTGGAGCACGGGCGGGGTTTGGTTTGTCGCGCACGGGCTTTGCATGTTGGATGCGTTTTCGGATTCGGCAGCAACATATGCAAACCGCCGTCCTCTAGGGCTTTCCAATTTCTCCTTTTCTTTTCGGTTTACCTTCACCTTTACCACAGTTCGTCTGCAGGTGCGTGTGTCGCCTAGGGCGCTTTCGTTTTTGCTTGCTTTGGCGCAGCGGTACGCAGCGACGGTACTGCACTGGCCTTATTGTGTGTGTTTATTATTTTTTTTAATGTACGCTGTACTGCAACAATTTGGTAGGGCCGTAAATTGATGCTATCATATAAAGACGCAATCATATCGCAGCGGCAGCGCACTAATCTGGCCTGCGTGCTCGATCGTTTACGGAACCGGAGGAGCTAAAAATAACGCCTGTACAGTGGTGCACAAAACGTTCGCAATTGGAAATCACAAACGTTTCAAACGATAATTAAATAAATAACATTAAGGTTGTTTTACCCATCTAATTAATCATCAGTCAAATCAAATCAATATTAATTTTTATATTCTCATAACGAGTTTAATCCGTTCCAATGACCCATTCGTTATGCAAAAAGCTCGTTATGCGGGAGGCTCTCTTTCATAAAATTTGTATTAAAAGTGAAATTATTGGTTCCAGGCCAAGAATAGTGTAGGTATATGGGGATTATATTCATCACAACCATACGGAACACCTCCAAGGGGCAACAGTATTCTCGGTACAGTATTCTTCAATTCTCAGTACCGAAATTCTCGTCTTCAAGAGCAAGTAAATCTAGAATGCATGCAAGAACATATCTATCAATATACCTCACAGTTGTGAAACAAACGATTCCTAGGGAGGTACACTACACACTAAAATCCACATTCTGTCCACTTCCACTTCCACTATCTGATCTGAAAAGACTTATCTGGACCTAGAGTGATTGCGTCCATGGCCCAACCCAGCAATTTTCAGCATTTTTGTATGTTTTCGTGAATTTGGACTGACAGCAGGTGTGAATATGTCACCTCTCTTACACTTTACCTCCACACTCTTATACTTGCCTCTTTTGAGAAAAGGTTGATATTTAACGATTCTTAGCATTGAAACACTCGGAATGATCACGATTTCTTATCGGAAACAAAAATGAAATTGCTCGTTATGCGAGATTTTACTCGTTAAGAGGGGTATTCGTAGAGCATTTAGATTTGCTCGTTATGCGAAAAATTCATTATAAGGGGTACGCGATATGATTGGGTTCCACTGTACATAGATTTATCTTTTTTTTTATTCAGGAGGAATGGTCCGAAAAGGACGTATTTATTTTTACCTTATTTCACTTTAAATTGTGCATTCTGACGACACAACTATTGGTACCAAGTTTCTGTACTTAATCGGTAATGACGGTAATGAACGGTGGTAATCGGTAGTCACGGATAATTATTTTTACGTGATCTTTTCAACCGTATGCTTCAATCCTATCCGGCCACTAGTTACGTGTAGCTGCTTGTTGCACAGTATCTTGCCACATTCTGGAACTATTTATTTTGAACATTCTCGTTGCTATTTGGCATCTTGATCCTTAAAAACACAAGCACAAGGGCTTGCTTTCAACCCTTTCAAAACTTCCACAAACCATCAAAGATTCTAAATGGTAAACCGACCAGCCCGAAACATTCGTTCCAGGCTTTTTTAAAATAGATTTTACCCAAGCATTTACTATTATTGTTTGAGCCGCAGTTGAAAACGCTTGCAGATGGTTTTCCAATCGTATTTTAAGTTTTCTCGTTCTAACGGCGTATAACCCCGTGTGTGTCCAAGTGCACGATGGACGATATTTTTGTGTGCATTGATTGTTTCCCATCTGTGCACGATAGGGTACACGCTCATGGTCAGGACAAGCTGCCAAAAATGTACTAGCATGTGGTGTTTGTTTTATTATTAAGAGAAGAGTTTCTGAGACTCGACTGTGGATGCACTTGGACGCTGTTGAATGTTACAATACTTTCATATGTCGTTTGTTTTTGTTGGCCAATGTTGTTTCTCGAGGAATCGTGAGCAGTTTATTCACTTTGAAGGATTTTGAAGGTATTATTGTCTCTTCACATTTCTCATTCCAAACACGTTACAGGCTTGCCATGAATAGTTATGAGGTGATTTTGATTGGTTCATCCATGTAAATTACTATAAAAGCACAAGATCTTTCTTCGGTTCATTGTAGATTTGAACGCATAACGGGCGTCTCGTTAAGCCATGCATTTAATGGCTGCACCACGCGGCTAGTCTCGAAGCAGATATGTTAATTGAGCATATACATGATAACGAAGGAGAAAGTATTGAAATATTTGAAATCTTTGGCTAAATGTACTAAAATATGTCACAATAAATCATACTGTTACATAAGACTTATTGTATGTATTTGCAATTGTTTTGTTCCACACCGTACCTAATATATCTATCGACTCCCTCGGTTCTCCACAGAATGGTTGCCACGTCCGTGTCTCCGCTGTCGCCGCAGACCCTATCGCCCTCGACCGGATCCTCCTCGCCGTCCACGATCTCGCCGGGCGTGTCGCTTGCCGCCTCCCCGCTGGCCAGCTGCACCGGCCGGCAGAATGCACCGGCCGGGGGAGGTGCGCGCACGGCCAACAGCAACAGGGGGGCAACCGCATCGTCCGTACCGTTCCGGATGGCGCCCGGCACCGACGGTAGCTTCTCGGTCGCGGGCGTCCCGCCCGCCCTCATCAGCTCGCGCGACGGCAAGATACAGCTGCAGATAGTGACGCAGCCGGAGCAGCAGCACCGGGCTCGCTACCAGACGGAGGGGTCGCGCGGCGCGGTGAAGGACCGCAGCGGCAACGGCTTTCCAGTGGTGCGGCTGGTCGGCTACAACAAACCGGCCGCGCTGCTGGTGTACATCGGGTCGGACGTGGGCCGGCCAACGCCGCACATCTTCTACCAGGCGTGCAAGGTGTCGGGCAAAAACTCGACCCCGTGCGTGGAGCGCATCCTGGAGGGCACCAAGTACATCGAGGTGCAGCTGAAGCCGGAAAACAACATGACCGTCACGTGCGACTGCGTGGGCATACTGAAGGAGCGGAACGTCGACGTGGAGTACCGGTTTCCCGACCAGACGGCGTCCCGCACGAAGAAAAAGTCCACCCGCTGCCGGATGGTGTTCCGCACCACCATTACCGGGGAGGACGGGGCGACCGAGACGCTGCAGGTGTCGTCGCATCAAATCATCTGCAGTGAGTATAGGCGGGCGAGCCGTGTAACTTGGGGCGATAGAATCACTACTGTAACATTTTCAATTCCCATCTGCCCTAAACAGCGCAACCACCGGGCGTGCCGGAAATACTGAAAAAATCCCTCATCTCCTGCCCGGTCGAGGGCGGTCTGGAGCTGTTCATCATAGGCAAAAACTTCCTCAAGGATACGCGCGTCGTCTTCCATCGGCCGAAGGCGGTGCCCGCACACTCGGCATTTACGCGCACGGCAGCTGCCGGTGCGGCCTGGGAGCATGCGGTCGCTCCCGACAAGGAGCATCTGAATCAGGTAGGTCGGGACGGGCCTGAACAGTTTGATTCAGCTTCAACTCTTTCATCTTTCGTGCCGGGGGAATTGCTTCACAAACGGATGGGTCCCAAGTTGGCACGAGCGAAGAGTGGAAATTAGCTGAATGGGGAGGAAAGTCCAGTGGTTGAATTCAGTGCTGCAAAATGTCACTGTCATTGTCATAAACAATTCTGTCTGAAACAAAATCCATGGCAGCGTCATTGTGAAAATCAAAGGTGATGATCAGTTGGTGTAACAATACATGCTTGGTGACATTTTAGCAACCAACGCTTGGTTAGTCACTATGTCATGCCTTTTTTTTACTGTCATCAGTTCTGCAAACTGTCACTGACATAGTCATGACAAATTCTGGCTGAAACAAAATCATGTATCTACGGTTATGATCACGGGTGAGACTCAAACAGTTGGTGCGATCATCACAGGCTTGGTAACATCTTGTGGAACTCTTGGTCAGTCACTTGGTCGCGACATTTTCAGTCGGTGATCATCACGATAATCATGGGAGATATGTGTGGCGTATCGAAAATGTCACGACCAAGTGAGTGACCAAGAGCTGGGTGTTACAAAAAATGTCATCAAGCATGTGATTGGTCCACCAACTGTTTGAGTGTCATCTCTGATCATCTCAGTTGTGTACGTGAGCTGATTTGAGCTTCGTTTCAGTCATGAGTGTTGGTGACTGAAACAGTGACAGTTGGCAGCACTGTTCACAGCGAGAAATAGTCATGATTATGCTGGCAACGGCATTAAGCTCAGCTTGTCAGTCAGAGACTCAAGCACTCGGTTCTCGCGCTCGGCACATCATGACGCACTTTCATTGAGTGTCAGCAATGAACATGTTCATTGTTTTCGGTGGTGATCGTCACGTGATGCTCATGACATTTTCCCTGCACTGGTTCTCGAAGAGTGCTTTAACTCTTCGCGTCGGCAAGCAGCAGCACACTCACCGTGGATTAATCATCCCTCTTAGAGAGTGTGCTCAAACCAAATCATTGTAACTCACACTCACTCTCAATTAACTCACGCAAGTTCTAATATTTTGTTGTTTTCCGTTTCGGCCACCTCTCGCCAATCTGCCAGGTTCATCTCATCTGCAAGGTGCCACCGTACGAGCGGCAGGACATAACCGAGCCGGTCACGATCAAGCTGTACATCCTGTCCAGTGGCAAGAAGAGCGAAACGCATGACTTTATCTACACGCCGAAAGGTGAGCATACGGCGCTCAGTGCCGCGACCACGGTGGCTACCATCCCGGGGCGCCGCAACCGTTTAGGTACGGCCGTTGGCCAGCAGCAGCAGCAGCAGCAGCAGCCGCCGCCGCCGCAACACCAGCAACAGCAGCCGCCACCAACGTCGCACAACTATTTTAGCGAGCTGGCCGGCCTCGGCAACAATGGGGCCGGGGTGCAGAACGGTGGCAACGTTACCGCCGTGCCGAACGTTGACGGTGCTGCGCTGGCCAATGCGATCAATGCGATCGCGGCCACGGCCGCCGGCATGGGCGAGCTGCCCGGCCCGAACGGAGCTGCTGGCGGTCGCTTTATCTGCAACGGCAACCGGACGGAAGGTATACTACTACTACTACTGCTACTACTGGGTTGCCTGTCGGCGGCACCGCGTCGGTTGGTGGTGGTGGGATGAAGTGGTAGTGCTACGGGTATGGGAGGCAGGGAGGGACATTAGCTGTGTGCTGGATTGTTTGGCAGGGGCAGCTCTGCATCGTTCGCCGAACAATCCCGGCAGAATATTTTAACAACAACATTTTAAAACGCATCCTAACCCTAATGCTAAGCGCACGCGGAAGCGATTTGTGAGCCTTGAATGGGGGTGGTAGGAACTGTTCAAGCCCATTGGTGCAAACTACGCCTCGGTGAAGGTAAAAAGAGGATGCAATCACTACGTTTTGACAACCCTGTTTAGTTTTTGTTTACCTTCCTTACCTTGTTCTGTTCGTTTTGATCGTCTTAGATGCTCTCTTTCTTACTCTCTGTAAACAAAACTAGACGGAATGTTCGGATTTAGTAGTCGTGGATGTAGGCCTTTATGCTAAGCTTTGCATCTTTGGTTGGTTTTCCGTGTACAAATGGGCCACGACTCGCCCTTGCTCCAGTAGTAGTTGTTGGTCATATATTTCTACAGGGTGTGTCCGTTTATGAGTATTGTTAGCTTGATTTTTGGCGATGTTATTAGTTTACGGATCACTCCCTTAGCGCGCAGTAGCACTGCTGCGAGTAGCTTTAGTAGTACGTTGCCATTTAGCCAAAATCGTCTGTTTTATCGTTCGCTTAGTAGGATTTTAGAAACATCAGCCTAGACTGATTTACCTTTTGTTTTGCTTACAAACCATACGATATGATTTAGTCATCTAAAAATACGACAAAACAACTAGAAAACACACACACACACACGCATACACAAACATATCGTGTTGACTGTGGAGGGTTGGACGCTGGATCGTGTGTTAGTATGTGTGTGTATCGGTGTAGTTCGTCATTATAATTTGCCATGTGTTTCGTAGTAGTGTTGTTAGTGTCGTTGTCGTAGCGCCAATAATGTACGGCTCTCTCGCGGTTTGCGATTGCTTGCTAGCTTCTTTGCAAGAATGCGTTTTGGATGAAGCATATTTCATTAGTCTCGTATCGCTATTAAGTATCTAGAGACACGGTTTAAGCGTTTAGTTTCCTACATCTCGATAAAGACTTTTCATTGTACTTGTCCTGCTCTCTTCTGTGTCCTTTTCGGGCGTTCCCTTTCCAGCAGCCGTGTCGCCGTTCGACGAGCCAGCGAACGTGCACGCCAGCCGGCCAATGTTTCTGCGCACCTCGACGCCGCTCGAGATCGAGGCGAAGGGCATGATGCCGCCGCCGATCAACGTGCTGCCGACCGGAAGTATTATCCCGCCCCAGTGCCACCCGGGCGTGCTGTCGCTGCCCTCGCCCAACCAGCCGATCCAGCCGGCGGTGGACGTGTTCAAGCCGGAGCTGGTCGAGCCGGAGTGCAGCCGCAGCCACATGGCGGACGAGGAGTCGCTCGACCAGTTCGCGGTGAAGGCTTCGCTGGCCCGGTTCGGTGCGTCGGTCGAGAACTCGCTGGACGGCATCCTGTTCGCACCGGTCCCGGCCGAGCCGAGCATACTGTACCGGCGGCGCAGCGTCCGGCAGCCGAGCATGGAGATGGAAGACAGCTGCTCGAACATGTCGCTGCTGGCGAACGACAGCCGCATGATAGACCTACCGAGCGCTGGCGGTGCAGCGGCAGCAGCAGCAGCCGGCGGTGGTGGTAGTAGCGGGGGCGGGTCGCTGTCGATCGGGTCGCACTTCGACACGGTGATGAACATTGCCACGCTGACGTCCTTCTGCGGCAGCCTGCCGGTGGCACCGATGGAAACGAACTACATGGGCGGGGAGCCGCTGGGCACGGCCAAGCCGCCGCCCCTGCCGGTCGACTGCGACATCAAGAGCATCATCAAAACGGAGCCGCAGACGCCGCACGCCTCGACGACGCCGGTCAACATGCAGCTGGACCAGTTGCTGGCAGCTTCCGGCGTGTGCAGCGACGCGATTGCCACGCAGATCGAGGCGGAATGTTTGCTGCAGCAGCAACAGCAGCAGCAGCAACAACAACAACAACAACAACAACAACAACAACAACAGCAGCAGCAGCAACAACAGCAGCAGCAGGAACAGCAACAACAGCAGCAACAACAACAACAGCAACAACAACAGCAACAACAGCAGCAGCAACAACAGCAGCAGCAACAACAGCAGCAGCAACAGCAGCAACAACAACAGCAGCAGCAACAACAACAACAACAACAACAGCAGCAACAGCAGCAGGAACAACACCAGCAACAACAGCAACAGCAGCAGCAGCAGCAACAACAACAACAACTCCATCAACAAACTCAACAACAGCAACAACAACAATTGCAGCAGCAACAACAACAACTGCATCAACAAACTCAACAACAACAGCAACAACAACAACAACAACAACAGCTGCAGCAACAGCATCAACAAACTCAACAACAACAGCAGCAACAACTGCAGCAGCAAACACTGTTAGAGCTGTCGAGTATGGCCACTGTTAGCGATGCTGCAGCCGTACAGAGCATGCTGCAGCAGCAGGATGTGCTACTTCCGCCAACCACCGTCACCGGCAGCCCAACAACATCGATAATGCAGCAACAGCAACAACAGCAAGAGCAACATCAACAACAACTGCAACAGCAGCAGCAACAATTGCAACAACATCAGCAGCATCAGTTGCAACAACAACAACAGCAACAACAACAGCATCAATTGCAACAACTACAACAACAGCAACTCCAACAACAACAACTGCAGCAACAACAATTGCAACAGCAACAACAACTACAGCAACAGCAGCAACAGCAGCAGCAGCAACAACAACAACTGCATCAACAGCAGCAACAACAACAACGGTTGCAGCAGCAAGAACAGCAACTACACCATCACTTGCAACAGCTGCAACAGCAGCATGAACAGCAGCAGCAACAACAACAACAACAGGTGTTGGCGGAAAAAATGGACGTCGGTATGGTCGGCGGACCGGTGGCCGTGTGCGACGCCCTGCTCATGGACACCCAGCTCCCAACCCAGCAGCCGATGGACACCTCGGCACCGCTGCCGATCGCCTCCCCACCCACGGTGGTCGGCACGCTGGGCGTGGTGCAGCTGGGCGGGCGCGGTGTCGTCGGCAACGGGGTGCCGCCGGAGGTACCGGTACCGGTGGTGCAGCCGGTCAGCGCCGTGCCGGCGGTCGGTGTGGCCCGCCCGCTCGAGGTGGTCGTCGAACCGGCCATACCGATGGACTCGATCGGGCTCCATCCGTCCCAGGAGTCGCTGGCGGAGGAGTCGCGCGCCCTCGCGTCGGAGCTGACCGCCATGACCGAGACCGAGCTGATGAACTACATCTGCCCGAGCGCGTTCGATGCCGGTAGGTAGCTGGCGAGGCTTGTCCGCCCACTGTTTTGTGCGGTTTTGCTAACTTTCCCTTTGCTTCTTTTGTTTTGTAGTGTAACGCCCAACTATCATGCACCGGCAGCAGTGGCCACCAAGGAGTTAGGAATAAAAAAAATCAAAAGTAGGACAACAGCCGCGCATCTAGAGCTCTAGCGGCGGGAGTGTAGATGTCAAGCAGCGCGTATTGCATATACCAAACCGTTTACGTTTAAGAGTGTAGTTTGTACAATCCATGCTTCATGGAGAGAGAGAGAGAGAGAGAGAGAAATGTTTTACTCGCGAGACAAACCTACCGCTCCAGCAGCAGTTACAGTTAAAGTTATTCTAGTAGTAGTTACTCTCCAACGCCAAAACACGGGCACAGCGCAATTCTCCTGCGCGAAATCCAATGCGGACGCTACAAGCGCTCCGAGGCACGCCTTGACCGGGGCTTTTCGGTTCGGTTTCGGCCGCAGCCGCAGCCGGTTACGGTCGCAACCTAGTTGCGCAGTTCCTAGCGGCGGCCGATGAGGGCTGAGGGAAGGTGGCCACACGTGTACGCGTACCAATCTTATGTTTTTTTTTGCCATATTTAGTTCTCTCTGGACGCGATGCGGGAAGAGCGCGCGGAATACAACAGTATATTAGCACACACCTACTACATGCCATAACTGAGGATTGTTTGCGGAAAGCAGGTGGTAGAATGGGACAGTGGGACACGTAGTACGTGCAATGCGCAATGCATGGAAATAACAAAAAACGCACAAGTATTTTTCACCATTCTAGTGAAACCACGCACATTGTAGGCTCACATTCATTTTCAAACTAGTTGTACTCAATTTTATTCCTAATAACTAAACTCGTACACACACACACACACACAGCACCGTTTCACTAACGTGCACATAAAACAGCCCTACGCATTTGCTTCAAACGTAAACATACACACTAGCACTCACTTAGCGGTAAAGAGAGAGAGAGAGAGCCACAAAGAGGAGAACCGAGCAAAAGCAGCACGGGCCACTACAAAATTCGCCCGCAAAGCTAGGAAAGATGACAGAGGGACTAGGGCTTAAGGAGCATAATAAAAGTAACGAAACTCACCAGCCCCCAACAAGGGCCGGGTAAAGCAAAACCAAAGGTACACAAAACCACTTCACTGTGGACCGATAGGGCAGAGGGTAGAGCGGGCGCACAGAATGGTAATGAACAACACTTAACTGTTGCAACAATATGGCTGTTAATAGTTATGCTTAGTTTTTACAACGCTGGTTTAAGACACCCGCCGCATCGAATAGGGTACGCGTGCGGCCGTCCCGCGGCCGGGGTACGGGCAGCGTTCAGTAGCCAAAAAACGGGCGAGTGTTTTTCGCTTCGCGTGGCGCCTGTCACACTTCCGTTGCTCGTACAGTTACGTTAACTTTGACGTTTAAATTCGACCGTTAGTAGGATGCAATAGAAGAAGAAAGGGCAAGGGGCGCAGGGGGAGGGGAGGGGAATTATATTGTTAAACATTTAACATTAATACGCTAAGGGACCGTTGCTTTAGGGGCGGACCTTTCGTTTTCTGCTCTAGTGATGATTTGTGTTTCCAAAACAAAACAAAAAAACCCAAATCTGCCATATTCAGCTCAGTGAAATGGAATGTTAGCGTAGGCGAAGGAGAGTTGTGCAATTTGGGATAGACGTACCGAAACATACAGGAGGCTTTTACGTGTTCGGGAGCGCGAAACAAAAAAAAACCCCTTTAATACAGGACAGCAACAGGCGAACAACGAACATGAATCAGGCGCGGAAAACCGGAATGCGAATGAGATAGATTAGACAAAACCTGCAGACTGCCATGAGCCACTTTTTTGTTGTGTCGCGTAAGATTGTAGAGTAATAGCCGTGGCAGCCAAGGGGCAAGCCAGTTTGCCCCGCATTAAGTCAAACCGTCAAGTTAGTAAGCAGCAACAGTAGCACGTGCGCTAGCAGCGTCTGTAGGGTAAAAGATTTTATTTTCCAGTTGTTCTGTGTTTGCTATTATTGGGAGGAAAAGTGCACTGGTCCCGTAATTGTAATTGTAAGCATTTGAAAAAAAAAACGGATCGCAAGCTAACAAAGCATCGATCGTATAGCAGGAAAGCAACTATTGCCCGATTAACACCGGGCCGACTGGGTGCCAAGGTTTACTACACACTACACAACTGAAATGACTGACTCGAGGCACACGCGCAGCATGCAATCAATGGGTGCGGTAGGGGCACAGACACAGATCAAAGAAATCGAACCTTAGTGATGCAACACACCTCAACTAGTAACACACAAAATAGCATACAAAGCAGTGTAACAGTTTAGCTTCTTTGTGCTGCTTTAGTTCTCTTGGTTAAGTTAGAAAGGTTTAATCGTTAGTTTGATTAGGTTTAAAGTCAAGACAACAAAATCAAACAAAACTCTCAAACATTGTTTTTAGCAAGTATCCAAAGTGTGCTATTTGTTATGTTTTTTTTGTGTATTTTTTTTTAATAAGGATAGATTAGGAAGCACCGAAACGAGTTTAATGTCTCTGTCTCGAACACAAAGGCCGTTGCCGTGGCGTTGATTAGCTGGAAACACCTAATGGCAGATAGGTGCCAATCGAGTTTCCGGTCAGGCTATTTCATCACAACAGTCGTTAGCTATGTATGTTACAGGTTATGCAGGGAGGTTGTGGGAGAACATGAGGACTGGTGTTGGCTGGAATTAGAAGAAGAAAAAAAACTACCAGAAATGTAGAGCACAAGTTTAAGAAAAAAACTAAAACGATACATAACAAACAATCAAACAAACAAACAGGAACACAGCAACAGAGGAACTGACTTTACAAATCAAATCTAAAGAATAACCGTTTTTGTCGCGCTGTCTAAAAAAAGAAACAGAAAAGTTTACTCTACGAACACGAACCTTTTACAATCTTCCCCATGTCTTTTGCGATCTAGACGTGTTTTACGATGTTTCGGTCAGGTCTGCGAATCGGGCCGTACTCCTTTTCGATGCTTCTCCCCAAACATCTCGGAACATCCTGTTCTGCTGCATGTATTAGACGGTAAAATAGTTAAACTAAGTGTACGAACCGGGGAGCTTCAGCACTTCCCGGGGGGGAAACAACTGTGCGGAACGGAGCGCAAAGCGCAGCGGACGCTTTGGGAGCAGCCATCGGGCCCGGTCCAGTCCATACGTATCAAACAAACAATTCTTACTGTTACTGTTTACAATAAAGATTTATTTTGTTATCTTTTTTTCAACTATCTATTATATCCAACGAAACATACGGTGTTGTTCTAAATGTTCTAATAATTAGCAGTAGACGAAACGAGTCTTGGCGGCGCAGGCGCGTCCCCAAGTCAACTAACCAACGAACCATCTAAAAAACTAGATATGAATAGTGTGATGATGATTGTCTTAAGCTACGTGATATTTAAACTCTCAGTGAGACACGACAAATATTTCACCTGAACGAATCTTTGACAATCGAATCTATGATGGCAAATGTAGGGGAAGATTTTTGATTCCCAAGAATGTAAGAATCTCAGCAGAGTTGCTGTTCACGTTTGTGACATCAGCGACATGTCACAGGAAATCTATTCGGTATTAGTGTTGGGTAAATTTGATTCAGATTAATGAATCTGAATGAATTTTTGAAATGATCCAATGAGTCTGGAGCTAGGTTAGAATGATTCACGAATCTCAATGATTCAAGAACATCGAAATATTAATGAATTTAGAATTATTAATGAATCTCGAAAGATTCACGAATCTTTAAGGATTTATGAATCTCAAGGGCCTCAAATATCTCCCAAGATTCATAGAGCTTGAACTTCTTCTTATTGTTCTTCTTGACGTAACAACCTACGTGGTCATGCCAGCCTATACAGGCTTCTAAGACTTCTTGGCAAGAAACACACACCCGGATAGTTTGTTTTGCTACGGGTAAACGTCCCATGCGAAGCTTTAACGCACGACGAGCATGGTATTAAGTGCGAGTTTACCAATGGGATGGCGTAAATTCAATGTTTAGAAGAAAACAAATGAATAAATCCATCAATCTTTGAAGGCTCATGAAACGTTGTACATTACATGAATCTTTGAATAATAATGAGTCTTTATAGATCCTTGGAGATTCACGGATCTTTAGGAAATTCGATTCGAGTTTCGAATAACTCATCACTGAAGATTCACATGAATAAATCTTAAAGAAAGATTCATAAAACCCAGCATGCCAATTGAATCAGACGAGTTGAGCAGTTTCTTGAAGATCAGATGCTTGAAGAATCATCAACCATCTGACATCCTTTGGAAGTTCATTAATTGTTAAAGATAGCTCTGCCAGATGAGGTTGTAGCTGTTCTTGATGCTTCAAGGATCTATGGGATTATTTTTCTGATGTTCTTGAATCGTTTTAAGATTCATAACTCTTTCACAACGCAATGAAATCTTCTAGACTTGTGGAATCGCTTATCGGAGAACCGAATTCTTTAATTCATTTCAAAGATTCATTCTGCTCTTTGAATCTGAAGCAGTTTGTACCCAACAAAGAGTTTGGAGAGATAGAGAGTGTGAGAAAATGGGAGATTAAACTACAAAACTGGTTGCGATGACAGGAGCGTATGGGGACGGGAACGGGCGATACTACAGCCGAGCGGTTTGTAACGTTAGTGAGAGAGATTTCGGTATCACCCTTGCCTCGTTGCCATTTTCCACGCTAGCTGGCCCCTTCTCCTGCTGCGTGCCTGTGGGAAGAATCAAAAGCGAAATAAGAAATCCATGCAAATGCCACGCACTGTGCGCGCGAACAACACGTACGTTTCGATGGGTCGCGGCGGCGCCCGAACAGCATCCGCTCCAGGCCAATGATTGGCGACTCGAACAGCAGCGTCCAGAGCAGGGCAAGCGTGAGCGTGAACCCGATGTCGCCCCAGAACTGGTACACGGCGAGCAGGTCGGTGAAGTAGTACGGTAGCCGCGCCGTGCCCGCCATCATCAGCTGGATTGGGAGGTGGAGCAGATAGATCGCGTACGAGAGGCGCCCGAGCGGCTGCCAGACGGTGGCCCCGAGCAGCCGATCGACCGGACCACCGTACCCGTTGACGCACGCGAACACCACCCACCCGACGGCGGTCGCCCAGCACACCCGGCTGAGCGACTCGTAGATGGCGTCGACGGCCTGCGGCAGCCGCTCGTAGTCCGGCTGCTGGATCGGGTGGTCGGCGAACAGGACGGCGAGCATGGCGGTGGCGGCCAGGGCCCATCCGAGCCCGACCGACCACCGGGGCAGCGGGACGTAGTGTTTGCGGGTGCGCTGAAGCACGTAGCCGAAGCAGACGCCCACCAGCCAGGCGCCGGCGCGCGTATGCGTCGGGTAGTAGGTGTAGACGTGCCGCAGCCGCTCCTCGTCCACCGCCAGAAAGGACAGGCGCAGATGGTGCACGAAGAACAGCACCAGCACGGCCACCATGGAGGCGACGGTGAGGGCGACGATCGCGGCAAGGACGCGGCGGCCCCAGCGCCACAGCGGGTACACGATGAAGGGTGACACTAGGTACAGCTGCATGTCCACCGACAGGTACCAGGTGTGGCCGAGGCACACCTCCTGCGGGTTGACGTAGTTCTGCACGTACAGCAGGGCCGACCACCAGTAGCGGCGGCACGGGTCCTCCGACATGGTCATCGCACCGTCCCAGAACGGGCCAGAGCCGGCGTGCCGCATCAGGGTGGCGGCGAACAGTACGATCGCGGCCAGCGCCGGCGTTAGCCGCAGATAGCGGTGCAGATACATGACGGGCAGGTTGAGCCGACCGTGCCGGTCCAGTGCGTTCAGTATGCTCCAGCAGGTGAGCAGCCCGCTCAGCAGGAAGAAGGTATCGACCGACACAGTGGACGCTACGACCAGCACGCTATGGTACGACTCGAGCCACTGCAAGAATAACGCAACGATGAGATGAGTGGTGGGCAGGTCAAGACAGACAGGTCAACCGACTTACCGACAGGATAACGTGCGAGTTGTAGAGCGGCTGCATGCCGATGCGCACGTAGTTGTGGCTGAACACGACCCACACCATCGAGATGACGCGTATGCCGTGGATGCAGTCGATCGTGCTGGACTTGACCGTCGTGTCCGTCGGGTTGCGCCGGCTCGTCGCTAGCAGCTTCCGGCCATTTCGGTACAGGGAAAACATGGCCAGATTGGGGTGCGGCGTATGGCGCCGGCAGAGCGTCACCGCTTCGTACAGTGTGCTCGCTGCCGCCAGTAGCAGTACTGTGCCGAATACTCCACTGTGTGTCGAAGTGTTAGTTCTCAGTTGTTGAAGAGGAGCCAGGCTTGAGGACGATACTTACATTGCAGCCCACTGGGCGGGTCCGAGTGCCGGAGCTACCTCGTTGCAGGTCAGCTGCACCGGTGGAAGGTTAGGTACGATACGCGTGAGAAACTGCTGGAACTGTTCGGCGGAGCAGGCGGCTGGGATGCATACGCCGAGGTGGGCGGCCAACGGGCCACCTGAAGTGCCTGGCATGATGCGCTGGGTCGGTGGTGATGGACGTTGGGAAGGAACCAGACCGGTGAGTGGTACGGTCAGGAAGCAGTAGCGGCCTCTTAGAGTGTCCGTCGCAGGCGATCCGCCATAGTCGTGCCGCAGGTCGATGCATTCATCGTAGTGTCCCAGCTCGTACAGGTTTCCCGCGAAGATACCGGCCGGCCATTTGCCCCATGAGTCCAGCACTGGGGTGGGATAGGATTGTCACAGTGATTTGATTAGGTTTACATTGAAAGTGCTAGGCGGTGAAAGAATACCAAAAATCCCCAAAGTCCCCAAAGTCTTCCAAAATCCATGTTAGATGATCCCAAAAGCTGCAGATGACTGAGATATTGGTCCTAGAGGCCTGACAATATAATTCTAATCAATAGTAACTAGGGAAATTAGTCAACTGTGACTCAATGTGTCCACACATCGAAGATGCATCGCTTTTCGGTGCGTTCGATCAGGTAATCTGCTAATAACGCCAATGTTCTTGAAAATTGTAGATAAAAACCATCCCTAAAAACTTGTACACATCCTGCAGAGCTAGCTAGAAATATGAGACCTAAGCCTCTGATATAGTGATCATCCTGTGCCTGTGGACATCTTACAAACTCAGCCGCGGTGTTGTGTTCTACATCCCCTTAAGAACTGTACATTTCTGTGGAGATACTGTGGACATAATCTTGAGAAAATGGGTCTATAGGATCCCAACTTAACATCCATCTAAATGGCATTCATTGAAGTAGATAATGGGAAACTACACACTGAGAAGATGTTTCTAGAAGCAATAGAGCCTTTGCCTTTGATCTACCGAGCAAATCTGATGTCAACTGCGAATACTTCGTAAAACGTGCGGCCACGTTTAGTGCCTCGAACCAATCGAAGTTGGTAGTAGCAATCCAGTAGAGATTAGCAGTGCTTAAGGCTGCAATAAAAGGAATACTTTCCCCCTCTCTCCCAGTAGCACCTAATGCAGCCCGGTCAGGCACTTGTTGTGCGATAAACCGCCCGCGCACACTTTATTTCGATGATAGTTTCTTTAATCAAAGCAATGACGCATTACTAGACCACTTTCGCTTCCACTTAGGTGCTGTGCATTGATCCCGCACAGTGTGTAGACACACATTCGATCCTTAAACCAACGTTCCTCGGCCTAATCCCGTTCGTCTTCGCGCCGATAAGAACCTCAAGCAGCACTTAATACCATCTTTTTTTTTTAATAACACCTTCGTCACCCACTATTGGACACACCTGACACACCCCAACCCCCTACACTAATGGTGCACTTTGTAAGTATGTATCTTAAAGCTCTGCGACACGACACGATTTGCTTACATTTCACTGCCCAAAACTCTTTCGCCTGCACGCCGGCAACCAGCGCCAGCAGCTCGCGGTCACACGGCGTCCCCGTGGGCAGCTGGCGCGTCACGTTCGCTGATTGTAGTGCGTTTACGATGCCGCCGAAATCGATTGATGGATGTGGATTGGCAAGCGCGAGCACGTATGGTAGCACACCACCGAACAACAGCCAAACCAACCGGCGCAACATGGCTTGACGGGTTTGAAGCGTGCGCGCGACACGGATCGGAATGAGGGGACAGTGCGATTAGTCCGCTGGTTTTATACTTGGCCGTCCCTGTGTGGTCGCAGATGTGATGGTGATGTTTTGCTGGCCGCATTGCAATGGGTACTTGATCCGCGTTCTGGTTTTTAAAGTACAGACAGACGCACAGACACACACACACACACATATATATACGGTCGAAGATACCTCTGGTTTGTGTTTCGAGAGGTTTTCGAACCGAAGATAACCATCCCCTCCCTTTTCCCACTAGCTGTAGCAGGATGACTGTGTGCATCTTCCACGGTTCCGTAAATAGTGGACACTTTGACTCACAGGATAACAAACACGTTGAAATAGATTCGTACGCAAGCAGCTTCGTACTGCTAGAGGACAAGGGATACCAGCGAGTTGTTGCGCAACTGATCAGGCTCTTATCAGACATATTGGAAGCTCCTGAGGTAGTTCGTTGCTGGATTGCGGAAAGTAATCTCGGTAGGAACAGTGTCACTCAGAATTCTAGAAAGCTAGAATCTATAGGCTACAATTACCATGGTCGCATATATATGATGAAGATGCTCTAGCAGAAAGGTTTACCACCATTTCCAAGGACTTAGACATGTTTTTCAGCAATGTCAAGGGAGATGCATTAAGCTCCACAGAGCTTGATAACGTGCATAGTCATAGGATGACAATCGGCGCTAAGTTGTGAGCATTTTCGCACCTCTCCTGCAAACGCAATTAAGTCGTTGAAGTGGACATAGTGCACGACAAGTGTATGACTGTAATTAGCAATGGTACAGTTCACTTGATGCCTTAATCAAAACAAGTTGTGAGTCCAAAGGTATGGGTTACAACCACCAAAGAGGAATTTAAAAAAAATGTAAAAAATGGGTAAAATCTTTTTCGTCCACGACGTTTACTTGGGCTAGCTCTGAAGTAGTGTAGAGTGAGAAATCTCTGGGTTGAGTTGTGGGGCAGATGACTCTCGTGAGATCTTTAAACTCGTGTCGTGGATGACACGATACCACTTCTAGGACCAAGTTAAATTGGAGGCATAGCCCTGATGGGTCTTTCACAGTTGTGAATCATCGTCTTTATTTCTCACGTGACGTTAATCGTTCTAACAAGCCTGTCCAGGATGATCAGTATTTCTCTCTCTCTCTCTCTCTCTCTCTCTCTCTCTCGTGGTGACATGGCCTGGTCAACAAAAATTCTCCAAGAAATCTACCGATCTGATCCTGTTGGTTGTTGGCCACGGAGAGTTTCTTGTCTAGCTTCATCATTATCAGGAAATGGTCCACCTCGACAGTTGCACCTCTGTAAGTTTAATGTCGATAGTACTAGTGCAGTGCCATCCGTTGGCTTGTACGTGATTAATTTAGGAATATGTCCGCTGTGGTGATCTTGAGGTGTAGCTGAAGATGCTTCGCACGTTCTAATACTTGATGCAGGTAAAGTTGATGAATCGAAGCCGTTGTCGTGTGTCAGCTGGTAGGCGCTGAAGCATCCATTCGTTGGTTTGTATGCCTCCACCCGTGCGACCTTTTCGTCATCGATACTCGCAAAGTGCGGACTAATGATGTGCTCTTTGGACCGCACCCACGACTCCGACCCGACTCCGACTCCGGCAAAACCCGAACGACTAGCTCCACCCGGAGTCTGAGTCATCCGGAGTCGTCCGGAGTCGCCAGGAGAACTTGTCGGAGAACAGTGTCGGTCGGAGTTAACAGGAGCCAGCCGGTGCAATGTTCTTGTGATCAGGCATTTAATTTCGTTGTGTTTCTTTTGCCTGTTACTTTGTGCGTCAACTCTGATTCCAAACGACACCGAACGACTCCGTGCGATTCCAGACGGATTCAGACGATTCCGAACGACTCTGGATAATGCTGAGCGGACCTACCTTCCGAAGCCGGTTCCGAAATTGTCGGAGACGGTTCGGAGTCGACTCCGCATTTTTGCCAACTTTACCCATCACTAATGTGGACTGTGTCAACCGGAATTCCTAAACATGCCGAACGGCATTCGCATCGAAGAAGATAAAAATTGGGCCTTTAATCTTTGGGGTCTTTTAGCATAACAAAAAATCATATCTGCCAGTTTTATCGGAGCAAAAATTATAATTGTGGAAAAAACAACGGTTAATTTGAATAAAAATTTCAAACAGAGATGTACTGTGGCATGCTTATACTGTGGAGTTTATATATTTTTTTTAAATTAATTTTGATTTCAAGGTCGTCTGGACGGAATAGAATAAGGCACACATCTGAGGGAAAAACCTTATAATAAGCAAAAACAAGTTATTCCATCGCCCGAGCAGCAACACATGCAAACTAAATGTTTTAATTTAATGTTTTCGAACCATCATGAGCGGTTCCCACTGTGCGCCCGCTGTCAATTGTGCGTCGTTGACAGGCCGCTTGTTTGTGTGTAAACAGAGCAACCGATGCCGTGCTACCGAACATTCGCAGTTTACTGGAAATCGGCCTATACTGTTGAAGCGCGGCAGGCCAAAAGGCACGAACCTTCCAGAGTGTGAGATGGAAGCACGCCTAGCTCGTCGGTAAGTTAAGCAGGCCGGCTAAAAAAAAGGGCGAAACGGCGAGAAACAGCTAACAAGGGCTGGTTTTTTTATTATTCTTTCCTATGCTTTATTTCAGTTGATAGCTTGCCCTTCACCCACTGATACCTTCCGTGTTTGATTGCAAGAAGAAAGGAAAAGAAAAAACAAGCACAGAAAAGCAGCATGCCGCCCAAGAACAAAAAGTGCTCCATTTGCGGCACGAACAGCACCGTCCGCTGGATCATACTGAGCCGGAAGACGCTCTGTGACGGGTGCTATGACGTGCAGTGCAATCCGCCGCTGGAACCGCGGCAGGAGGACGGGCCCGACGAGCCGGTGGCCGGACCGAGCGGACTGGGCCGGAAGAGCGAAACGATCCTCGCGACCGGCCCGGTCCAGAGCAATCCGGCCGACGATGGGATCTTTCTGAAGCCAACGTTCATCCCGCCGCGCCCGGCCAAGATTGCGCGGGTCAACAGCGCAACCCTCGATGGCGCCACCACTACCAGCTCAGGCAGTAGTAGCAGCAGCACCACTACCACCAGTACCACCGCCACCAGTGCCACACACAGCAGCTCGCGTTCGACAACGCCGTCGAAGCCGGCCAGTCGAAATAAGGCGCGCAAATCGTTCCCGTCGAAGCCGAAGCTGACGGACGAAACGAAGCGCCCGAAATCGGTGCCGAAAGTGTTTCACAATGTACGTGTTTCCTTTCCCGCTTGCCCTTCGGCTCAACGTGTCTTGCTAATGTGTGTCTTCTTTTTTCCCCCCTCTCCTGCGCAGGATTACTGGTACGAGGTGGGCGACATTGTTTCGCTGGTCGACACGAAGGACAAAACGTACTACGCCCAGATACGGGGGCTCGTGGTCGACGTGTTCAACGAGAAGAACGCGATCCTGACCTGGCTGGTGCCGACGACGGCCAGCCCGAACCCGAACGAGGGTTTCGATCCGGCCACCTACCACATCGGGCCGGACGAGGACAAGATGCGCAACCTGAGCGAGATGCAGTTCGTGATGCACGCGCCGAGCGGCTACTACCTCAACCGGAGCGATCCGTACCCGCGCCAGAACGTGGCCGGGCCGGTCGAGCGGGACGGCCGGTCGACCGAGCCGCCGCTGTACGATTGGGCCAACATCTGCCAGCTGCACCTGGGCGAACGGCCGGTCAGCAAGTAGCGAGCAGTGCGCGGTAAGGTATTTTGGGGTTGCGGTTTGTGGTAACGGTGGGGCAAATGGTAACTGTTTTCGTGCCGTCCTTGGTCTAACCAAAATGAGACGAAGCAAGCAAGGGGGGGGGGGGTGAAGGTAGAACTAGATGGTTGAAGTAGTGTGAAGTAACGTAGCAGGCCGTATATTTTTTTAGATGAATGCATTTAGGAGAACTTTGCTGATCGTTGCGGTTTTCAATCGGCGCATCGGTGAGAGGAATTATTTGCTTCGATTATCGAAGCCACACTTGACGAACAGCTTTTTTTTTATTTTGCTAATTCATTATAATTCATTCATTATAATTCATTTAGAGGGTTTGTTACATCTTTATCGATTTTGTTTAGCATTGTGAAACAATCAAAAACCAATTGTGTCGGCTGCAGTAACACACAGACAGGCCCGATGAGCAGATAGTAACGCTGAGCTATAACGGCTTTTTTATAGGATTGCGTTTGGTTTTGTAGCGCCACAGGTCGCTGCGGACAGCCTTTGACAGCTCACAGCGTAGGGAAGCGATGACGTTTATACCTCGTGTGCGGTTTACATTGAACTGCAGCGGCGGTTTTTTTCCATTTTGCATCTGCACCGCACTGCCAGTAGGGAAGTATTATTTAAGAACGTTTCGTCAAAACGTTGATAGCGTGGAGGCAAACGCCGCGGCTGTTGAACTTTACTATACGGTACGAAAATCGAACGATCCTGTTGCTTACTAAGGAGAAATAACGTATATAGAATTCGTCGCTCACACTCTAGTGGATAGGAAAATAGGTTCGAATTAATTAGGGACTACGGAGCAACGGAGCTAAAATCCAACCAAGCGACAGGGCGTAGAACACGAATTTATTCTTTTACCGATCATAATTAACCTTTGTTAAACTATTACGCCCATCGTGACAGAGTTATTATTCAAGCTGTAACGCAGGAAACATTTCACGAAGCGTTATGAAATGTTTCAATATTTAGAATTTTGTCGACTATTGAGAAAACGGTGAAAAGGAATGCGCGCGCCTTTGTCGAATCATATTTTGTTGTCCAGTGTTTTCTTTCTTTGTGAAGTATAAAAGAATTGAGAGTAAAGCATTATAAGTCGTATTATAAGTCTCTATATGTTTACATATATTCTTCCTCGCATGGGGGTTTGTTTGTTTGTTGTTTTGTTTTGTTGTGTGTGTTAAGAACGAACTTTAGGTATGTGCCAGAGGGAATGCGATTTACAATTTGTTGGGCGCCAAATCCTCCGAACCCTGCGCCACGTGCTTCACCACGTGCTGCCGGGAGGCATCGGTTGACTGCCGGAGGAGTAGCGTTTGGTTTTTCTTTTCTCTTTTCTTGCCATTGTTTGCAAAAAAACAACAACAATTTGCATTCGATTCGGTTGAATTCATTAGAGCTAGAGAAGTACGAAATAGCTAAATCCAATGGGAAATACGCTCCGGCGAGCGGTCGATTTTGTGTGAACCATTTTTGGTGTGCACGTGTGTGTGAGAGTTCTTTCTTTAATTACGATTAATGTCTAAACGAGAAAGAGAGAGAGATAGAGAGAGCAGGATGTGTACGAATGGCACTGGGATGGGTTGTTTGCCCTAATCACTTCTGCTCCCGATGCTTATGTTAAAAAATTTCCTCTTTTTGGAAAGTGCGTGTGTGTGAGTGCGCTGCTCCAGGTGCTAAGGTAAGGAGTGATCGTAGGGATAACGCTACTAAAATATTGATTGTTCCTTGTGTATGTGTGGATGTGATTTTTAAACGCACAGACACGTGCACAACACACACACACACACACACACACACACACACACGCACACACTTTGCTCGAAAGAGAAAGAGAGACAGTGAGCGAGGCGCTTCGTTTTTTGTTTATTTGTTATTTTTTGGTAAATTGTTACTTTTGACTAGAACAATGAGTAGATTAAACGAAAAGCTTCCGCGGACCAGCTGCGTGCACCACCAGAAGGGAAGGTGCTGCAGCTTCGTTGTTGTTTTTTTTGTTATTTTAAACTGTATTAAGTATATGAAACTTTTGCTGCTGCAGTCCCTGTCGGGGGATTTGCGATAATTCAAACATACATTTCAAATTGCACACACACACACGCACACGTACGCACATACACACAACACACACACACACAAAGGGCACAACACGTTCAACTAACGGGCGTAATATACGTATGGCACAAACTAATAACGAGTAATCGCGTTAACCTTTCCTGCATTGCTGCTGCATTGCTAAACCTGTGGAGCGAACGGAAACGGGGAACGTTAGACTCTAGGATCCATCGGAGCAGGTGCCTGTCTGAGGGGGTTATGTGTATGCATCTCGTCTCCTGGTCGCTTCGTCTCTCCCAGCACTCACTAGGCCGGCGAAGGTTCGTCGCCTTGCGCGCTGGTGGAGACTGCCGTAGCGACGACGGTCGTCGGTAGCATGGCAACGATCTGCTGCACCGTACCGTCGATCGGTACGGACTGGTGGCCCATGGCAAAGACTGGCTCGAGCAGGGGAGCGAGCAGTATTGTGGAAGGCTGCTGCTGCTGCTGCTGCTGCTCCTGCTCCTCCTGCAGTGCGGCACGTCGTCAGGTCATGATGTTGTTGCCGAAGTAGTTGAGATTGAAGTCGTCGAACAGAATGTCGTCGTCCTGGCCGCTCGCCGACGGGATGTTAATACCGAGCTCGGCTGGATCGAGTGCGACCGAGCGCAGCCCACACTCCTGCACGATCTCCTCCTTCGGCACCGGGTTCAGGTAGTCGGCAATGTTGTACTCCGCTGCGGTGGTTAAGGGGAGATACGGAGAGGATAGCGTTAGTGGGGGTAAATATGTGTTTTTGAAGTCTTCAAAGATTCATGAACCGGGAGTTCAATGCCTGAATTTTGGGCTACTCAGACTTGTCAGAAATCTTGATGACATCAGAAGTTCATATATTGCATGTGTGATATGCTTCAGAGTTGAGAAAAGACGAACAGTGCTATGTATCCCTGATATCCATGGATCTCGAGTGTCTGATATCTTCAAATATCCAAGAACATAAGGAACATTGAAGAAGTCCGCATTCTCGAACTTCAATATTGATTCTTCAAGAATCTTCTGAATCTATCGTCAATTATTCGGTTAGAAGCTCAAGATCTATTCTTCAAAGTTTTTCGAATTTCAAGATGCAAAGATCTTCAAAGTAGAATGAAACTCACAAGATTCTGATACATAGTACATAGGAGACACATCAACCCAGAGATAGAGAGATAGAGGATGACCAAGAATACCTACCAGAATCGAGCATCTCGTACGTTTGGATCGTTTGCGTGGGGCGTTCGATCTGTATCTCAGCACCGCGCCGTATTCCATTGAATGCGTCCTCGTCCGGATGCTTTAGCTCCTGCTCCGTCCTGGCCGTCACCTTAAACTGCGCGCCGGTGATGAGGTCCGCGTACAGCGTCTGCGCCTCATGGTACGTCGTCGTTATCTGCTGCTGCTGCTGCTGCTGCGGATGGTGATGATGGTGATGATGGTGATGATGCTGCTGATGTTGCTGCTGTTGCTGATGTTGGGCCGGCTGCTGCATCGTGTGAGACAGATGCTGTCGATGCGGTTCCTGTGCAGCGGCGTTGATCGTTTCCAGACACTGGTGGACGGGAGAATGTTGGTCAATATTGCCGTTCGATATTGATTCCTTACGACGGAACAGTTACCTGACTTACCGGCGAACCGGTGGTGGCCGGCGATTTCGGCACGTACTGTGCGAGGCTGGCCGTTGCAGCGGCGACCTCCGCATCTGTCATCGTGTCACTCGTGCCGACCTCCCGCAGGCGTGCGTTCGCCTCCATCTTGAAGAACCACTCGAAGCGTTGCTTTTTCTGCCGGCAAAAGGGAGAGAGAAAGAGAGAGAGAGAGAGAGAGAGAGAGAAAGAGAGAGAGAGAGAAAGAGACAGGGTTAAGCAGTGGCGTGTGAAGTGCGCCTAGGTGCCAAGTACACTTACATGCTCCCAGGCGAGAAAGTTGTCCTCCGAGTTGCGGCTCGAGATTGTCCAGAGGTGGCCGGAACCGTGCGACGATTTGCGACCCTTGCGGAAGTGCGGATTGATCGAGAGGTTGTGGCGGACCGAGTTCTTCCAGCGATCGTCGTGCGATTTGTAGTACGGGAAGTGGTCCCTGGAACGGCCCGGTGCAACACACGTCCAGCGGGCGGGAAGGATACGAAAGGGATGAGAAGGGGACCACAGTCGTGAGGCAAAAGAGGGGGAGGTGGCGCAATGATACTATAAAACGGGGGCATTTCAGTGACCGGAAGCAGTCACCCTCGCCCCCGGGACATTACACGCTCTGATCAGCTGTCAACTGTCGTCGTCCGTCGGAGAATGTGATGGAGGTCCCTCCGAGGAGTTCCTGGCATAAGTGTATGTCCTCTAGAGCAACACAGACACACAGACACACACACACATGGTTGTAAATTAAACTTCCAACCAGGGAGACAGCCAGTGAACCGTGACGGACGGTTGAAGGTGTGGCCCTTTACCCGAGGTGAGCTCGATTACACGGTTCAATGGGTTTTCATCGAAAGTGATACAGGCGGTCGTTTCTCAACTTAGCGAGCAGAGTTTAATTACCTGCTTGCACTCACACACACACAGAAACTCCCTGTGCAATATGCACCTGCACACACACACACGGGAGAGAGAGAATAAAAAAAACCGGTAGCCCCCACGGGTACGCGGGGGCATATTTTCGGGATTGACACGGGCCACACTTGGTTCACTGCAGGACAGGACAGGGTTGCAGAAGCGCGCGGTGAATTAATCACTGAGAAAGAAGGTGTTGCGTGCAACTGTCACTGACGAGCTGTGGGAGTGTGCATGTGAATATGGGCAATGAAGCGAAAAAGGATACATCCGGGCGAAGGGGGGGTTTGCAGCAAGAATTGATTGCCCGCTAGCGCTGTAATGCCCGTGGTGGTGTTGGAATAAGATTCTAACAAGATGCACAGATCCCAGGTTTTGAGTTGAGGTGATACGGTGCTGTCGTATAATCTGGATGAACCGTCTCTATAAGATGTCCCGACACACACACACACATACAAACAGTCGCATATTTGATTTGTTGAGAAATTCGGGACATACAACAAGATCTTTGAGTAGCTACAGTAGCATGCACATTCTTCCGTTTGTGTAGAAGAACAACCCTTGGAAGAAGTCCCTTTTCCCGTGCAGACAAGAGAGAACCTTTTCATAGGACCTTTTCATAGGAGAGACGCACCAGCACCCACATGTGCACCTTGATTTTAATC
The DNA here is from genome assembly GCF_943734685.1 of Anopheles coluzzii. Taxonomy (NCBI): domain Eukaryota; kingdom Metazoa; phylum Arthropoda; class Insecta; order Diptera; family Culicidae; genus Anopheles; species Anopheles coluzzii. The sequence continues at coordinate 9,584,540 of NC_064669.1, forward strand.
AGATACAACTCTGTTGTTCCTCAAGGAATACTGGTTGGTTCCCCCGCTAAAGCATTACTTCCACCAGTGGAAGAAGCCCCATAGAACGTTAGAGATGTACTGTAGAGCTAGAGATATATCCAGGGGTTTTTTTTTGTTATGTAAATGACATCGCTACTCACAGAACTTATCGCTTGATTTGATAGAAGTTGACCTACTATCTGTGGTTTTGAGTAGTTCATGAAGTCTTTGTTATTGTCTTTGACAGATCGGGACATAACGAGCTCTGAAAGTGTGTCAAAGAAACCGGTGAGAATCCTGGAAAGACATGACGGAAGTATTCCGTTTTTTTAAATCTCTGTACCGAAGTAAGTAACGGATATAAATATCCGTTTTGTCGAGATTTTTCATACACCAACATACAGTACATACAGGCTACAGACTTCCTTAAGCATCTGAAAGCACTCGCTGCTGTGTTTGTCTCCATTCCCCAAAATTCCCAAAGATATCGTAGTTGCTACAAGATTCTGGAGCAGGACGTACTTCCGTAACATCTCCAAAGAACGTACGAAACCATTTCTTCTAAAAGAAATGCACTGGACTAGAACTGCGTAGAATTTCTTTGAATTATGCTTTTACGAGCTAAAACCCAGTGTCTTGAGGTAAAACCTAACCGAAAGCATCGAATCACCACCATTACGACTGCGGGACCGATGCGCCACCAATACTACCATCGCCAGCGAAAAACTTTACTTTCCCACTACTTTCTTCGCCTTGTTCGCATTTCGCGTGCGGCGCTGTGATGTGATGGTTTCGATGTTGCGTCGTTCTGTCCCAAACTTCGGAGCGGAGCGTCAATGGGAAGGGTCTTAGGCGAGGGGCGTGCTATCAGTTTGAACTTTCTTATGCCGAGCGTTTGTCGTTTCGCCAACTCGCCGCCGCTGCCCTCCCTTCTTTCAGGTGTGTGTGTGTGTGTGTGTGTGTGTGTGTTCTTCGATAAGGCGATTGGCATCCTTTTCGGCAACCTTGCCCGGGCTCCCCCGCCCGTTTTGACATTTGCACTCAGCCAGGCAGTTGTTGCTTTGTTTTGCTTCTTTTTGCTTGCTCCTTCGCAGCACAGCCTTTCGGATCTTGGGGCCTTTTGGTCGGGGAAGGAGCCGTTGCTGCACTGTGTTCTATTATTGGAGGTTATTTGGAGGCGGTTTGTTTTTTTTTTTTTTGCTCCAGACATGGACATCAACGGTAATGGACACGTGCGTCCCCCGATGTTTCTCCGCTCTTCGGCGTCCCCAGCTCCGATGTCCGCTGTGTGGAAAATCTCAACCCCAAGCCCTTCTCTCTCTACAAGAACCTTCCTGCAGCAAAAAGCGTAGTGCACGGGGATAGAGGGGGGCAGTGAGAAAAGAAGCAACACCAAAAAAAAAAAAGAAGGACCCGATAGGTCTTTCGTGCCCTCTCCACCACCACCAGTCGTCGGTGCTGTCCATCTGACCGGGCCAGGCTGGCGGCGAACTTCGGCAAAAAGCGGAGCGACAATTTTGCTCCAAATGTTAGGACCTGCCCCGAGCGCCATTTTGCTGCCAAAATCGATTGCAATCGATTTTTTGTTTTTGGACCAGCCAGAACCAGAATCTCGGTTGGACGCGACCCGAGCAGTGCTGTGGAGGAGCTGTCACCACCAATAACCCCCTGCGCCCCCTTCGCTACTAATTACGATATCGCGTTGTCGTTCGCTGTTGTGTATCGTATTCCGTTGGTCCGACTGGGAGGTTTGAGTGCCGCCCAGCAGAGTCGGTAGCATCGATTTTTTGCTCGGGACATTGCAGGCTTCCCTTGAGCTCCGGTCGCCAAGAAAGTCTAACGAGATCCTAATACGAAGATAAGCGAGATGTTGTACATTGTACGATGACTCAAATCCTGAAGAACTTCAATGTGCTTCAACAATGTCTTGGGCCAATTTCACAATGCTCCCCATGTCTTGTACAGGTTCTCTGTGTGTGTGTGTGTGTATGTTGGCCGACATTTTGTGTCTAGCATTATTCTTCCTTTCAAAAATGCTGCCCGGAACCTCCCGCTCACTGTCTATTCCGGTCCATAAATCTTCCCTTCTGGCCCGGAACCACCGCGGTAGGTCCTTGCGCTCGCGCGCCCCGGCGTGTCATAAATATCCGAATAAATCAAAGCGCATTACAAAGGGAAAACGCTGCACCACCACACGTTACATGGCCACGGCAGGTTGAGCTTTCCCACATGAAAACCAAACCACACACACACACTGTAATGAAGTCTTTAGGCAGGAAGGAGCCAGCGGTTCGTCGGGAGGGGTGCAAAAGCGAAAATGAAAAATGGAATGACAGCGTTATAAATCAGGCACGCGGATTGACGTTGATGGCTTTCACGTTTTCCGCGTCAGGTGGGAAGACGCATGCGGAAGAACCGGGGTAGGGGCATTACAGCGCAAAACTGTTGGGGGGGGGGGGGGAGATGGGTGGAGTTGTGCCGGCAGCTTTTGATGCAGCAGAGAGCGGTGGTGTGCAGTCCACAACGGCTTTCAGAATCTTTTCCAACAAAAAAAATTGAAAGAAAGAGGCGCAGGACAGGATAATCTTGCCCGCAAGGTACCGGGGATGGACAGGGAAGGAGCCGGGGGGGGGGGGCTATTATGCAGAGCAGAGCAGAGACAGGACCCCTTCGGCCAGGAACAAAGCCCTTCTGCAGCAATAAGCGCATACTGCAAGGCTGCAGTTTAGTGTTCGGAGCGCCGGGACCAAGAAATTCGGAAGCCAATCAAACCCTGAAACCGACATCAACTGTGTGTGTGTGTGTAAGCAGCAGCTGGCAGTGGGTTTTGGGTGAATAATGTGCACCGCGCCTCAATCCCCCTTTTTTTTTGCTTCGCCTTCCATCTTTGCTGTATATCTGCCACACGCATTCGAATCAGGCGAAGGTCCGTGAACGAACAGGTGACATGCGAGATCGGCGACGCGGAGAGGAGAGTCCACTTGCCATTGTTGGCACCCTGGAGGGGGGGGGGGGGGATACAAGGGAGGGTTGGGGAGTAGCGATATTATTTTTTTCCTTCGACAGCGAACACACCGACAGCAAGGAAGGGCCACTCCTAGACTTTTCCCCCGTCTGGGCTACACAGGTTGTTCCACGCATGCAGCAGGACCCCACCGGGAACAAGTCCTGCCCGAAGCAGGGAAGATATAAGAGACTCAGCTCGGGCTCAATCAGGCGGAACGGACCATTGCTTCTGGCGCGGGGTGTCGTGTGCAAAGTAGCGATAAAATGGAAATTGACCCGGTCGAGGGCTACCTGCCCGTGTGTGTGTGTGTGCGCGCGCGCGTTCGCGCTTACGTTTCGCTCGCCCACCTGCTACCCTACTGCCCGGCTGCGGTTGTCACTCCGGCATCCCCCTGGGATTCTACACCAACAGAAGAGGGTCTGTTTTTTTTTGGGTAGTTGGACTCAGCAAATGACAGTTTTTGTTGTTGTTATTGTTGCTTCTGACGATAAGTAATGCGATTGCGAGCGACCGGGGATCGATTCGTTCGATTTATGGTCGATCGAACCTGGTGCAGGATTTTGGTGTCGGAAACTCGCTCGCCTGGAATCGTTCGATTTGGTTCTATAATATTTTGCTAGAAACATCCACTAGTTAAGGCACAGTAGCGTAGTAGTAGTAGTAGATTCAAATTTAATGAAAAAAGCTATCCACCGAGTAGGCCTGAGAACGAGCAATTGGGTGAAAGAACTCTGGCTCATCTCAAGGTGAATTTAATCAATCCTGAGTTGTGTAACTCTTTCGAGATTAAACTCTCAATAAGACCTACTGAGACCTAAAATCACTATTAAATTGAGACCTACGAGGATTGAATCGTATTAAATTGTATTTTGTGACTCAAATTTCCATCGCTCGCGGTAGCTCTTTTGATAACTCTTTTGCTCTTTTGCGTGAGAGTCATGGCGGCCCTTTAGCGCTCATTTGCCTCCTGCCTGAAGCGGAATATACACACAAATAAGGCGATCAATGCGTCTGAAAATCCAGATGCGACGTGCACTACATTGTTGTCGCATGGACGCTACAAAAAAAAAATGGCGACCGACAGCCGTCATTCGCTCTTGGGTAGTTGCGTGCTGCCGTCGTTAAAACTGTCATAATATGATAGCGCGTTTTATGCATTCAGTGTGTGCCTTTCGTGGTGGTGGTGGTGACAAAAAAAATAGGCAAGGCACGAACCCTGATTGTCCAGCAGGCATGAGTCGATGTGTCGCTTTGTGAGATGCCACGCTAATGGCGGATGCAACGGACATTTCTTAATTTTAGAACATTCAGATTTTTTTCATCTGTCTCTCTCTCTCTTTCCTTGACACTCTATTACGCATCGTAGTATAGCCGCACAACATGTTATTAACGGGCAATTGTTTTTTTTTTTCATTTTCTCTACATAAAAATGTGTGGACACAGTAGCAGCACAAGCAATCCTGCCAGCACCAACAAAAGCGATAGAAGAAGCCAACCAAAAAAAAGAAAAACACAGAAAGGAAAAGTAAAAAAAGAAAAATGGGGTGCGCAATGTACAATGTCACACAGAACCCACAAAAAACAGTAAGAAGGGATGGTGGTGGTGGTGGTGACGGGTAAGAAGAAAATGAAAAATTGCGTTCTCGCGTGTGTCTGTGTGCGTTGTATGAAATGGGGGAAAAACAAGGGGGCGAACAAAATGGATTTTTACCGACGAGGGGTCGGCACACACGGCGGCCTGCCTTTTACAACGCGCTTTTCCCCCTTTCGGAAGGAAGGAGCTACACACACACACATGCTCCTTGGGTCGACACAGTAGAAGGGCGGCGTATGGCGTTACACCCAATTCCCTGCTTGTTGTGCTTCGATAGCGAGTTTATGTTCCGCTGGAAGGACGTTGCACGGACCTGCGCACAACGCGCTGCGTCCACCGTGGAGGAAGGAAGCTCCCCTTGGTTTGTGCGGGGGGAGGGGATGGAGAGGGCACGCCGAGGGCGCCAGCAAAGCTGAAAGAAACCGCAATTGGAAGGACAACAACAGGACAGCGAACAGGTCGCTGCTGACCAATCAGAGAGCTACTGGAAGTGTGCTGACCACTGGGGAATACTGATAGTCCTCGTACACCAGTGTGTGTGTGTGTGTGTGTGTGTGTGAGTGTGTGTCCACAATGGTGGCAAAATAACAACAACAAACCACGCACAGGGAAGGTCATTGGATAAAGGGCGTTTACTTCGTCGCGGGCTGGGTAATGCTGCTTGAGCTTGTTTTTGTTTGCGTGTGCGATGGAGCGCACACCGATCCCGCCATTTTTAAACCGTGCCCTGATAAGCAGAAAAGCAATCATTGGAACTGTCGTACATTCGAAATGTTGGGTTTGGAGATGCCTCTTCGAAGATACTAAAGACAAGTTTTGAGTTTTGAGCATTTAATGAACACAATTTTCAAGCCTAATTAAACTCTTTTAAAGTAAGAATTTAAAAATAAATCCACATTCTATCGCTCGAAGACGCCAAATCCAAACAAATTTGGGTAAGATGGCTTCTAAAGCATTTCATGTGACCTCAAAACCGCATTCCATTGAAGATCATTCCATTTTTATCATTCCATTGCTGCTCATTGTGGAAAGAATGATATTAAAGATGATAATGATGATGATAAGTCCCACCTCCTACCCCAACACAGGTTTGAAAAGATCATTAACATAGTGTAATCTAGCTGGCAATAGAATTTATCCATTGAGAATTTCAATTACCTTACGTGTAAAGATTGAAATTTGAAGTTTATGGACGTATTTGACTAAATAGAACCCAAAAAAAATACCTCACCTTCCCACCAAGCATTCCGATTCACTTTGCACGCCACCTCTAATGTTGAGTGACTCTGATTCAGATTCATGAATCGGAATGAATCGTTGAAATGATTAGAATTATCTGAATACCCGGTTGAAAAGATTTACGAAACTCGAAAGATTCAAGATTCTTCTCGGCGTGTGATCAAGCCAGCCTATGCAGGCTTTCGAGTCTTCTTGGCAAGTACCAAGCAGCCAGATAGTCTGTCCTTGCTGCGGGAAGGCAAAATCGAGCAAATTCAATATTTTGAATGTCACACATCTCGGAAGACTCATGAGTTTTTGGGTAGATTCGATGCGGATCAACTATCGCTGAAGTTTCATACGAATGAATCCCAACGAAAGATTCATGAAATACAACATGAACGTGCCCTTGTTTGCGCTGCGGTGGCGTGTGTTTGGCCTGGTGACCATTAAGACCAAGCAAACAGTGGCCGGGTCGGGTGAGGTTTGTAAACAACTTCCCATGCCAGCGCCAACGATACTTACGAGATCCACTGGTAGATTGCTGCCACCGTCAGGTCGCCCTGCTCCTCCAGCGCGTACTCTATCAGCTCGGTGTAGGTGAAGGGCGGCTTCTTCGGTCTGTGTAAAATCAGGCATTAAATCACAGCATTAGTGACCGACCAGTGTGGAACATGTCGCACCGAAACTACTTACGACTTTCCGTTGCTGCTCTCGATCGTCACATTCTCGCCGACGTTCAGATCGCCCTCCTCAATCGCCACCGTGCCAGAATCGGGACCCAGGCCGCCACTGCCGCCGCCACCGCCCGCTCCAGCACTACCACCGGTGGCACCGGCGGCACCACTGCCAACGAGGGCACCGCCGTCCTGGTTCGCCCCACCCGGTCCCGACCCGAACGCTCCCTTCGAGCGCTGCTTCCGGTTGGAGCGGGGCGACAGGTTCGGGATGTCGTCGAGCTTGAAGTTGAGCAGCCATGACAGATTCTTGCAGTCTTCTGGTGTGTCGGGGGTTTGTGATGCTGCAAAAGGGGAGGAATGAGAGAAAGAGAGAGAGGGGAACTATTGATGAAAGCTGGCAATCAACTACAAGTACAGCTAGCGGTGGCAGGCAGGTGATGATGGGGTCTCCATGACCGGGTAGTGTTTGTGTTCAATTTCATCGCCATCCATCCACATCAATCGCGTTAAATGGTAGGCAATTTTATGCACCGGTGCGTTTCGATGAAGTACTCGCCGGAGCGTGAAACCGTTGGGTCGTTTGATCGGTTTTTTTTTACAAATATAAACACACACACGTGCGCGTGCAGCGGAAGGACACGTGACGATCACGCATCATTACTGCTGCCCGGGTGTTTGGTTCAATATTGGTAGCAATTTCAATTTCCGGCAGAGAGAGCTCTCTCTCTCTCTCTCTCTCTCTCTATTTGTGAGTATTGCTCCCTACACTAGGAGCTTGGAGGTATCCGAGGTCCGAGGAATTAAACAAAAATAGAACCTGGAGTAGCTTTTTATTTACGGAAAGTTTTGTTAGAATTCCCAAAATTCTTCAAAATACTTGGAATTAGGCTTTGGAGCTTCAAAGCACTACCATCAAACTGGAATGGCTTGTTGCATAATGTGGACAATGATTTTAGACTCCCCAATGTTCCCCAATTCAGTTAGAAACGGAATTTCGAGCTCCAAAGGAATTACCAACAATAAGAAAATTGAGGGGCACTCATTACACATTCTTATTTAAGAGTCCAAATGTTCCCCAAACTGCTTGGAACTAGGCTTGGGGTATCCCCAAAACCATTGGCATGTTTGGAGCTCCAAAGTTTCTCTAAAAGTCTTTAAATCGATCATTGATGCTCCAATTATTGACCAACAACAACGATAACTTATTTCACAATGACACATTTGAGTACTCAATGTTCTCCAAATCGCTTCCGAGATTAGGCATTGGAGCTCCAAAGAAGTTACCAACAACTTGGCCATTCCGAGACAATTCTTTGAGAGCTTGTTGGAATCTCCCTTTATTCGCCAAACATCTCGGAATTAGAGCATTCGAGCTTCAACGATGCAATTTCTTCCCGTGGATTAATAGTCCAGTGTCCTTACCTAATCGCTCGGGCGTCTTCATGCCGTTCGTGAGCGTCAGCCCGGCAGTGGCCGGTGTCGTCGAGTCGGCACGCCGCGGGCTCCCCCCGTCCGTGGACCTTGGGCCGGGCTCGCCGGCATTCGGCCAGCTCTGATTGTTGATGCCATTGTTGTACGGGCTGGTGTTGCCACCGCTGCCTCCAGCACCACCACCACCACCGCCGCCGCCGCCAAACTGCTGATTCACTGATTCTTGATTGTTGCGATGGGTGTGCACGTGGGTGTCGGCGGAGGATGTGGGCGTCGCGGGAGCTGATGGCGGTGGCGGTGGTGGCGGAGGAGGAGGAGGTGGAGGCGGAGGGAGAGTGGGTGGCGGTCGGGGAGAGGACGGCGAGGATGTCGATTGTTGCTGAGGTTGATGGTGTGTATGCAACGGCTGGTAGGGCTGGTGATGATGGTGCTGCTGCTGCTGCTGCTGATGATGATGGTGTGAGGTAAGATGCGCATGTTGCTGATGATGGTGATGCTGCTGCTGCTGTTGTTGTTGTTGATGGGTGGTTTGTTGATGTTGGGGCGGTAGCTGCTGATGGTGCTGATGCTCGGTGCTGACGATGGAGTAGCGATGGTGGTGCACGTTCGTCGGCACGGTCGCGGCCACACCGGCCGCCTTCCGGTCGAGATCGAGCAGCTCGGCCGTGCTGGTCCACGTGGAGGAGCTGATGTCGGTCAGCACGATGCCTCCGTTCGTGTGGTGTACCACGTCGCTGCCGACCGGGGCCAGCACGGTCGAGGTCAGGTGGTGCTCGCTGATCGGGATGACCTCCGTCGCTTCCGTCTCGATCGTGCCCGGCACGTCGTAGATGTACGTCGCCAGCTGGTGATGGTGATGATGGTGATGATTCTGCTGCTGCTGATGATGATGGTGTTGGTGGTGTTGGTGGTGGTGGTGGTGGTGATGTGGATCGCCTTCCGCATCGCTGAGCGGGTTTGCCGAGCTGTTGTTGTTCGTGTCGTTCGGTCCAATCACGTAGAACTGCCCAATGCCCGATACGCCCTGGAACGCTTGCCCGAACGCGGGGAACTCGTGCAGCTCGACGCCAATGCCACCGCCCTGCTCCACATCCTTGCGCTGCTTCGTCCCGAGCGGGCCGGTTCCGTCGGCCAGGGTGGAGGAGTACGGTGCCGCCACCGTCACCGACACCGGGTAGTGGTCCTCCAGCTCGGAGATGGGCAGCTTGCGCTTGAGCGCACTACGCCCCGTCGGACTGCCGAGATTTGCCTCCAGCGTGATCGTATCGATTGGCGTGACGACACTGTAATGTTGCTGGTGCTGCTGTAGCTGCTGCTGCTGCTGCTGCTGGTCGGTGTGACTGCTCAGTGTGGTCAGCAGGGAAGGTATCGTAACGGACGAACCACCGCAGCTCGGCGTCACGTACAGCGAACGCTGCATCACGCTGCCGAGGATTTTTTTAAAATGGATACAGAAGAGGCACACACACACACACACACTTTAGTTCACTCCACTAGGACAAAATTCACAACAATACCGTCGGACGCTCTTCTGGAGCAGAGATACCATTACCACTGCGTGCTGGGAATTTCGGGAGGGGACCCAACAAAACAACGCGACAATTAAAAAAAAACGAATATTGGCTCACACTGGCACTGACATCGATTTCAAGATGGCGTCCTAGTGTCAGAATTTGATTGGATCGGGATTTGTAGTCCTTCCGGGCGTTCCAGGCAATTCGCGTCCTCTTCGCGGTTAGGTTCCTTCAGAAGCACTCCAAAGTCCGAACTAAGGACACAGTTGCAACTTGCGACGCAATTCGGGATTGCGACACTCCCACACACACACAGCACTACTGCTGCTGCTCCAACATGATTATGAGATCAGTTTTCTTACACAACACACATACTCACACTCGCACACATACACTGTGTATTTGTATAAAGGGCTCTTCTGAGTTAGGGCCTAGTACATTTGCGACGACCCTGTCCACCGACGTCCAGCAATCAGCGGCTCCAAAGGCTGCCCCCCCATGCCCCAAGACAGTCCCGAGAACTTCGTCCACTTCTTTCCCCCCCTCCCACTCCTCACCCGTTGCCAGATAGGTAGATGAGGTAGGAGTCGTCGTGTAGGCTCGCAGGCGCTCGCTCGCCTCTGCGACACTTTTTCGTCCGTAGTACCGATACGGTGCGCTCTGTACCATCCGCTACCTTCGTGCGGTCGACAAACACTGCCGGAAACGCAAGCGCATGCCGCTCGGTGAAGCTGTGGGCAAACACAAGGGACCCCATAGGACCCGTCCGTCCTTGTCGTTCGGCCGCTGGCGCTGCTGGTTCCTTCGCTGTCGGTGTGCCTCCGCTGCCGTCTCGCTTGCACGCGGGCTCGGACCGCGGACATTTTGTGCTGTTTTTGTTTTATTTTTTGTTGTTGCTTCCTCTTTCACGTCCTGATTGCCCTCCCAACCCTCCCCCCCCCCGGTTCCGGTGGTCTGAGTTATTTCAGCTCTCGCCCCCCTCCACACTCCACCGAAGGATGTACTGGGCATGGGCAAACGGTACGATACGCCGCCCGAGCGTGGGCGAGAGCGAGCCAGATTGAGACTCCTGTGCTGTCCATCCCCCCTTCATCTCCTCTGCCGCCCCCTCCCCCGTCGATAAAGGATCCTTCGCGCAGTGCGCACCCTTCGTGCACCGTTCGGCCGGATGTCGATGTCCTCCGGGTGCATGGGTTTGTCCGTTGCCGGTGAACCGTGACGAGAGGTGCCGCGCGAGGGACGCACTGTCGCACTCGCCGTATCGATAATCGGTTGCGCATGAAAGAAGACGACGATGGGGGCAATGCGAGGGGGAAAGGGTAGGACCTGTTCCGTATGCAAAAAAAAAAAAAACAATCCAGCGGTGAAATTTATTTCGGGAAGGAAAAACGAACACGCGGTGCGTTGGAGTTTTTCCCTTTTGCTTGCCGTTTGCTATCCTACAACATCGCTTTCGAACAACTACGCTGTCCGCTGTACTACACTGCGTGCCAAACGGAGTGCCTCACCTAAAGTGTCCACCTTTGTGGTGAATGGGTGAAAACAATTAAATTAAACAAAAACCAACCCACTAATGCTTTGGATTGGCAGTGTCAACAATAAACAAATCTACACATGAAATAGATTTATTACAAATTAGTGTTCCATGAAGTAAGCCTCACCTGTTGTAATAGTACTTGCGGGGAGTGCAGTCGGCTCTCGAGTTACACAGCTCTTTTCAATTTTGAATTTTGGAGGTATGAGATTTTATAGTTTTTACATTATTTGGAGCAAATTGTACTGATTGTTTACACGAAATGTGACAGATGTGTTTCTTTTTACGTTTTCAAATCGTATTAAAGCAATAATTTATCGTCAAAAACCACATAAGGGGAAATTGGGGTAGTTTCGACACTGGGGAGTTAAATCGTTTCCTCTGCAGCTTTAGTATTTATTGGTTCTTTTGAAAGAAAAAAAGTTAGTACACCTTATTCATACTAATTCTTTCGCATATGTTGTGTCACTCGGCACTTAGCATAAACCTTGTCGATTGTCAAAATAAACAAAAAAAAAAAATCCTTGGTGCTTCTGACTAACAGTGCTTCGGTGTGAAGTTACACCCTCTGAGATTTAAGTAAATGTGGCGTATTTTCCACTAAATTGCAGTTGCCCTGTTAATTATATATTGTTTTATATACATTATTTATTACTTCTGTATGAAGGTACGTAGTTTTTATATTATACTAGATAGTGGACAATGTCACCAAAACGTGTGTGGCCAGCGGGGGTAAAATCAATACCTCACTAGGTAGTAGTTCGATGTCTATTAGTAGTATTCCAACAGTATAATTGTAACGTAATTTGAAGGTGCCTACATTTTTATGCTCATTTAAAAAATGGCCTAGTAGTTGTACAACCATACGCGATGTCAACAAAACATGCAGTTAATACATTTTGAATTCCGAGAGCAACACTTATTGGATACGTAGCTGATGGACTGAACAGGAGAAAGAATTAGTCGAACGAATGGAAAGAATCTACACGACCTGGAGAGCCAATTTGATCTCATCAACTTCCAATTTTATGGCTTTCGAGTTAGCAGAGAGAAAACAAATTTAAAGCCCCATTCAACGATAAAAAGGGTTTTGTTATGGCGATTTTTTTAGGTTGATCCGTATGGTGTCGATTTTATCCCATCCCACCCTTGGAGCAAAAAAAAGCTCAATTTTTATTTTTAATAAAATATTATGAAAATCAATTCAGGAACCGTCATGTCTCGTGAATGGGCCAAAATGGTGATTAGTAAGTTTTCCGATGTTTATTAGTAAGTTTCTTCTCTGCAGGAGCGCAGCAGAATGCAACGTAAAAGTATTGCAATCTGGATAGAATCTTAACGTTTCGAAACTACACCCACTTCCCTTAAAATAGTCTGCACAGTCTAGAGACACACGCGCGGTACATGAACACAGGATGTGACGGATGCGTAGGGATTGGAAAGAGTTTATCTCCTGCCTGAGGCACTAGTCAGAATTATGTCCCCAGGCATTCATTCAGTTTGTTTTGCTTTTTGTTTCAAATTGATACATTTAATGATACTACTCCAAATATTTTTAAGATTATTTCGTCCATCGCGATTCTATGCAGGGGAAAGGGCGGGACATCATCATTATCATCATAAAAAGAAAAGGTGACAGTCGAGTTATAGCTGATGTGTGTAACCTGTATCTGTGACTATGAGTTGTCATTTAAACTTGAAACTAATTGCACAATGTTGAAGTATACTTAAATAAAAGTAGATGAGTGCTTTAGTTTTGGAACGTATTGTAGGAGCTGTCCTGAAACAGTATTGAAGCAGGAAGTAGAAAAAATGAGCCTAGAGCGATAGAAATCTTGTTCGAATGTTTTGGAGACACAAATTCTGTCCCAGTGCTTCCTCCACGGAGGGGACTTACACCTGTGGGGAGGGAAAAATAGTTCTACGGGCACCGGAATGCTGCACGCTCCTATCAGTAACTTCCCATCGGTACGCCAAATGAACAAGTGACGCGAACGAACGGGACAGGACAAGGACTTGTGAATAGCTCAAATTGTTTTCCGCACAGCGAACGGCAAAGAAACGGCCACAACGCACGCAACCACGGGGTTGGCGAAGATCGGGACCGCATCCTAACCGAGCCATGTACGTGAAAACCTCTTTATTGATATTGGGTATTTCCGGGTTTTTTGTCTTTTGCAAATAGAGAGCAGAGTCGTTCTTTTACTTCTACTATTGCGCCTGCCAGTGGTCAAACTCTTGCAGCTTCGCGTACAGATACCGGCCCGGGCTGTTGGTGCTCTGGAGCTGGCGGGCACCGTACAGCCGGTAGTCGTCGGCTAGCTCGCCCAGCTCGACACCGCACTGCAGTAGCCGGGCAAGCAGGTTGAGGCTGCGGGGGGTCGGCCGCTCTTGGTCAAAGTTGCCCAGGAAGGCGACGCCGATCGATTTGTCGTTGTAGCCGCGCAGATGCGCCCCCATCCGGTGCCAGCCGATGCCCTCGTACACATTCTGCCCGCTGATTAGGAAGCTGAAGATAGAGAGAGGGAGAAGAATATATGAGGATTCCACATAAACATTAGTGCTTAAACGTAAGCTCACTTGTAGCCGATGTCACTCCACCGGTTGTCGGTCTGGTGGTAGGTCTGTATGTTTGCCACCATCTCCTTGCAGGTGGCCACTGTCGCGCACCGCTCCCCGGTCGTATGGTGCACGATCACGTTCGCGACCGGTTTCAGCTGGTAGGTGACGTTCTTCGACTTGACTGCACCCCAGGCCGCCCGCTTCACGATGGCTGGGCAGGCGGATTCCTGGGCCGGCTCGTCCTGGGCCCAGGCGACTAGAATATGCAACAAATCTGGTTATTACTACCATAAGAGACGACGGGAGTTTTCGAACAACGGTCTACCCACCATCGACCGAAGCCAGTAGCTGCCATAGCACAAGCAGATACGGTAAAATGCCTCCGAACAGCATCATTGTCTTGATTTGTGCTCAGAGTGACTCTCAGAATGACGTTTGCTTATCTGTTTGTGTTTGTTTGTGAGTTATAGTAGTTTACAGGTAGGTTGTTGCAGCTCACATTTCACAAGGCCACCTGTGCAGAACAGAGCTGACGCTTCCAGGGTCGAGGCTGTCACAAACACTACGTCACATCATCTGTGCGCGACAATCGGCGGCGAATGTGTTATTGCTGCCTCTTGACATCCAAATCCGTTCACGACTGTAGTGTAGATGACCGGTCCGTAACTCACACTATGAGAACGATCGTATCTTCAAGCGCAAAGCCACTGTTTCAATTGTTCTACTGTCTGTGACCGTCAAACTGTTCCGGCTAAGCCTCCACCTGCACGTCAGACTGGTTTAAACCCGAGAGCCAGGCGACGTTCTTATCAGCTGTCAGACCGCACGCTTACTAAGCTGCCTAATCGCATTGGAGGTATTTTTCAAGCGCACCAACACAGAGAGATTCGGTCCACGGACGGCTAGAACACACGCGCGCGCTCTTCACTGCGTGGAGCAAGGCACACTGCATCGACCGGGACCGGAATTTCTCTACCACGGTCGCATGCTGTCTGCGTTTGTGTAGGTGCGAAATGGAACCTGGAACGCATCTTCTCTCTTTGCTCTGCGCTGTGGTACGCTCGTTCTTATGGTCACCCCACTACCAATCGCGTGTGTAAAGCAACGGGCAAAGGCAAACGAAACGAACACGTTATGCGGGGAGTCCCACCATGCGCTGGGATTTTTCTGATTCCGCTTTTACAGCACTTCCTAGGGGTTTCATTTTTTATCGTAGCTGGTGGACGAGGTACACCAGGTTTATGAGGCGTTTCCATGCGGTCGCTGCAAGGGTAGGCACCTACACCACATTGCGCATGTGCCGTAAAAAAGGAATTTAACAGTGAAGCGTTGCTTTTTAGGGTGGCTGTCAGCATTCAATTGGATAACAACCCGCTTGGAGCGGGGAGCCATTACATTTTAAAAACCCTTTGATGATGATGATAATCTCTTACCCTAATGCGTGTTTATATTACAAGAAGTGCTTTTGAGATATTATTCTGAAGCTTGGAGTAAAACATTTAATTCCATCAACTTGTGGTGGGGTCTTCTGAGTGTTATCTAATATCGAGTCATACACACCTCCAAGATGACCAACCTAGTTTCATCATGGAAAAACGGGTCTTAGTCCATCGAATACAATGAAATTTCCTATAATCCTTTACATAGCTAGCCAAGAACCAACAAATGGATCTCTGGCGCATTACATTATCTGGACAACATTGCAACAAACATACGGCCAGTTGCAGTGGTTCGAAGACATTACCTTCCAAAGCAGATGAACCTAATGTAACTGGAATTAGCCACTTACAACCATGAATGAGTGAATCTCGATAATCTTTAGATCTTAAGTTCAGCATTTTCCTTTGTTTTGCAAGACTAATTACACCTTATTGCGCATTCTTAACATTTAAAACCGCAGTTTTGGCATCACTGATAATTATCTGTTGTAAGGATTGTAGTTGCAAGAACGAAACGATCGAAAGTTAAGTTCAGACTAGGGGTGTCAATATTAATTCTTTTTAGTGCGTTTGAGTCTCTGCAGAAGAGACTTGAGTGGTTAAAGAGATTTTAATCTTGAACTGAGTATTTAAAGGTAAAAAATGAGTGCACTACACAAACTCCTTTAATTGCTCCTGGAACTCTTACGAGCTTCTAATGCTTCTTTTCGGGATAAAATGACCAACTCTCTAGACGGGCTGCAGATAGGGATCTACAAACATTTAAAGTAAAGGGCCGGATTGAAGATGTCCATGCACACTGTGGGCCGGATATCATACATAAAAAAAATACTACTTTTTCGTATAGTTGTTTATACACACTGTGGATATTTCCCTAAGTACTAAAGTGGCTAGCAAACAAAATTATCCTCACGGTTTGATTATTTAATTTTGTTTTATGTATGACACAAGAAAAACCTAAAGGTCTAATCACTAATCACCCGGAATACATCTCAGTCAACTAGAGCATTCACAATTTTATTATGGTTTCATAAAATATCTGTTGAATAAGACAACAGGTTGTTGTGCAAAAAAAGAAGAAGAAGAAGATGTAAGCAAACAATGTGGAATATGTGTAAAAAAAATAAATAAAAAAATAGAGGAATGCTTTCGTTAGGTTCTTTGAGAGCTCAATTATACTATTTTCGTCAGATCTAGTCAAGTGAGGATTTGTCAAAACGCTACAGCATCAAAAATGTTCACGGAAATCAGTAATTGGTAAAAAAGCGAGAGATACATTCACCGGACCTTTTAGCCAGAGTTAATTTCCTACACCAAACTAAACGTGCATATATCGATAATTAACCTATGACTGCGATGGCTATTAGATTCAATGCACACTATGACTCTTTTGACTAGAATTCCTAATGTTAACCTGTATGTCTTGCTGTGATGCTCTTTGTTATGTATTTTGTGCTGATGTTATAATGTACCGTGATACTTTATGTTCTTTATAGCTACACTGGTGGACGTAAAAATAGGAACTTTTTTCTGTGACCGAAAGACATAGTTCTTGTCAGAAATATTTGGTAGCCCTGAAAAGGACTGTTTAAGTGGATGTTGGGAGGAGGTGTTGCGGTGTTCCACAGAGCGAAAACACATTCTAACGGTCAATGTGGTGACCGTTAATCGCTATCACTTCCTGACAGCGTTTGGCCATATCGCCGATGAGCTTACGGCATTCGCTTCTGGGTATGCGTTTCCACATAACCTTGCAGCGTGTCCATAGATCATCGGCTGAACGTGCAGGCTGGTTCTTTAGCTGATGCTTGCGAGTTGACCACAGATTTTCAATCGGGTTGAGGTCAGGACTCAACGCAGGCCACGGTAGAACTTGCACATCCTTTATTCCACATCCAAAATTTTTTTCCTATTTTTATGTCCACCAGTGTACCCTAGACAACTAATAAGATAGTTTATAAGATCAGTGATAAGGCCGAAATGATGACCAATCACTTAACAAATATAAATAAACAAATAACCAAATAAATAAATCACAATTTTGCAGGATTTGTATGTCTGATTGGACCACTTTCAAGAAATTGGTTTGTTCGTTGAACATTGGATAACTTAACCTATTGACTGATTGGATAACTTAACCTATTAACCAGAACAATAAAAAATGAATTCAGAGAAATTGTACACTCATCAACACGATGCAGTATGCAAAAGTACATTATTTGACTCATTATGATTGAAATTAATCATTATGCGAAGGCTTTTTTAATGTGACTTTTATCAATTCGCAGTCATCTACGCAGGATTAGTGAAAGTGATCGCCACTCACCATGCTTCGCACCCGCGAGTTGCGCGCAATAATGAGAGATCTAGAAGTTTTTCCAACACCAGTTCGGTTGCATAAGACTCCGCATTAGGGGAGGGGAATTTCGATATCAAAAATAAGCAAAACAACAACTCGAGCAAAAGGGGGAGTTTTGAGGGAACGACCGGGTTCGCACGCTCCCGATTAGCATACGCGAGCATGCAAACGGTTTACAGAGCGGCGCCCCGGATTGTTTGCTCCCCCCCGGTGGAGGTTAAAAGCGTGACTTAACGCATCATAAAACCTTGCAAGGGGTGTGTGTGTGTGTGTGTGTCGGTTGAGCATGTGTCTTCTGATCTGATCTTCTCTTCGACACTCGCAAACGGGCTGGTACGGAGGCATCAAGTCACGCCACAAGAGTCGTGCCCGCGATCCAGGAAGATGGGTCGAGTTTGGTACATCGCCCCCATTAGGTGTGAAGCAATGCAATGGTTTCGATTAACAACTCTTTAGCTCTCTCTCTCTCTCTCTCTCTCTCTCTCTCTCTCTCTCTCTCTCGCTCTCTCTGACAATAAGTACGGGATGCTGTGGCACTGGGTCACTGGCTCGTTGCACTTTCGCCGAGATTTGCATTGTTTTCGGCCGGGTGCCGTTGAGAGGTATCCGCCCAGTGTCTTCTTCGCCAAAACGCCCCAGGCATGCAAACGTTCCATCTTCACACCATAACGATCATACCGGCAGCTGACACCTGGCTGGGCCCAAGACGAGTCATTAGCGCCTGCTGCAACGCCCATTGTCTTTCCACTATCGACTATCATCGCCGTCTGGCCCACCGTTTGCACTGCAACACAAACACACCCACACGTACATGCAACACGTGTGCATCACAATTTCGGAAGACTGGTGCACGTGAATGTGCATACGATTGAGCAACGAATGGGCAGAAACGAATGGGGAGAGGTGGCAAATTGTAGCGCTGAGAAGAGCTTTGCCGCGTTCGAGTGACCCCAGCAAATTGCAGCAAGGTGTCGCTAAGGGTGTCTGATGCAACACTTCAGGGCAGTGTAGAGTTCAGGAAAACCTATTCCGCATCTATCCTATTTGGTTTGGATTCGCAATCGAACCCTTTCGGCCACTTGGTAGATTCTTGGTAGGCGACATTTTTCCACTTCAGGCTACTTGCAAACCTCCCTACCTCATCGCCACAAATGGCACCCCCAATCTAGCAGCAGTAATTGAGGCAATGCTTTTTATTTGTTTTACAGTCCCTTTTTCCTGCCACCCTTCCTGCCCCCCTTTGAAGCTGCATATAATCAAAGCTACTACCTTCTTCTCCCCGCATGAGCCATTGTCGGTCGGACCGATTTGCACATTCGTGAAAGGGACACCGAAAAGGGAAAACGGGTTGCGGAAAATTGGTAGTTTTAACAGTTTGACGTCCCACCTCCTCGCGCATCTTCAGCAATGGGCGGTGGGGTATTGTTTCGAGAGGATCGGGGTGTGTGTGTGTGTGTGTTTGTGGGATTTGTGGGTGCATTATCCGGAGCATCTACGATCGCAAAACAAACGCGAGCGTACGGTTTGCCTACCGAAGCGATGTGTCGAACGGTGCAATTGCATCTACTACTACTATTTGCCTCTTAGACCCTAGTAGGGAGGGGCGGTCTTGGTGTTTGCTTGCAGTTGCAACACTTTACGTACCATTGTTTTTGTTTGATATAAAACGAATCCTATGCGCTTCATGCTTGCTTAGTGAATTGTAGCCCTTCTGCCAGCGCACATCGGAGGGATGTTTTGGGAGTGCCCGTGATTTGCACGGATCGTAGCTGAGTGCAAACAACTACTGATGCGGTACTAGGGTGTACTAGTGCGAGTGAATCTGTGCTGTGAAGAAATTGGACTCCTTTTTGGAGGAGCAAGAAACAAACAAAACAATAAGAACTGGAAAGACCTAGCGAGGTGGTCCTGTTATTCTCTGAAGATTGCTTGCTAGTGCAGTTGCCACAATATGGCGCACGTAGTGACAGTGGTGTGTTTAATGTTTATGGTGAGCACTATCAAACATCATCATGCCATCAACGCCGCAATCAATCAATTACTTCTTCAAGCTGTGGCTGGAAGATCTTGAAATGGAAAACCTCTGAACTTTTGTTGAATTCCACCAAATCCCATTTCCACATTGGCAATAAGTTGTCATGCGTTTCTCAAGTTTTATGTCTACTCTAGTAGATCAATTGTGATATCATTGAGTTTGCGACATTGAGACGTTGACTTCTTCAATTACAATTCAAGCATCAATAATTCTACTTCATACCCCAAAGTCTGAAGAATTCTGCAAGAGAGTTCTGTTCCAATTCAAAGTCTACGCCACAGCTTGATCCCTATCTTCCAGACCCTTTGCAGTGACCACAGTGTCCGTCTCCACTCATCCCTATCCTTATCCTTCCAGCAACTGGGCAATCTTGCCGCCCGTCCCGAACCGCCCGTGCTCGGTCCGTCGCCCGGTTCGCACGACACGGGTCCGGGAGGGAGCTCCCTCGGCTACAGCTACGGGCCGCCGGCGCCGCCCTCCCCATCCATCACGATCAACAGCTACGGGTCGGCCACGTCCGAGTACGGACCGCCGACGCAGGCACCCATCATACACAAGCACGTGTACGTGCACGTACCACCGCCGGAGCCGGAATACGTAACGACCAGGTAAGCTGCCGTTGCGCAACGGATTTCCAAGATGCGCCAAAAAAAACCGGAACGCAAGGATTTTGGCTGAGCCCCGTGGACGTGGAAAAGGTCACAAAGGGGGTGAAGCGATGGGTGCCACCCGGATCGCAAGCGAAAGCAGATCTTGAAGTACACACGCGAGGCATCCCGAAGTGATAGAGTGCGGCTTGTCTCCGCCGTGTCTCAGCATATTGAAGTAGGTCCTCGAGGTCCACCCATCTTCAACCATCATCCGTTTCGATCTTTTCTCTGCTTCTTCGTGCCGTGTGTATGTGTGTGTGCCCACATGATGGATGATGATAGGGCGTGGGATTGGGAAGATCCATAAGGTGGCAATTAAAACGAAGCAAAAAGAAAAAAAGAAGCACGTTCACGGCTGGTTGCGTCGGGGTGTTGCCGGGCGACTGATTTCACTTTCAGCTCCGAGTGTCATCCCTTGCACAGTGTCAGCGGTTTCGGTTGCGCAACTGGAGAGGAGAACCGCCGCCGCCGCAAGCACGATGACCTTTTCGGGAAGTCGCAGACGGGCCAGGATTGATTGAGTTCCTCCCGCCGCTTTCCAAATCGAAACGATCCGTAACTGCTAGAAGATATGGCCAACCACACACACACACACACACACCGTCTTTAACAATTTCGACAACAACTTCTTCTTCCTCTTTCGGTTCTGCAGGAAACCGATCGTTGTGCCGCCGCCCCAGAAGCACTATAAAATCGTCTTCATCAAGGCGCCGTCGCCCCCGACCCAGGCCCCACCGGTGCTGCCCCCGATCCAGCAGAACGAGGAGAAAACGCTCGTGTACGTGCTGGTGAAGAAGCAGGACGAGCCGGAAGAGATCGTCATACCGACGGTTGCGCCAACGCCCCCCTCCAAGCCGGAAGTGTACTTCATCCGTTACAAAACCCAGGTACGTGTGCGCGAGTGTGCGCGAGTGTGTGTGTGCCCAGTGTACCAAAACCAACCGTCTCTCTTTTTGCCTCCCCTTTCCCCATCGATCAGAGATCATCGGCCGAGCACGGGAGTAATGGCGGTGGACCATATCCGGAGAGCGGCGCGCCAACGCCTCCGACCGAGTACGGGCCACCGCCAGTGCCGAGCCAAAGCCCCAGCAACAGCTACGGTGTACCGCTATAGGTACATCCTGGGCGAGTACCTCTACCACAAGTATCTCAAGCTGTACGGTTTGCCGCCGGAAGCGGCGGACGACCCCTGTTTGGGCTTGTTTTCGGACTGAAATCGGACTGATTGAAGCGCAAACACGTGCGACGGCGCAGCTGAATTTATGTTATGTTCAATATCTCTATATTTCTTCATTCACTCTATCTCTGCCCCGCGTTCGCTTCCCACCAAACGATTCCCTCTCGCTCTGCTACGTCGTCGTCGTCGTCGTCACAGGTGTACTTAAATAGTGGTATAACGCAACGAAAGAGAAAACAAAATGAAACGTAAAAACAAAACAAAACAAAAAACAAGTACACTATAACATGTGCTCTGCCACCTGGGTTCAAAGCATTCGGCTTGTGTGTCGCACACCATCGGTCTGCTGGAGAGCTTGAGGTCAACCAAAGCGCCGGCAGCATCCCGCAAGCCGTAACGCAAGCGCGCACGAGATAGAGAGAGAGAGAGAGAGCGCGAGCGAGCGAGCGAGAAATCGTCAGGGAAGCGATCGAGTGCGGCGCGTGCACGATCGTGCAGGAAAAGAGATGGAAACGTTTGAACCTGTCGTTTGCATAGAGAGGGGGGGGGGGGGGGACGAAGGTGGAGATAATAATAAAAAAAGATGGCTGGCAGTAGCAATAGAGCGATAAATAATTTAACCGAGTATTAATTTGCTACGTGCTGCGGGTGTGTTCGGCGCACGCGCGTCCGCTTGGTGTGCGCGTGTACGCCATTTCGCTTGCCTCTTCTTGGGGAGTTTTGTCTTTGCTTACATGCTAGAGAAAATTTGTCACCGCTTTTTTGTTTTTGTGTCCTAACTTTTAAACATTGTGTGTTTTTTTTTGTATGTGCTATTATTCACATCTTTTTTCACCTTACTTTGCGAAAGTGGTTCGCATTTTTTTGGGGCGTTTGTTTACAAAAATTGTACTAACTAAGTTGTTTGTTTTTTTTTTGTTTTGGAGCAAAAGAAAGACAAGATTTGAAACCGTTAAGGCAAGGTAAGTTTGAAAGAGGAAGAACAAAACAAAAATGGCGAATACCAGAAGTATGAAGGAGTTGAGTCGTGCCCGAAACTCCACTGCGTCGCTAACGGGTGAGCGGGGCGCAGAGGACTACTACCAGGCGGGGGCTCAGGGCTTAGTGGTAGCCACCATGGTGGTGCGCCGGGGTACCGTACTGCTGGGCGGGAACGTCTGCAATGGAACGGAAGGGAAGAGCGAGATGGTTTAGAGTTATATTGGCACTACGAAAAATGGTGCGAACGGCGAAGATCTTCACGGGCAGGTTTGTTTGCAGATTAGCGCAGTCGTGCGAATTCTTCCTTACTAATTGTCTCCAATGTTGAGGTAGGGCGAGGGTGACGTTCGAAATTGAAAGTTTCGAGTTATTGTGTGTAAGAACTACGAAGAAGTGGTCTGGTCGTATAGTGTCAAAATCCTGAACTCCTGATAAGAGTATGAGAAACGGACACAAAAAACAAAACCAAAACCGTGGGGACCCAAAGAGATGCATGTGAAAGCCGGAAGTGTAAACATTCCACCCCTAAGTGGACAGCGATAATGCGGGGAAGGAAGGGGAGCTTGTTGTCTCATTAATAATTCATGCGAACTTGGAGACCCCCCGCCCCCCTCCCCAAAATCGATGATCGAAACCATCAAAATTAATGAGAGAAATGAATCGCCACCAGCCATTGACATGGCAATGAAGGAAACGGAACTGTGGGGGATGAGGGGATGCAATAAAAACAAATCTTGTCCGCCCCGATGATGCCGGGAGGGGAGATGCTGCACACACTGCTAAACACAAGGAGGGGAGGGCGAGAGCGCAGTAGAAACGGGACGAAAGGGAAAGCAGAACAGCGCAAACAATGGTGAAGGAAAGTGCAAACCTTGCGCTGGATGCCTTGAGGATGCTTCCACTTCTACTCCTGCTCCTCCCGCAGCAAACCTACCACATCGAACGCCACACGCCAGACATTATCGATTGTCTAAGGGGATGTGGGTGTGTTTGTGCGTGTGTGTGTGTCATCCGGAGGGAGAAAAAGAAACTCTCTCGGCCAGCGCAAAGCCTGGCCGATATGCAAACGAACGCACACGCACGACCCCTTTATAGGGCGGAGGTGCGTCGTCCAGTCCTCGCCTGGGCAGCCGCACCAGACAGTGTGTCACCGACCCGGGGGCATGCGAGCAGTGCGGGAAAGCAGACAGCAAAAACAAATCCCACTGAAATGACACTTTGACAACGGTCATCTGCCGCCGTAAAACGCCGCACCACCCGAACCGATCGAACCTGCCGAGATCGAAACCGCTCATCGGCAAGTGAAAGTTCCTTCCACTTCCCCTCCGGGTTGTCCTTCGATCAATGGGGACGTTTGTTGTTTAGTTTTTTTTTTTCGGGGCATTCGTTGGTGTTGATTCCCTCAAAAGCGGCAATCTTAAAAATGGGAAGAAATCGAGCTCCAAAGACTCTTCTCTGCTCTCGGATATAGACCCGGAGATGGAGGGCGGGGGCAGATGTGGAGAACGAGTTTCGTTTCCGAGGTTAGGGGTTAATGGCTTTTGGTGGAGGAATTTTGGGGTGACTTCCAAAACCGATGCAACTCCTACAGGCACTGGGCGGATGACTTGCAGGCGCTGGTTGTTCAAGATCTGCCAGAACAAGACACTGAACTGACCACCTCATGGGGATACTTTCGGCTCGAGAATTCGTTAACGGTTTGCAGCACTTAACGGCAATCTAAGGGGGCGTCTGAATCACTCTCCGTTGGGAACATTTATAGGGGGCTCGCGGGCTCCGTTAGGGAAGACATAAAATCGTTTATGTTCTCCCGGGCTCAAAGCGTGCCCGAGCGAGTTCTTGGAAGACTTGATGGAAGGTATGGCAGCAGTGTCTGCTGTGCTGCTCTGCCCACCGCGTACAATCGTGCGGTCGTGCTTCTCCTTTTAGCGGCTGTCTAGAACCCTGAAGTGCATCACCCGTCAGAACCACCAACTTTCACCACTTTTGGGGATTTTGGTTTCTTAGGGGGCTCGAGCTTCGACCTGAATTGAAACTGAAAGCCTTCTCCCTGTCAACCACCCTCGCTCCCCCTACCCCCCCATCAACAGACAGGAATAGAATTTTTCGGGTTCGTTAAACCCTCCCGTATACTTACTCGAGTGCGAATGGGCTCCGGCGACGGCAGAACTCTGGGCGACGGCTGCGCTCTGGGCGACGGCTGAGCTTTGGGCCGCCCCGCTGGACGAGAGGAAGCCGAGACCGCCGGCATCGGCCTGGGCAGTGGCGGACGAGCCGACGTTGAGGCCGACCGGCGCCTGCACCTCCTCCGTGTTGGTGCGGTACTTGATGAAGTACACCTCCGGCTTGCTGGGCTTGGTGACGGCCGGCAGCGGCAGGCTGATGTCGCCGACCGCCTCCGGCTTCTTCACCAGCACGTACACGATCGTCTTCTCCTCGGTCTGGGACTGCTGCAGGGCGAGCTGGGCGGCGGACGGCTGCTGGTGCGGCGTCTTGATGAAGATGATCTTGTAGTGCTTCTGGCGCAGGCCGGGCGCGACGATCTGCTGCTGGAACGACTGCTGCGGCTCTGGCGGCGGCACGTGCACGTAGATGTGCTTCTGGACGATCTGCTGCTGGGGAGCTGTAGTGGTTGTAGGATTAGGAAGAAAAAGAAAAAAATTAAGGGTTCAAGCTGCGAACTAGGACATTGGACAGGTTGCGGGCTCGCACTTGCGCCTCACGTACCGACAAACGATCCGGCGTTGCTGAAGGCGTTAGCGTTGGACTGGGTGAAGGCGTTCGCGTTGGACTGGGTGAAGGCGTTCGCGTTGCTGAAGCTGTTGGCGTTGGTGAAGGCGTTCCCGGCGCTCAACGTGTTGGCGATGCCCGAGAACGAGCCGGTCACGGCGCCCGACAGCGTATCGGAGAACGAGCCACCGGCCGACTGGGCTACGCCCGAGAACTGGGCCTGGTGTCCGAAGGGCTGCGTGTGCGCCGGGACAGGCGCGTTGTAGTTGTACCCGCTGTGTCCTCCGTGGCCTCCGTGGTGATGGTGGCTGTAGCCGCCGACCGGCGGTTCCGGGCGGGCCACAACGATGGCCACACAGGCTAATACCTACGCGGTACGGGGATTTCGGGGTTTGACAGTTGACACGGGCAGGCGGCAGCATTTGATAGCAGGGAGCGTGGAAAGAGAACAGAACAGAAACAGAAGAACAATTACTACGTGACTTGTCGATTGACGATTCTTTCTCTATCTCTTTTTGCAAGCCCATTAAGCCCTCCCGGATGCGTGGGAGCTTCCTTGTGGGAATGCATCGCTGGCCCCAAGGTGTTGGGAAGTTGGGGAGTTTTGGTGAGTATTGATTGAAGAAGTTGTGGACATCCTGGACAAACCAGGCATTGGCTGTTTGCACACTGTTTGCACTAGCCCGTGGGGGGACAGACGCACTGAGAACAGTGTTCGCCGGGCTCTAGGATATTATGGGCAACACACACCGTTTTCTGGTTCTCTTTTTTTGCAAAAAAACACAATTCTTGAGGAAACATCACTTGTACCACTTACCACTAAAACTTTCATGGTTGCTCTGATGCGAACAGACGACAACGCACACACACAAAAGCACAACACGTACACTCAGGCACAAGCACACACACCAGCACACACTTGAGGCACTAGAAAAAGGATATGCGAGCCACCGGGCAGGATACTGTGGTTTGACCGCGAGGAGCAGGTGCCGCTTTGTTGGTGATTTTCGTTGCTTTGGGGCTGGGAGCTCCTATTGAGCTGTCTCGACTGCTCGGCTGTCTGTGATGATTGGATATTGTGGACGGACCGCTTAAATATAGTCATCTTCCCCCACCGCACCACGGTAGCGGGCGGGGTCCTCCAGCCCGGCAAACGGCCCTCGCTCGGCGCCCGTGTCGCCAAACACAAAAGGTTTCGGCAACAAAACCTAGCCGGGATCCACGAGCGGGGCCCAGGGATTTCGATGCTATGCCCCTACCCCGGCACTTTTGGATGCTGCTGGCATACTCCTGGCGAAGGAGAGCGAACGAGATAGCGAGTGTGCGCATGGTGCTTGAAGATGCCAGCAGGTGAAGCGAAGAGAGGGAGAGTCCCCGAGGGTCTCCGACGCAATCTCAGGTAACCGAAAATGCTTCGCTGAGGAGGAGATGCAGAACAGGGACCGGAGGAGATGGACCGGGCCCGGGAGACGCGCAGGAGCTGCGAAGACGATATTGGGAGAAACTGTGTGCGCGCGACAGGGAGAAAGTACCAGCTGGTGAAGAAGGAGGAGTGGAGAGGGGAGGGGGGGTAGGGGCAGGAGAGATTGGAGTATGGAGCGGGGGAAGGGGGGAGTTTTTTTCGTCGCCCAAGCACGGCTAAGACAGGTTGGTTCACGCGGCACGTTGGGGTTGGTGGAGACATGCGTGTGGGCAGAGGCTTTTGATGCGCGGGAGAGAGTGAAAGAGAGTGAGAGTTTAAGTTTTTTTTTTACTTCTGCTGATCCCGGGGCGGGAATGTGCGAGATAATGCGAGCCCACAATAAAACCATAATATCATCATTCACACACAGACACACGCACCGTAGGCTTCGATCGTTTCATCATGCCATGGGACACACGGCGAGGTGGAGACCTTTAGGTGGAGATGGCATCTTAACAACCAACAACCAACAACAACCACAACAACAGGTAGAGATGCGCATCTCCTCTTCCACCGCTTTGCGTTCGTTCTTCTTTCGCCCTCTTCTCATCGTGCAGTGTGTGTGTGTGTGTACGCTCTGTTCCATCGGCTCTTGCAGTACATCTTGTACAATTTTGGGTGAATGCACGAGCCCACGGGTGGTGCGTCAAGAACGTTTTATTTTTTGTCGAGATGGTGACGTAGCAAAACAAAGTCTGGCGCGCGTTGTCGAACAGATGGAAAGCGGTTTTGCAGGTTGGAAAATAGGTAACTGGATGGCGTAAAGTCTTGGCTTCAATTTCCAAGTTCAAAAGATACTTAAGCCATGACAATAGGAATTCCCAATGTATCTGACCTGCTTCTGATATAAATGAGAGTAGATCCTAGAAGCTCCTTTACCAGTAGAAGTAGACAAATTCCACAACCCATCACCAAACACCTAAACGTTAAAGTTTCTCCGATATATTGACACCAACGTCGTCCATCATCCAACATACAGTTGTCCAGACATCTTCTCGTAAGTGCACCCAGAGCTATTGTCCATTGTCGGCATTGGCCTTCCCTACTTTCCTTTGATGCACTCTCGCACAGCTCTCCATTAAGAACGACCTGGCTAACGATCACTATCTTAGAGATTTATCGCAGTGCAGCAAATGTTGGGATAAGAACACAACTCATCGAACCGATTCTAAAAAGAACGTTCAGAGGAGTCCCTCTAGTATGAGCCTCATAAGGTCTTATAGGCGTGGAGGGGAGTCTTTCATCTTAGGGTAGCTCTAGCTAAACCTGTTGGAGCATTCAGGAAAAATCGAGCGTAACAATATGGTCTCCGTTGACCGCACCATAAAGTATGAGCTGTAAACTGTCACTCAACGATACATCTTTGCAGGAAGTCAAATCGCAAAGGCAGCTTGGAGAAATTTGCCAACGGGGGAGAGCTTCAGCTAAGCGAGACAAAACCTGCTCCGTAAGTGAGTCATATGTAAGTAACAATTGCTGGTTGGAACAATATAGCTTTTCGTGACTTGTTGTTTGTTTTCTTTCATTTCCAGTGATATATCAGATTGTTGTGGTATTATTGTTATGTATTATTGTTATTGTTAAGCGATATGAAGCATTACAATATATTTGGATACCATATTATTCAGCAGATGCTGTAGCCTACGGTACTCTTTTAAGAAGAGCCAGTCATTCTCAATTGCACTATTGTGGGAAACCTCTTCGAAAGGTTATTGCTCGAAGAACGCGTTCAGAAATAAATGCTTCCCATCATCTCGATCGCCCAAACGAACCACTCTTCCGGCTTCGGCCGGACATCTTCGGAGCAACAAAATGGCCATGATTACAACGATGATGATGACACTCGGATCCTTGGCAGATCGTCTCCGTCTCGCGAGTTCACTTTCGCTTTTCTGGCCTACCCGGACGCGTTCCATCCTGGAGTTCCATCTGCTCCTAATCACACTCTTCACACGGGGACCGAAACAGAAGAAGAGGAGGAGGAACACGAGAGAAACAACAAACCCCAAAACCGGACCGGAGTGGTGACATTTTTGCTTCCGACCGACGCCTCCTTACATCGGAAAATTACCGTTTCACCGTTCGAACGATCATCGAGCACACGCATTCCTTCGCCCGTCGCCCACCTTCCAATTTGAAGCACTAACTCTTGGGAGAGAGAAAGAGAGGTAGGTAGTCCAGGAAACAAAACTAAGCCAAGGCAGCAAACTCTCCACACTTCACGCTGGAGTGTGTTTTAATTGTTTGATAAATTTACATTTCTGAAGCAGGGCTCGTTGGCACAGGTTTGTTTTTTGTCCTTGTTTTGGAGAGCAGACACCAGTGTAGGGGAGTGGGGTGCAGCAAACCATAGCAACCGTTTTTGTTTTCTTCTCCGGCACAAACACGCGCGAGGCACCCTGCATCATCTGTTTCGGGGCCAGTTTGTCCTTTGTGTTGCGGTTATTGCGCGATGGTTGCTGGCGGTTTTCGGCCTTTCAGGTGCGTCGGGCCGGTTGGCTGCGCTGTTTAGTGATACTCGGCATTATGCTTTGTTGCTTTCTTCTCTCCCCCCGCCCCGCGTCCCCTGTCATCTCGGCGTCGTCTCCTTCAACGATTGGTGGAGTTCGATGTTGCCGGACTCTTCTCGAATGTCTCCCCAGGCCGTCCTGCTAAGCGGGCCTGCGATTGAATAATGGAGCCCCGGAACCCCGCTAATGTCCCATGATACTATCCGGTCCCGTGTCCGGCTGGAACTACTTCAGGCGAGGCCCTGTTATGCGTTTTGTTTGCTCCAAATCCTCCCGACAATGATAGCCCCCTAAATACTGGCATCCGATAATTGTCCTGACTTTCGTTTCCGAGACTTCCGACTCCGAGCGAGTTCCGGGACGGCTGCTGCATGGTTTAGAATTCATTTCCGTCCCCTTTGTTACCGTTTCGTTCCCCGTCGCGGTACACATCGCAAGAATATACGGGCCGTTTCTTCGATTGGGTCGCGAGAAGCGCTCGTTGTGTAATAGGACCTTCCCCTCTGCCAGCCCCTTGCAGCCACGAAAAGGCATTTGGAAATGCTGGGGGATCTTGCGCACATTATACGCTAAAAATCGAAACCTCCGAAAACAACAGTTTGCGAAATGAAAGCCCGCCTTTGGAGTATCGGACGTTGCAGTCGGTCAAATTTCTAATCATATTGGTGGTTTTTTTGCTGCTGTTTGTTTGTTTTTTTTGTTGCAAAAATAACGCACACAAAATCCAATCGCCCATATGGACTAATTTCAACGCAGCAACCTCTACCATCCTTGGTGGCCGCGGGGATGCTCCGCTGGAGGTTTATAACCGCTCGTCTAAATCTGGTCGCGTCACTTCACTATCGCGGGACAGATTTCTTTTTCCAGCAGGAGAGGGTTTTTGCCGTCATGGTTGTAGTTATCTTGTCTCTTTATTTAAATGTCACGCGATTGGGCAAAACTGGTGGAACTCGATTTCGGATGCGTTTGTTTATTTAAGGCAGAGCCATTTTTGTTGCTGTTGTTGTTGTTGTGCTGTGTGTGTTTGCACGGGTCGCTTCTATTTGTAACGTTTATTCGCTTTCATTCGCCTCACACTGTTTGCCTATTGTCTTGTGAGTGTGTGTGTGTGTGTGGGGGAGCGAAAGATTTCCTTTTTTAAACTCAAACATGCGTGGTTTTTTACGTAAGCGCACGTACGTACATTGTTGGAGTTTAGTTTTATTAAAAAACGCTTATTCCACCCCTGTCGCAGCTAGGTTTTCATCAAGTTCGTACCCCTCACCTCGTCAGTCTCGGTGATGGACAGTTGCTGTACAAACATAAACCAAAAATCGTTAAAAAAAAATCGTGCCCCGGCCATCGTCTTACCTTCGGAGTCTGGTGAACTTTAGCGCCCGATTCGTAACCGATGCGTAACCTAACCCTCAAAGTTGAGGGTGAAAGGTCAAGATGCTCTCCGGCACCTCATCGCAGCCCGGGGGATAATTTGTGCAAACTACCTTTGCAGTTTTTTTTTTTTCGTTCAGTTTGTTGTACAACATCAGTTGGTTTGCACCTTTCCTCCTCGCTCTTCTCCCGGTGGGATCCCAAACGGACGATGGCGATTGCCGGTAAGGATCGCACACAAGATGATATCTCAGCTTTGTTGATGCCCTGTTTGGAATCTAATGCCCCGCTCGCTAATGAACCCAATCGTTCGGAGCCTGTGAACATAGCTGTTGATTCGTCACGGTCCCTTGCCGTCGTTAAGCCGCCAATAGCCCCATTATAAGACGTTGTCCTTTCCGTTGAAAGGACAGCAAAGGAAAGCGAATGAAGAGAGGGAGCGTGAGAGAGAGAGAGAGAGAGAGAGAGAGAGAGAGAGAGAGAGAGCGAGATAAAGACTGTATGACAAGAGGTGTTGAGTTAAGGGTTCGAATTGTGTATGGAAGGTAACAAAAAAGATATGGAGATGAATCAAAACGGGTGTGCGTGATGTATCTGAAGAAAGACGGCTTCACGCAATGGAGAAATTGGCCTCATCCCCTCGAACAAGAGAGGGAGAGAGAGAGAGATCAAAAGGGCGGCTGAAGATGAAACGTCCGAAAATATGTGTCAGCAAGTTACCGCGCGAGACCTGGTGCTGGACTGGTATCTGGCGTTACCTAAGCACTTGGGCCGGCGAATGGGCAGGCGAAGGGAGACGCGATCGGGGCGCAATTATGTCAATGGACATGCTTTCCGACCGGGCCGGGGTACACGCGGGACAGAACAATTACGCTATCTCACGGTGTGACTTCGCTGCGCGAGACCTCACCGCGTTGGCGAGAAGGTTGTCAAGTATCCCCGGTGCGGGAGATGAGCGTTTGATGCTGCGCTTATCTAATAGGTTAAGGTGAAATTGCCCAACCCGTCCCAGCCCGCCCTTTCTCCATTCCTTTCCGCGTGGGCAAAGCAAGCGTTTGGTTTTGGCAGCAGCGCAGCGCGCAATCTGACCGGCCCGCGTCCCACAAAAGGTCACGCGGCGCCCGAAGGTCATCTCCCAAAGAAGGGGCGGTGAATCTGGGGAGCCTACGAGCCCGATGTACCAAAACAACTTCAACGGCACCAGCATCGCTAGCTCCTCTTCCGGACTGGCACATCATATCGCGCTGGAAGAAATCGTCGACGCCCAGGAAGCGTCCGGGATGTCAGGAAGAAGCAAACAAAGCGAAACCAACAACAACACCAAGATACCCTCCACCCTGTACGAGACACTACTGGGTTGACCGCTCGGTGACGACACTTTCGCTTTTTGCGCTCGATTTCACCCCCCATTCGTTGTGTGATTGCGTCTCCCGAGGGTGGGTTTGGGAGCGTTGAGGCATCTTCGATTTTATCGACACACGAACCCATTGGCTTTCCAAATAAAAATAGGCAGCGGCTTTCTCGTGCCAGATATCTCCGAGTCGGTGGTGGAATCAAATACTAGACCAAGTTGTGGCGATGGCGAATTGCCGTCAGTTACTTCCGTCCTCGAAAAAAAAACCCCTTGGAAAGACGAAATGCCCAGCAGCTCGGTGGAATGTTGGGATGTTCCAAACAAAATAAAAACGTCGCGCGCATTACTCCAGATCACAATCGGGCGCGTGGTGAGGTAAGCACACTGCTCCTAGCAGCAGCCAGCACTCCAAGGCAGTAAACGGGGAGGTGACGACGTAATGGCAGGCGACGGCGAACGTATCATCTCCGCAGCGCGATTGATTGGATACGCGGGCCTTCGGAAAAATGGTAAAAGTCCCCGAGGGGCTGCGCGTTTCTAATGCGATATTTACGAGCCCGTTCGACGCCGTACGCCGTCACGCTAGCGTCGCCTGGAAAGCCGCAGAGCGGCAAGGCAGTAAAACCGACCCGGAAAGCTGGCAAATATTATGTGATATGCTAATAGCGGTGCTCTTTTTGTTGTTGTTGTTGTTGGGCGACCCCATGCATTGGCCATTGCGTTCCAGAGATTCGCCGGAGCCTGCCACTTGCCCCGTTCAGCTTTCACAGTGGACAGGGTCCAGGGATGAGTTTTGGTTTTCCAGATTCGCGCTTCCAATTTCACGCGCGACCTTGCAGACCCCACACATTCTTCGGGCTGGATGTCACTTTCATATCGCAAATTGCCGGCCATGCGTCGAACGCGGGAGCATTATGCTTTCCACGCTAAAACCACACACACACACACACACATTGTGCACTAATTAATCCGCGTTTGACACTTCCGCGGCGAGTGCACACGTGCTAATTGGATGTTGCTGCTTTCGCCCCGCTGGCACGTTGCATCATACCACGATAACCACGTGGTGATGGCGACATAATCGGCCATCTTTCCAAAGTGCCAAAATCCTTTCCTTCCTTA
Organism: Anopheles coluzzii; assembly: GCF_943734685.1. Classification (NCBI taxonomy): domain Eukaryota; kingdom Metazoa; phylum Arthropoda; class Insecta; order Diptera; family Culicidae; genus Anopheles; species Anopheles coluzzii. The sequence goes on from NC_064669.1 coordinate 9,617,267, forward strand.
CTATTCGTCAGTATGAGTATTTGTGTGTGATCTCTCTCTCTCTCTTATGAGCAAAGATCTCTTTTCTGCAAGCGTGTGTCTCAAGTGCGTGCACTACTACTAAGTGTGCAATCGTCCCGCCATTAGTGTACTCATCGTGCACTCGAAAGCTTGCACAGGGTGGTCACAATCGTTGCACAATAATCATCAGTATCACGAGAAAGATAGAGAGTCAGAGAGAGAGCGAGCGATGGCGGCTATTTGAATCGGAGCGCTGACACCCAAGTTCTCATCTCGAGTAGTATTTCCCTTCCCTCCGCGTCTCTTCTTCATCCCTCGAGAGCTGTCAAAAGCACACCGACCGCAGCCTGTTGGGTTTCGAACGGTGCTCTTTAACCATCGAGGCGTGTGTGTGTGTGTGTGTGTGTGTGCATTGGGTAATGGCGGGTGCCTGGTGTGATGATACCGTTTTGGATGGCATCGGTTTTGCGGTGGACACGATCGATTGGGTAATGTGGTAAACGGGTCGAGGCTTCCAGGCCCGGCCGTAGTCATAAAAGCCGCGCCGCGAGAGCGCACAGAAGCATCACTTCTCCACAGCGCACATAAGAAGCGGAGGAAGAAGAAACAAAGACGACAAACGGCAGCAAACACAAAAAAAACAACAAACGCGAAGAGTTATGGATGCACCAACCCGGCTGATGCCATCTTTCTTTTTCGCTGCATGTGGATCAAATTGCGTAAGGGGCCCGGTTTGGATGAAACACGCTGGTGGATGAATGCGGCCCCAGCAGGATGTGATGCGGGCATACCCCCCCCCCCCCTATTGTGTGAGAGATAGTGTGTGGGAAGGTGGGTGTGATGGTGCAGGTGAATAACACACACACATTCACACACACATTAATTAGTCAAATCCAGGCGCTCAGGTCCTGTTTTGCGAGGCAATATTTGGTTGACATTCACTCCTCGTACGTACGCGCTGAAGTGCACTCGACTCCGATTTCAGGAGGAGCACGTCCAACAACCAAAAAATAAAGGTCATGGCTTTGCAAACACAATCAACGACGAGTGATGACTTTAAAACAATTAACCGCACGGCAAACACGTACCGAGTTGGTGGCCACCAGCGTCCATAAAATCCTTGAGAATCTTGGACTCCGAATTGTTGTTAAATTCAAGTGTTTAGAGTGTGAAATTACAAAGCCATCGCAGTTATTGGATCATTTTCACGATAAGCTCGTCTAGCTAGTTCAGTTCTCAGAAGTAGTGTTGGGTGTGTCTGATTGAGATTTATGAATCTGAATAAATGTTTGAAATGATTCAATGAATCTGAATTTCATAATATACATGAATCTCGAAAGAATCACGATTGTCTAGGGATTCGGGAATTTCAAAAGAATCATAGAACCTGAGCTTCAGCCAAAGTAATTATTCTTTTTCTATTCTTAACGATCTACATGTTAATGCAAATCTATAAAGGCATTGGAGACTACTTAACATATAACATGACTTCTTAAGCGGATCGTTAGTCCTTGCTTCGGGGAAACGGACCATGCCAGGCTTATACCCACCAGCATGAACCCAGGATTGCATGTTGTTAATTGCAGATTGCATTGAATATTTTGAACATCATAAATCTCTAACCCTTCATGGATCTTCAGAGATTTATGAATATTTGGAGATCAGATTCGAGATTCGATTCTCTCGTCTCTCAAGGTTCATATTAATGCATTTCAGCGGTAGGTTCATGAAACAAACCACTACCCAGAAGTCTGTATTTGAGAAAAGCTCTACGGAAGTTCTATTACGACGGCAAACAAATTTGCGAGTCCTGCGAACAATGCGGCCTTGTAAATCAAACCCGTTCGAGTAACAGCGATCTTCTCAACTGTTCGACACCAATAATTAACCTACTCGCTTGTAGCTCTCCCAAGAAATTAGAGGAACGCATGTCACAGAAGGAGGTGAAGAGCTAAGAGAGATTTTCTTTCTTGATCCCAATATGCTCCATGAAAAAAGTAAAGTTTCTCTTAATGTTTGCAAATTCCGAATGGTTCGTTCCCGAATTTACATTTATGTCAATTCTTGCTAGTAATTTGGGCACGCCAATCGTACCCGTCAGTAACTTACATTTGTGTATACCCGTGGGTTATACATTTGTGCTACGTCACGTCTCCTTCGAAGCGACTCATAGCCAAACAATTCAGTGAGTTTCATACGAAGGACGATGGTGTTACATGCAGAACAAAACATGTGAACTTTCTCTGCGCTGACTCCAACTTGTTTGACCACAAGCTGCAGGAAAGCAGACCAGACTACCGAAACAGGATTGAAGCAAATGGACTAACAAAACGATTTATACAACATTAAGAGGCAGTTTGGATCGGTATATTCCCTTGATTGCTTACGACTGAAGCCAACGTTGCAGTATTGTTCCAGATGTGTTATAATCATCAATTCAGGGACAGGCTGATCGGTGGAACAACATATACGACGCATTAGTTGGTCGTAAGGTAGGATCTAAACCATTTCACCAGGGTGGTAGCGTACGTAAGATGTTCTAGTTTAGCTAGCAGTAAGCGCAATGGTTTACACGATCGTCTGGAGCTCTCAGCACCGTATAAACAACTTCCATTGGAGCTCCCGTGGTAAACGCAGCATGACACTTCGATTCAAACTTCGACGAGATTAGTCTAGAGACACTGCCGCTCGAGGGATCAAGCCATGTTGGTTTGTACGCAATCGAGTTTTGCATGCCGATCTCGAAGACTTACACCAAACTTCCTAATGTTTGGGTCATCCCGGAGCTGTCCGGCCAAAGTTATCGTAAAAGAAGCTGCATTTACCTGTAGCTTTATTTGATTTGGACAGGTTTCAATTTTCTAAAAATACGCACCGCGAAAAAGTTAACGCGCGGCAAGAGCGAGCGAGATGAAACAAGTGGAAAGAAGCGAGAAACGAAAAAAGACACACAGCGGGCGAAATCATGCCCTGCCCGTAAAGTGTGGACACAATTTATGCATAATTTATTGTTACGCTCATCCCCACAAAACTCCGCAACAGCAAACTTTCGCGACAACCCGACAAACGGGCCTGCGAAACTTTGAGTTGCTTCTCCCTTTTTTTGCTGCTGCTGCTGCTGCTGTTGCTGAGGCCTGCGGCAGACAGGATCGCTGGCGCGGGTGCAAAACTTTAGCCACTTTCTGCTGGGCGTGTAAAGGGTGAAATCTGTGCACGCGGAGCAAGTAACATGAGCTCGCGGTCGTCGGTTTCGGTGTCCTGGTTTTTTATTCCGTTCCCAAAAAACTGCTTAGTATCGTTTCCCTTTGCAGACTGGCTCCAGCATTCGGCACATCATCGGTACGTCCGCCGGCGTCGTGCCGGTGCACCGTTTGGCCGTGCCGCCGGCGAGCAGCCGCCGCCGATAGTCGAGCCAGGCCTGGTCGCGCAGGTACCGCCGGTACAGCTCGTCCCGCCCCGGTATCGCGCCGTCGAGGTAGAGGCGCAACCGCTGCCACGTGTTGCCCACGTTCTGGCGCTTCAGGAAGAGCCAGCAGCGGGGCAGCAGCAGACACTGGGTGCGGGTGCGGGCCACGATCGTGCGTTGCTGGTGCCGCTCGCCCAGCCCAAACACGGCCCCGCACCGCAGCGTCCCGACGTCCACAAACTGATGCACGATCGGTGCGTCCTGGGTAGGTGTCTGGGTGGAGGGAGAGAACGAAAGCGTTAGATTGCTGCCCGAAACGAGTTGACCTCGTGTTGGAGCCCCCCTGCATACCGTAAGAAAGCAGGTCGCATTGGCTGGATCGTGGCGAAGCGTTCCGGCCGGTGGGCTGGTGGCCGCACCCGCCGTAAACGTTTCGTGCAGATGGCGCACCGTCTCGAGCTGCTCGTCTGGTGCCGGAGGGCCTATGGCGGGTGGCGGTGTGAGTTGGTCCCGGTCGCCCGCCGGACTGGCCAGACGAAGCGTACCGCGCACCAGCGGCAAACACTGGAGCATCATGCACTGGCCGCTCAGCACGAGGTAGGCGAACGGGAGCGGCAGCTCGAGCGGTATCGTCTGCTGCGGTGCGTACTGTACCACCCGGGCGAGGACGCTGCACTCACGGATCTGCAAAAAAAAAAAAAAGAAAATAAATTAAAACAAAAGCAAGAGTTGGGAGAAAAACGCAAGAGAGATAGAACCGCTTCTCCGCACAAAACACAAACCTGATCTTCGGTCCAGTGCCGGAAGTAGGCGAAGCGGCCGAGCGTATCCCGCAGCTGCTCGTAGCTCAGCCGGACCGTCGATTGACCGGTGTTGCCCAACGGGTCGCTCATGCCGTACTGTTCGCAAGGCCGACGAACCAGGCGCACTCACTCGAACTCGTCCCGCCAAGAACTGAGCCGGCGGCCGCGTTACTTACAGCCCCAGGGAGGGTTGCCTGCTCGGCCTGACTTGTTCTAGCGAAGGATGGGAAGAAGGATGTAGGTAGTGGGTGGGTGACGTGATGCAAGTTTTGCCAAAGTTTGTTCCTGCATGTTTCCGCAAACATTGGCAGGGTTTGCCAGTAATGGTTTCGTCCTTTCGGGTTGCGATAGTTCTTATGTTGCATTCTGAAAATAACACAACAAATCGGAAGAGAGAGAGAAAGAGAGAGAGAGAGAGAGAGAGAGAGAGAGAGAGAGAGAGAAGCAACAAAGCTCTGGCAATATCCTTGATGTAACGGTCTGTAAAGGTATGGTTAGGCATTAACTCCACTAACTGAGGAAGGAACCACTGCTCCACAATTCTTCTCCAGGGGTAAATCCTTTCGCACTTCAAACAATTCCCATACACACACGCACACACACACACACACACACACACACACACACACACACACGTAGAGGGTAAATCTAGATGTATTGCCCTTATTACCACCAACGAGCTGACAGGGGACGAGCGGGAGCGATGAGGACGGGGTTTTTTTTGAAATGTTGCAGAAGTGCGAAAATTGGGTCGATGATTGGATTGAGCCCTGAGGGATTGGAGCGAGCGAACTTGACGATATAATGCGGCTTACTGGGCGTACCGCAGCAACATTAGTGTAAGCACATATAACACGGCAACAACAACAACAGCCGAAAGCCTCCACCAATAACCTTGGGGTGGAATCGCTTAATAGATGGGAAGTAATGAAAGTGTGCGGGAGGTTTTTGTTGATGTATTTTGTTGTGTTTCTTTCATTCGCGCTCCAGGAAAAAAGAAACGAAAGAATGTCTGCAAATACTAAACCCCTCCTGGGGCCTCCCATGTCCAATATTCTGTCGCAGGCAGGTTATTAGTTGTCATACTCAGTGCCTAACCACAGATACACAGACACACACTGGCGCGCATGTGGTTGACTTTGAACTTACAATCAATCATTCGGCAGCGCAACCGACCGGGCCGGGGGCAGAACGTACGTGGCACGTGGCTTAAAATTTGGTTCCAACAAACGAGAGAGAGAGAGAGAGAGAGAGAGAGAGAGAAGGAGAGAGTCCACGCTGTAGGAGGGCAGACAGCTCACTACTAATGGTATTAATAACTATAATGGAAGTTTGTATGGAAGGCAGAACGCGCATTAAGGTCTACATCTAGGAAGTCGTCCACCCGCACCACCCAGTCAATCCGTTTTTTTTTTTTGCAACGTGGAACGTGGTAGCGCAGGAAGGGGCGATGGTTCAACTATTTCATTCCCATTTTTGGCCACAAATTGAATGGACCCGCGGCACGCGACTTTCGGTGGAAAAAGTTGTACCTTCGGGCACACGAACGAACCCCTAGGCAAAGCGCCCATTCCTTACATCAGCAGCGTACACCCACTGCACAGTGGAGGCAGCCCATACAAGCACCGAGGTTAAACCAATATTTTGTAAATAGATCTTAATATTTGCCATTGAAGAAGGGGTTTATATTCTAGTTCGGCTTTAAAATTCCTTAGCTCCTTGGTACACTGAATTCGCTTTCCTTTTCGTACAGTACGGTAGAAGTGTAGAGTTTCATTCGTTTTAAAATATTATGGCTTATCTATCGTCAAACTAGCGAATGCAATGAGCTTTTTTGCCCAAAACCACTTTTTGTTTATTGAAATCGTTCATGTGTTGAGTACTACACTGTTTTTTTGGCTCGAAGTGCTGTTTGGGCAAAAGTTAGAATCCGTGTAACGTAGGTTTACTACACTAGCTATGAATTGTCCACCTTTGAAAGGAGTTAGTGGTATACCAAGCTATCGGGACCATTCCTTTCTGGTAACCAAAGTTCCTAGTTTTCCAGACGCTTGAGCATCGGCACAAAGTTAATCCAATTGGATCGCACCTGCCCATCGATCGCGCAGCTAACTGAAAACTGCACCAAGACGCACACTATGAGGAACAAACGATCCTCTATTATCAAGGACACTATATTGACAAGTTAATTTTGACGAGTGGACTGATCATTTTGATTTTAACCTCTCGACTGCTTCTTACAAGACGAGCCTTTTATTACTTTTCGGTGAATTTCGGCGATAATAATAGTTGATTTTGAGATTAGTTCGAATTTTAAAGATAGAAAGATAGTTCAATAAGTGGTCGTAGCACAATTACACGAATAAAAAAAGTAAATAATTTTAAAAAATTATAAAATAATTTAAAAAAGTAAGGGAAACCGTGAATTTTACAAGATGAAAATCAACTGTTTTATTAAGGACCTGGCAGTTGATTTTAAAAAGATTCAGTAATTTGTTTTTAGTATATTTAAAAAAAGAGATGGTAAATAACTCCCTTGATTATCAAACAATTTTCTAAGTATAGTATTTATTTTAAAGGTTATTTAATGACATTTCTAGACCCCTTTTTCTGTTTATCTTGAAAATAAAAACAGTATTTTTTTAAGTTATTGTCGTTGAAACATGTTGCTTTCATTTACCTAAACATGAAGAATTTGAACTATTTTTCATGATTGAATTTTCATTTTCATTCCTCGCTTTTTACAGGGTTTAGAAGCGTAATTTGTTTTGCCTTTTTTGAATGTAATAGTATATTTTTTAAAGAAAAAAAAAATAACGGCAACGAAATTTAAAAATAAAATAAAATTTCTTTTCATTCCGGTCTACTTCCACTGTGCACTGCTCAGGTAGGGAGAGCGTGAGGATGAGTCAGGTGTTTTCCATTTTCGGATGTGGTTGTGTATGTATGTGTGTGTGTGTGTGTTCTTGTTTATAGAAAATCGTAAACATCATGTGGGTGGGAAAACGTTTTAATTAGTGCTAAACGGTTTCCATTAAAATAATATGCCCTATTTTTAAACAGAGAGAGAGAGATAGAGAGAGAGAGAGAGAGAGAGAGAGAGAGAGAGAGAGAGAAAAACATTTCTTTGAAATGTGAATAAATAAAATCTACCAATGTACCAATTGTCCGTTCCCGTGTTATGCGGTGTTTAATGTACCTATTTACTTAAATAGCTAAAGTTTTACTTAAATAGCCGAGGTTTCACGACGCTGATCTCTGAGCAGCTCAGCAACTACTTAATTCGGCAGAGGCAATCGTAGGCCAATTGCTAACACTAAGCAAAAATATCGAAAAAGAGAATTTCTCATTGCTCACTATTCAACCAATATGATTTGTGTGAGGTGCGTCCACCTGTTTAACGTTCGTTTTGAATTTCTCGCACGCGCTGCAAGCGCCATCTGTACGTCAAGCTACAGAACGATCGGAGCGGAAAGCGGACAGAAGCTCAAAGTAAAACTATTAAAAAAAAAGAAATAAATTAACTCCCTTTTTTCCCCTTTCGCCAGCTAATTGTAGTCGAGCATGCCGCGCAGCAGCTCGAGGGTGTCCCGCCCGATCGGCACGATGTTGGACGGGGGCAGCAAGAACCCGTGCGTCCCCCGGTCCGGTAGCCGCAGCGTGTAGCTGTACCGGATGCCGGCCCCGTACCGCGCATAGCCCGTCGCCGTGCCGTACGTGGCCGGCCCGGTCACCGGCTCGAGCGCGTACAGGAACTCGCCCGGCTCGGCACGCAGCGCGTCCAGCCCGGCCTGGCCCATCTCGTGCACGTCGCCGGGCGGGTCCGGCCCGTACGGTGGATCGTCGGCCCGCTCCAGCTCGGGGTAGGCGAGCAGCTGGCCGTACGCCTGCAGCGACAGGTAGAGGCGGACGTGGCGCCGGCGCGCCAGCAGGAAGTCGCGCACCGCCCGTGTCTCCGGCTCGGAGAAGGGCTCGGCGCCGGCGTGGTTGTCGCTGCACTGGCCGGGATGCACGGCCTGCGGCCAACGGTACGCCCAGTTGCGGTTCAGGTCGACGCCGTAGCATCCCTCGCCGGTCGGGTCCTTGTCGGCGTTCCACCAGCTGATCCTACGAGAAGGGTGAAATGGCAAGAGAAAGAGGGAGAGAGAAAAAAAGATTCGTTCAATCGGTTTGGCTAGGACAACGACAAGCGGGAAACACGTACGCGCTGGAGAGTAGGACCTGCCCAACGCCGGCCGGGTGCGCCTGGGTGTGGTTGGAGCGGTTCTTCGACCACAGCCGATCGTACCGGTGGCTGTACTCGTACCCGTCCGGATTGAGCACCGGCAGGACGTACCAATCGTACGACTGGATGGTGCGCGCCTCCCCGGGCGACGTCCCATTGCTCGGCTCGGCTTGGGGCAGCTCCAGCAAACGGTGCAGCAGCCAGGTCGCCACCGACGGGCCGATCCATTCGTGGCCGTGCGCACCCGCCTCCACAAACACGGCCGGTCGCTTTTTGGCCCGCTTCGGACGCTTCGGGCCGCTATGGAACGAAACGCGCGCCACCGTAATCGGCCGTCCCTCGTACGAGCGACCGATGTGGAGGAGCTGCACCTGCTCCGGGTGGCGCCGCTGCAGGTGGTACAGGAACTTGACGATGTCGGCGTACCGATGGTACCGGTACCAGGTCAGTGGATGGCCCTGGTGCAGCTCCAGCTCGAGCTGTTCGCGCCGCGTCATGGCCGGGTTTTCGTACGCGATCGCCTGCCCGACGTCACGGATGGTCGGTTCGTGGCGCAGACCCTCCTCGTCGAGATATTCGCGCAGCGAGTCGGCCAGGGCGCCCGGCGGCACTAGCACATCGGTGGGCCGGTGCAGGGAGGGATGGGTCCACCACTGGAGGCGTAAGCCGTCGGGCGATTGTCGATAGTCTTCCAGGCGCTGCAGCTGTTCCGCGGTTTGTGCGAAGATGCGCCACAGCTGGTAGTTGGCGTAGGATACCGTGCGCGAGGGTCGCTTCGAGGGGGCTGCTGCTAGTGGACGCTTGGTGGTGGCAGACTGGGCGACGTACTGCGCCAACACCGACAGTATCTGCTCCGGCTTGGGCAGAGTGGTCGTGGAAGGAGGCGGCGTGGTCGTGCTTGCCGTACCGAAGAACTGTGACAACCAGCCCGACATTGGGGCGGAAGGTGATGGAGTCACTACCACCTGTGGAGGAGTCACCGCTGGCACAGTTTGCGCTTCAGGGATCACTTCCTGGTCTGTTGACTCATCAGACGTCCAGGGATTGAAAAAGTCCCAAGGCATCATAAGATCAAACCACCCGGAGCTGGTGGGCGAAGGTTCTACGGGCAACTCCAGCGTTGGCGCAAGTTCCTCCTCCTCCAGCTCATTTGTCAGATAAGCTCCAGGTAAACCCAACCAACCCACTGGACTCCTCTCAGGTGTTTGGACCACCGCCCCAGGATAGTCTGGAACGTCCGCGGTACTGCGTGTGGGGCGCCGACGCACCCCCTGCACCCGCGGTGTCGTACTGCGCGCTCCCCCGTACTCCTCATAGTCGTCGGGAGATCCTCGAGCAGCCCCGCCCAACCCGAGCGACCTCACGAACCGCCCGAACGTGGAGAACATCCGGCTGAAGAAACCTTCCGCTCCGTCCGGTGACTCACCTGACTCGTAGTCCTCCTCATCGTCGTCATCCTCCCCAACCGATTCGTCCCGCTCCTCGTACTCATCGTCCGCCTCATCCGACGAGTCCTCGTCGCTGTACTCCGCCGTATCCTCGTAGCTCGTGACAGCTGGACGCTTCTTGCGCCGCCGCTTCTTCACCCGCTTAATGCGCACCGGGCGCTCCACGTGTGTGCCTGCTTCCTCGTAGTCCTTATCGTTGGACAGGGCTGTCTGACGGTTCGGGCGTACCGACTCACTGCTACCACCCCCGTACTGCTCTCCATTCTCGTCATCCTCTTCGTCCTCCTCCTCATCATCCTCATCGTCCGTCTCTTCGAACGCTCCAAAGTCTTCAAAGTACTCCTCCTCCGACTCGCTGCTGTCGTCGTCGTACTCCGCACTGCTCGCGTCCGGCGTCGGCCTCCCGAGCGTCACGGTCGGTGGAGTCGCCGCCGTGTACTCGCTCGTCACCTGTATGTTGGTCGTCATCTTGTTCTTGTTGCCGTCCGTGCTGATCGTCGACGGCAGCCCGGAAATGGTGACCAGCTTCGGCGTAAAGTGCTTCGTAACGGGGGGCGCCGCACCCTCGGAGGACGCCAACGGGAGCCACGTCTGATCGGCCCCGGGCGCGGTGGAGCGGGATGCACTATCGCCCTCGCCCGAGTTGCTGGCCACAAAGTCGGGCTCACTTGCCGACACCTTCGTGTAGGTGTTGCGCTTCACCTTGGGGCTCGCGGAGGCGTCGCGCAAGGGGCGAACCTTCGCTGCCCGCGTCTCCTCCGAGTCCTCCACGTACTCCGTGCTGGTGAGCGCGTTCTCCATGAACGTGTACACCGACTCGAGCACACCGCCGATGCGCTTTATCACCGGCGGTTCGACGTAGACGACGGGCTTCCGCTGTTTCACGTTGGTTGGAACTGTGGTTGTCTGGGGACGCTTGGTTGTAGTCTTGGCCGTGGGTTTGGTCGTTAGGTAGCGTGTTTTAGTGCGGCGCGTTGTACTTTGGACCGGCGGCAGAGGAGTTGGCGTAGCTGTGGAGGGCATCGGTTGCACAGGAGTTAGCGTGCAGCTGAAGGAGTAGTAGCGGCTTAACAGGGACAGCGTTTCTGGCGTTAGTTGGGCTTTGGTTAGGTCGGCGGTGGTCGGTCCACTCACACCGAGTGCTGCTGCGGGTGGCACGGGAGCCGGAGTTGGTTTCTTCTTTCTACGCCTTCTGCTAGGACCTGTTGGTGTGCGGGTAGTGGAAAATGATTGCAGCTGTGGCACTGTCGCGCCTACACCGGTTGATGGAGGAGTCGCCGGAGGTAGCTGGTAGTCACCAAAGTATGCCAGGTTCGTGTTATTGAGTGTGTTTTTGATTGTAGATTGATCGTCGAAGTACTGAACGGTATTCTTCGTTACGTTGCTGGCCGAAGTTGCCGGTGCCCGGGTCGTTGCAAACGGTACAGACGCTGAGCCTGCGCCACTACCGATGCGAAAGATGGAGGGAAGCTGGGTCTTGTTTTTACCCCACAGCAGATCAATATACTTCACCGGGTCCTCGCCCACCAGATACTGGTAGTACTGCTGCACGCTGGTAAAGTTATCTTTCGTGAGCAGCTCGCTCTTGCTCACGTAGCCCGGGGACGAGTGGCCGTCGGAGGCTGGACGCAGCAGCTTCACACGGTCCGCCTCAAACTTGTCAATTTTGTGATTGTTCACGTATATTCCACTGACGCCATGCGCGCCCCGTACGAGCACCACTACCGTCAGCACCAGCGCCACACTGAACCTTGCCAGCGAGGCCATCTTTTCCACCGCACGTGGCTGAGGACACTTACACCGGAAAGGACACTTTACGCGCACACGGCAGACTTCATTGGGCGACAGATAGCGCGCGACTGATCGTGGCCCAAGCGCGAGGCTCCAAAAACGCTCTAGGGCTCGCTAGCAGGATTAGGCCCTGCGCCCCGCTCGGGTGCACTGAACCAAGACGCTCCAGTAGCCTAGAAGCGTCGCCGCCCTGCCGGATTGACTTCCGGTCATGCTCCAGTTGTGGCCGGCGTAATGTCGCGCGATCGAGACATCGCTTTGCTGCCGACGACCCAATAGCCGAGACGAGGCGAAAAGCATTAGTTGTAAGTTCTTCGTGTGCCTCCGCAATTACTACCTCCAGCCGCTGCCCCATTCTCAAAGGGAATCCCGGGGATCGTCATGCCGGGGAGCACGGAGCTCCCCCGGAGGTCTTTAGTTCTGCTAGCGTCGGCTGGCGGACGAGATGAAAGATGCGACCGGCGGCGCAATTACTTCTGCCTTGGCTTGGCTTTGGGTCGTCATAAAACTAACATAGAATGGAAAGTGTGTGTGTGTGAGTCTTTTTCTTTTTAGGCGAAAGTTCAGTCGAGCAACGCAAGCGCATGTAAATGATATGCAAATAATAATCTGTGTTTGTGGGTCCGCTTCTTTTGAAAGCGCCGATACTTAAGCCCAGTTGACATTCAGGGGGGCCATCATTGTGATGACGATCATTTGCTTTCGGGTAGCCCGTGTTTGCGGTGTATTGATTTTGTTTTAATCAAATAGTTGTTGTTGTTATTGTAGTTACTATGAGATTTAAAGAGGCTTTGGAGCCTATTATTGCTAGTTGAAGAGGGAGCTTGCTATAACAATTGAAGAAACTAGTTAGCGAGGCCTACGACAACACATCCGATACGATTACACTCGGGCGGAACTTGAATGGCACGTGGTGCGGGTCTTATTTGCATTGTGCTTCCCAAACAATCCGCGTCCCACGTGCTCATCGGACCGTCATCTTTTGCACTTTGAATCACGTGCATCTACGAGTCTCTACGGTCTTTACGTGGTGACTGCAAAATCATACCCTCTATCAAGAGTACAGCTCATTAGCGAGCGAAGAGTACAAGTGAGGGATTATGATATCAAGAGAGAAAGAGCGAGAGAAAGAGTTGAGAGCACTAGTAGACGGTGGTAGACATAGGTCTAAGCGGGCCATTGTTACTATCGAGCAGGACAAAAAGAGTTCGCATTTGAAGTTGCGATGAAACACTTTCTTGTTCTTTAGTTCTTTGTTCAATCCGATACGACACAGCATTAATGATTCCGCTCGGGTGGTGTAGAAGTTAACTTCAACACATTTTGAGCAATATACAAACTAATAACTCGGCAGTGTAAAGCAATGTCTTTATTACTTCTTTACAGGCAGTAATATCAGTTTAGCCGAATACTGAGCTTCAAACCGTAAAAAAGGGGCTAGCCTTACTATGGGGCCAGCTCGTCAACTTGAACATGAATTAACAACATGTGCCCTATGCCTATCCGTGGCTCTAGATCAGTGATGTCAAACTTATTTGACCACGAGGGCCTAAAAATTACTTAAAATAGTTGGACGAGCCACAACCTAGTTTTTTACGCATTAGTACACAAAACTAATGACAATAACTGGCTATGACTTGATATTATCCCCCTTGACTTGATACTAGCTCCCTTCCTGCTAGTCTCCATAGAAATCCCCATTGGCTCAACAACCGATGTCGGTCAAGGCCTGCCTGTACCCACTTGTGGGCTTGGCTTTCAGTGACTAATTGATCCCCCCCCCCCCCCCCCCCCCTAGCAGGATAGTCAGTCCTACGTATGGCGGCGCGGTCTATTTGAGGATTGAACCCATGACGGGCATGTTGTTAAGTCGTACGAGTTGACGACTGTACTACGAGACCGGCCCCATTGGTCATGGCTATCAAAATCAAAAGCATAGTCCCACTTGTAGTATAGTATAGTCACCTTGGTAATGGCTCATGGAAAGCTTGAAATTGTTTATACCATCCTATCAAAACAAACACATGTTTGTGTTGACAGCTCTGATTTTGCAGAAGTATAAAGTTCTAAGCCGGTCTGGTGGTACAGACGTCAACTCGTACGACTTAACAGCATGCCCGTTATGGGTTCAAGTCCCGAATAGACCGTGCGTTATAATTATATTAATTTATTAATTTATTATTAGTTATTAATTATACGTAGGACTGACTATCCTGCTATGGTAACAATAAGTCACTGAAAGCCAAGCTCACTTCACTTGTGAGTACAGGCAGGCCTTGGCCGACAGCGGTTGTTGTGCCAAAGAAGAAGAAGAAGAAGATAAAGTTCTAAGTTGCAACAGTGCCTGAAGAGGAGCTGGTCCTAATACTTTCCCAAAACAAGCTTGCGTTTTTTTATTCCTATTAGTTGAATGATCTTGTTAATTTTTCGAGGTTTTTTTTTCTTACAGAAATCGGAAACACTGATGTACTGAATAATTGCTTGAAAATTAAATTTAAATAAATTCCAAAACCACACACACACTAAGCGTCAATTAAATCCTGATATTTACAATTTTGTATGAGTTTTAAGTTACTACACTAGTAAGTAGAAGCAACATAGCAAAGCAGGTAGGGGAAAACTCCGAAAAGGTTTTATGACGATAACAAAGGTCTGACAATTAGTAGATTAATTTGTTAAATTGAAAATATCTTCATACATCAGGTGTTAGTAATGGACTGTAGAAGCAGAAAGGCAAAATAAATCCCAAGCTCAAGCGGCTACGGGCCACCGGAATGACATCCCTGCTCCAGATAAAAAAAATCATCCTTCAAAAAAAAAAAACTCACAAAATAACAACTTATTACAGTTGTCATCTCACAAAATAGCAGCTAAGTTGGTATCCAAGATGTACTCATATAATTTGCGCACACTGATGCGTATGTCCACCACTGTAGCTGAGTCTCCTATGGAATTGAACGGTCCCACACTGACGGCTTAATGGCCGGGAGGAATCAGACGCCGGCCGATAACAGTTGCTAACCGAACCTCGTGGAAAGGGGTAAGTACGGCCAGCAATTACTTCATTCTAATTGCACCCGGCTTCGATGTCAAGTGGCAGAACTCCCCCCCCCCCCCCCCCACAACCCCACATACACCGGTACAAGTGGCTAGTAAGAACGTGCGTTCGCACACCCGACCTTCCAATATTAGCACACTTCCACCACCACCAAAGCAATCGCAAGCAGGGAAACCCGGTTTCCAGGTCAGCCATACACACACACACACCGGAGTCGATGGTGGCTGGACAACTTTCCCTAGCCGCACACAAACAAATGGGCGCCCCGTTCCGCGCGGATTGTCACCCGTTGCGTTCCGCTCCCCTCCCCGCACGCTCAGCACTGCTCCACTCATCTCTCACCTGTTTTGTTTTGATCAGGTTATTCGGTGCCGGTGCACCCGTGTCCGCGAGTTGCGACGGATCGCACACAACCAGAACGTCGGCTAATCCGCGGATGGCCAGCTGTTAAAACACGGCGCGCAAGGGCGAGCAGAACGTACAGGGGAGGGGAAGACACGATCGGATGGGTTTACAGCTGGTTTCAAGTGGGGTATTTTGCCAATCCACTTCGTACTAGTATTGGCATATGTGCTAGTTTGTGTGTGTGTGTGTGTGTGTGTGTGTGTGTGTGTGTGTGTGTGTGTGTGTGTGTAAAATCAGTAATTATTGCTACAATCGCGGGATTATCCCAGTGCGCGCGCAGCAACTTCGACATTTGAGCCAGCGTCGGGCGAGTATCTATTAGCGCAAGGCAGGCGAAGACGGACACTACTCATAAATACATGATAAAAGCAATAGCTTCAACTATTTTGAGCGCATTTTAGAACATTGTTGGTATAATATCAGTAAAATTGGGTAAATTCTTCAACAAAACATATTTTCAATGCCCACTTTTTTTATCTAATTTGACTACTATGGATCTTACTACGGAGCTCTATAGCTTGCCTTATTTTTATGTTCAGTGGCTCTATTAAATGAATGAGCTGTCGTGATTACTAAGCAGAAAACTGGTGAAAGAACGGCAACGAAAACAATACAGAATCTTATTATATGGAGGTTTAAGCAGCCTGAAGCTGGTAGGAGGAGTACGAAAGATGGACACCAAAAGATTTTTTTCTAATATATCATGGGATATGGTGATGAACAGATGTCATAACATACCTTAAGTAAGCGTAATCGGAAAATCGGAAGAAAATTGCGAGAGGCTCCAGTCGAAATAGCAGCCGCTATGCTAAGCTACTACTCGATCGAAGCTGATGAGTCCTCTCACGAGACCCAAAATCTTGCCACGACTCGGAGCATTTGAAATTGGGTTAATTCTACAAGAAGAAGATGCATTGACATGACATCATGCAGGCATAGATGACAGATTCTATGTGATTTTGAAGATCATTAAGTTGAGGCCTACTCAATAACAAGTCCCCCAAACTAGCTGGGATCACAGACTTGAACAATTTCCCCCTTGAATAATCTGGAGCATCGATAGTTGCTATTGCCTGATGTTTCAATTGTGCCTTACATTCTGCATTCTACGATGTGTTGGAAGCGGCGCTTACAATTCCTTAATTCACGGCTGAACAAACCGTGGTCGTGGCAAATGATACAATATTTGGTTCATGCACTTAACTGGTAGTGGAAAGCAATAGGTAGGGTAAATGTACCAATAGTGGTGCAATTTGTAGTGGTACCGATGTGTTTTAATGGATTTAAAGTGTCAGGAAGGACATTTTCTGAATATTTTAACACATAGCAATTGGAATATGTTTTATCTTCGCAATCACAACCATGAAATACATCAAATTTACGAAAAAATACATATTTTTGTGACTGCTTCGTTGTACCTATAATGGTGGTATGGTTCCTATAGTCGTCGTATTGTGTTCCTATAGTGGTGGTAAACAAAGATGCATCAAAAACGGTGTATAATATCAATGAAACTTAGTTTTGAAGCTGTTTTCGTATGAATAGCAAGGATTACTGCCATAATATTGGTTTCTTGCTTAATTTGATCGTAAAAAAGTGTATAAATTTGATCAATTAAACTATTGACAAAAGTACTGCATCACACCTGTCGTCAACCTACACCCGGAAGAGTGTGCTTGATTTGAAGTCAATTTTTCTTTCAACCATATAAGCGAATTTTGGCCTGTTTTTGGTAAATTACCTACATAAAACTCATTTCTGTTGCTTATTTTTAGTGAAAACAGTACGACATGTCAAAAATATCCTCGAAAAAATCTAAAACGACCTGTTTTTATTGATTTTATAACTATAACCACTATAGGAACATGCCTGTTTTGTGTACCTATAATGGCACTATGGTAAAAAACACTTAAAAATGCATAAATATAGTCAAAAGGCAAATAATTTTAGTAAAACAATAACATTTCACAACAGTCATGTTCAAAAACTAGTAATTGCGGGGGTATGTGATCATTTAGAACGTTAACAGAAATATGAGTTTCGTTATGAAATCCTAAGGATTTTGGAAAAATGCTGACAAATTGCACAAAATAATGGATTTTTCGGTCACTAAGTAACGGAATGGCGCCATTTAACTTTTAAACCCTTTGTAAAAGGCTAAAGAACATTTTACACTAACGTAAATGACTTAATTAATTTTAATTTGCCCTATGAACCGCATTTTAGTGCAATACCACCACTATTGGTACTACCACCACTATAGGTATATTTACCCTAATGGTGAATGATAGTACACTTCTTCAATTTTCACCATTTTTTACAGGTGTCTTTCCTATCTTCCCCATATGATGTGTCCGTCCTACCCGAACATTCCAAAATTGCTAAAAAAAGGGATTTTAATTGAAAACAAAAACATGAAATTGGACAGGAACTTGAAAGTTTCAACACTTTTTCTGCTAAAAGATGAGTGCAAACTTAAGGATGGTAAATCTTCATGGTCGCTGTATCTATATATCGTAAGATTTGTTTAAATTTTCCGTGAATGGGTCCGTTTTTACCTACCTTCCCCTAATAATCTCCCATCACACTGCTTGTCTACCAACGTATTGATAACGCTACCATTAAGAACAGAATAATAATAAGAAGAAGAAGAAGAAAAAGAAGAAGAAGAAGAAGAAAGAACAACAAGAAGAAGACAAGCAAAAGGAAGAAGATGTGTACAAACTACAAAACAAGCAAAACAACAGGCATGGCGTCAAACGGCGAGTTTGTGCTAAAAATACAAGCAACAATTCTAACGACTGATTTATGTTCGTTTGACACTGTCCGTTCGGTTCGCCCTGATACGTCAGCATGAGCGGGAGGGGGAGGGGGAGGGGAAAGAGGGAGGCAAATGTGAGCAAAGTAAGAGCTCAAGAAAACCACCGATTGAATTTCATCAAATAGCCGTTTTTTTTGTAGTAGCAGAACACAAGTAAACAAACCCTGCGGTGAATGCAGGGAAAGATGCAGGTGGCAACATAATCCAATCCAAATTTTGCCGTATTTTGGTGTGTATAACGACCCCGTTTCAGGTCGAAAATGACCAAATTTAGATAGTTAGTACCGAGTTTGTAGCGTTTGAAGACATTCAATTCGATAGCATAGCAAAGGACCTAGTCTAGATGCATGAGTATCCACAAAGTTTGGGGTTTGGAAACTGAGGAAACAATTGATCGGCGTAGTTCTTTACATTGAACTGATTCAAATTTGATAAAAAGGAACCATTTAAGCAGTGGGGTCTACAACTAAAGCACAGGAGTTTAGCAAAATAAAACGAAGGTTAACTGATGGCATTTTCATTCGCTTAGAAGTACGATAAAAAAAATGGTTCTGAACCAAATGGGTAACATGGACAATTATTTTCTTCAGAAATTCTGAATCATTCATCAGTGAGGTCACGCTGAAATACGGTAAGGTAAAATAATCGTAAAAGGCAATGACCTTGAAGCAACTAGCTTTGTGGCCAAAACGTAACAGCCAAAATTTCACTTTCATGTGCTCGAAATTTTCCCATTTTCGATCGTTCCCCATGCATTGGCACCCTGCTCGGGTGGAAGGGGGGGAAAGTACCCCCACCCACCAGGCCAAAACGTTCTAACTTGCAATCATTTAAAATCTTAAACGACAAAAAAATGCCACAGTTTGTGTGTGTGTGTGTGAGAGAGAGAGAAAGGAAAGGAATGTTGTGTGTCACATCATAATCTATACACGCACACGCGCACTTAAATTACGGTTTCGAAAGAAAGAAAAAAAACACGACCAAACCAACGGTGAAAATGTGTACTAAAAATAATATCAAAACCAAACCGGCCCACACCAGACTGGCCTACCACGACCCGCTCCATCCTCCCAACCCTACAAGTGGCCACTCCCGTTGGGGTGTATGGAGCGCGGTTGCAAGTGCCAAATAGTACGCTGGCACACGTGTTCGACGCGGTTTTTGTTTTTGTTTTTGCGACTCCGGCCGGTCACGTCCACACACACACACACGGGGACGACGCTCCAAACAGGTAGCCCTGCCAGCAGTACCGTTCGGCCAGTACTAGCCCAGGCTCGGCCGCAGCTTCTTGCCACGAACAGTGGCCGGCAGTGTAAGTTCTCGAGCGCCCACCCACCCCCCCCCCTCCGGGCGCCAAACATTGTTGTCAAGCCCCCGCATCCCCGTCTCGCCGGTTCAAGATCAATACACACACACACACACGCACACACGTTTCACCTTCGATCGTGACGGGTTTTGTGTGTTGGTGGGGGAACGTGTGTGCATGTGTTGGCGCTCGATAGGTGGGAAAGTATTATCTTTGAAAGGGGTGGTGGGGGGGGTGGATTGTGGGTTTACTGTTGTTTGATTACTCTTTTTTTTCATACTTCACCCCGTCCCCTCGGCAGTGAGAAGAGAGCGAGAGAGAGAGACAGAGAGAGAGAGAGAAAACGATTTTTTCTTTGACCGTTTGTGAATGAATGGCGGCGGTGTACGCGGTGTGCGGGACTGGTTAAACCAAAAAAAAAAAAGGCAAAAAACAACACGCCGTTGGCCACGACACAGCCAAGACCGGGGTCCCCCGAAACGGTCACTAGCTGTGTAGCCACTGGTCGAAGTAGGTCGTGGTGCTGTTTTGTTTTCCCGCTATTTTTTTTTGTTTTCGCGCGTCCGTCCCCGTGCTGCATTTTAAGGTGTGCGTGCGTGCGTGCGTGCGTGTGCCAGCGGAGCGTGTGACAAAACCCCAAAACTCCGAAAAGTATCCCGATATCAAACGCGTTTGTCCGCTGCAATCAATTCGCAGGGTTTTTTTGTTGTTTTGTTTTTGCTTGGCCAACATCTCCACTCTCCATCCCCTTGGTCGATGCTTGGACCTGCAACGGCTTCGGTGCCGGTCGACACGATCAACAGCCTGCAGCAGCAACTGCAATAGGTAAGTAGGAATTCGCTAGTGAGTGACACGAATGTGTGCCTGTGTGTGAGTTTCGGCCGCCCAAAAAGGAGTTCAAGGTTGCAGCACTGCGTGGCCGTGGCACGAAAAAGGCGCAAAGGCTTCCCCGCGGTTTGGGGCGCCGATGAGATGAGCCCCCCCCCCCCCCCCCCCGTTCCCCAACCCAAGATACCCTTTTTTTCTTCTTCTTCTTCCTCTTCTTTCTCGTTGTTGCATTTCTATCTCGCTCGATCCGGCGGACTACTTTAGCGCGAAGTACGAACTTCGCGCGAACT
Organism: Anopheles coluzzii; assembly: GCF_943734685.1. NCBI lineage: Eukaryota > Metazoa > Arthropoda > Insecta > Diptera > Culicidae > Anopheles > Anopheles coluzzii. Next base: position 9,637,648 of record NC_064669.1, read on the forward strand.
CTCCGAGCGCATGCAGCCGACGCGGGTCGGGCGAGACCCGCACAGCTTTTTTTATTTTTGGCGTCCCAATCCTGGTGGCCGTACGGGTCCTAACACCCCTTGTCCCCCCCCCCCCCCCCCTTGTCCCCCCCTGTCCCCCTAATATCCCCAATCCGTCACCGCCGTCTAATTTGTCCGCGAATCGCTTCTGCCGACGAGCGCGGGGCGTTTTTATTTTGTTTCGTTTCTTCGCTGGTGTTTCGCCCTCACGCGGGCATTGTAAAGGTTGTTTTCCTTTCGCCTGCTTCGAGCCAAACCGCGACCCATCCACCCACCCGCTACCTTCTACCTTCTTTCGATACGCACGATAAAGCTAGCGCTAAGTGCGAGCAGCAACAGCGGCACAAATAACAAAAAAAAAACAACAAATAACAATAATGCAGCCACATTAAGAAAAGCAAATTAATAGCATTTGCTTGGCTAATATATGTGAACGTTTGGGGCCGGGAGGGTGGTGGGCACAGTGTGATAATAAAAAGAACAAACCAAACCCACTCCCCCTCAGCCTCCTGCGTCCTTTCTCAGCCGGCCACTTTCTGTTTGTTGTTAGGAGCCGCAGATTTTTGTTGTTGTTGTTGGGAGGGGAACCGCGAAAGCTGCCGCGCTCGATTGATGCTGTGGAAGGTTTTGCCGGCCAGTGGTTCTTAGGCATTCCACGGGGGGGGGGGGGGGGGGGGGGTAGAAGTATTTTTTGGGTCATCATGAGGCGGGTCCTATCTCCAGTGCATCAATGCCAGACACGCTACGGGCTCAATTGCTGTTGTATTTCGTAGTTTTGTCATGCAAGTGCCAAAACTCGGGTCGAAATTTCGAACACTTTGACTTGGACTATCACTATGGGGTTTATGAGGATTCGATTTAAAATTTTACTGGAATGCTCTTGGAACTGTTTTTTTAAGAGCTCTGGTAGGGAAAATCTATCGAGACGGGTAGGTGACATCGAAGTAGGCGACAAACAGACAGACCAACTCTCGGAGAAGTCTGTAAAATACGTCTGCAAAATTAGGATGTTCGAAAAATAAGAATTTCCTTATAGATAATCGAACGAAATCATTGATTCTGATCCCATTTAATTTAATTATGGGTTGTTTACAAGTTGGTGCACCAGATTTGGTTGTACTGGCGTTTAAATCATATTACAGGGTTTTCCAACAGTTCTCATAGCTGTGGGACACTTTATTAACTCTTTCTGTCGTGAAATGAACTTAATGTAATGGGACTCTATAGCACCCTTGTTGGACAAATCCAATAGGAATTTCCAACGAGCCTGTCCAAAAAGGGTGCCATCGATTCCATTTTCCAACAAATGAAGTTCACTTCCTATAGGAAAGAGTCAAGGAATTGTCTCACAACTATGAGAATCCCTGGAAAACCCTGTATCTAATTAATTTTAACATCAGTACCCAATGGTTTGTAGCAGAAAATTGAAATATTTTACCGCAAACCCAAATAACCAAGATACCGAAAACGCCACCAATTTCCTGTACTAAAAATCCAGTTGCATCGAACAAAGCTAAAAAACTGTCAGTGTGGTGGGTTAAACCACACATCTACAGAAGCGGCCACTTCAATGTTTGTTAAAGTCAGTTTTTTTATGCACGGGTAATTTATTAGCTCAACATGTATCTCCCAAAAATGTGTTTAATTCTGCAAAGAAAGCAATACACCTTGAGTGTTTAAGTTCATTTGTTGTGAAACATATTTGTGTAAGATGTGGATGCGTGTGTTTGTTTACTTGCAAATGGACTCTTTCATTTCGATGGTCAGTGCACAGTTTACTTATTGATAATATTTCGGAAGTTATTCTGTGGTGTAAGTGAATGAGTTAAAGTAATCGATGTGTTAAAATCATGTTCAGCATATTGACCTTAGCCCGCACTTGATCCATCTTTTTCTCGTCAACATGTTTGGAAATGGTGGGCCAAGCATGGGCAAGGTCAATACATCTTATTAGAACTGACAGCTCCAATTGTTCTAAACATTTGGTGGGTTAACGACTGAATCGACCACCACTAAGCCATGTGGGTTTGAAGTGGCTTTACAGTGGGTTAAGGCCGATTAGGTTATTTGGGAATCTACCAAAACATTGATTTCGATTCATTTCCCGCTAGGATTTTGGTGTCGAGAAGAACAGGCTTAAATCGACTCTGTAATCGAGAGAACACGTAGACGTTTTCATGGATAAACACGCGTATTTGGAAACCTCGAAGCCGCATTTAGAACCGGTTCTTGTCCTTCTGTTCGGAGTGGTCTAAAGATGTGTTTGGTCGCTATCCGGTGGAAGGAAATTTTCCACAGATCTTAGGTTTAGTTGCCGGGGTCTAACTCGAATCCATATTCCAAGGGCTATTTTGGGGGCTCTTTTGGTCGTTTGCATCCTTCTGCAATCTTGTCTCTGGTAGTGGAGGTAGTTTGGTCGGCAGACCTGTTTTCAGAGAGCTTACAAACCCCCCAAGTCATTTACCAATGTATACTGCATTTTGTTGTTCTCGTTTGCCTGTAGATTCACATTTGGTAAACGATGTCATGCACAAAATCGGGCAAGGAGATGACTTAAGCTTTACATTGGTGTGTTGTTTGACCCATAACTCGTTTTATTCATTTAATAATAAGTATTTGAAAATTCACCCCAAGATTGTTTGTTGGCCTTTAGTTTGTCTTGGATTGGATAGATCGCACTGTGGTATAGCAAATGTAAACAATTTTGAAATGAATTTTTAAATGCTAATTGTTTAGCGGATTAAACGAGTTATGGGTTAAACAGGCGGGTGAAAGTTATCATTGAACCAGACCAAATATGTCGCAGGTTTTGTAAAATTTCCCCAAAATCGAGAATTTAGCCTCAGGTTAAGAACCATTGGTGTAGAGTGAAAATGGTTTTGCGCATCCGAATGTTGGAGCTGGAATCATTCCTTCTTGTTATGTGCTTTCTGCTGGCAAACGCTGACTATATACTACCTGGAGATATATCGCTTCTTACAATTCCGAGCAGTTAGTATATGTTGTAGTCTCCCCACACAATATCCAAGATATTCAACCTCCATTATTTTGTTTGCATCTCCAATCATGTCAGCACATCCACACAACAGAAGTCATCCGTTGATGTTGGAGATGCAGGAAATTGAGCACTTTTTGAAAAGATCATTACCGGTGGGTCGGATGTGTCACCCCACGCGGACCCCACGTGGAAAATTAAATCGGAGGCGCATCACAATATGCGTGTGTGTGTTTTTTTCGCAGGCTGGACAATGATGTCATTTCCGGAAAAAAGAAACAATTCGTATTGGAGGTATCTCCACAGCTGTGGCATATTGAGGCATCGCATATGTTGGAAATGGCTCCCCCAGTCTCGACGTATGTCGTCGAACGGAACGGTTGGCGTCACATCTACGCCGGCAGTTGTGCATAAAAACTTTTTGTGATGATGCATCTTATTGCATCCAAAATTCATGTAAATGACTCATGCGAACAGGACCAATCATGTCCAGATTATGTTATTTTACACGTACGTTGGTGCGTTTGTTGGAAGCAGCTTTGCAACCAAAAGGTGCGTCAGTCGCTTGCAGGCCGTAGTATCAGTCTCATCAGCGTTTGATAGCTCGCTACTGAAAGTGATACTTTTGTTGTTGGAGTACGCGCCCCCCTCGGGGTTCTCAAATCCACCATCAAGAATTTCAGTAAAAACGTATCGTTCGTTCGTAGGGCTACTTGAAAGTGAAAGTTTGAAGTATTTTTGTTTTGTTTTCTCGAGAGATCCAGCATGTCTCTAGCAGTTGAGGTGATCTTCAAGCGTGCCTACCCACGGTAACTTCAAAGTTTCTAACGTTCTGTTGCTTCGATGACTTTGCTTGCAGACGCAGCTGGGCAAGATGCCGGTGGCAATCTCCGTGGAGGATTGTTACGCTCCGCCGGGTGTCTATCGGGCGGTGGAGCCGGACCAGCTCGCCCACCGGGATGCGGAGGCAGCGAACGGTGGGGAGAAGCCACCGCTCGACAGTGCGAACGGTGGCGGGCCGCTCGAGCTCCAGCACGTGCCGGCGGGCGGTGACATGCGGTACCACACCCGGCACCATCATCATCGCGAGCGGCCCGGGCACGATTACGCCGAGGACGTCATTACGCCGCAGGGCGTCCAGCCGCACCACAAGACGAGCTACGCGGAGACGATGATGCACCTGTTCAAGGGCAACATCGGCACGGGCTGCTACGCGATGGGCGACGCGTTCAAGAACGGGGGCCTGCTGCTGGCGACCGTGCTGACCCTGTTCATCGGGTTCGTGTGCGTGCACTGCCAGCACGTGCTGCTCAACTGTGCCGCGCTGATGCAGGCCCGCAAGCTCGAGCAGGAGGCGGCGGAACGGGCGAGCGCCACCAACGGCAAGCCAGCGGCGGCGGGCGAGAAGAAGCTGTCGGACCCGGTTCCGCCCGTCACGGAACCGCTCGACTTTGCCGACACGGTAGCGCTCTGCTTCGCGTACGGGCCGCCGTCGGTGCGGCCGTGGGCCCCCACGATGAAGCGCGCGGTCAACATCTTCATCTGCGTGACGCAGCTCGGCTTCTGCTGCATCTACTTCGTGTTCATCAGCTCCAACTTCAAGCAGATCGCGGACCGGTACGGGCTCGTGCTGGACGTGCACCTGCACATGGCGCTGCTGGTCGTGCCGATCGTGCTGACGTCCATCATCACCAAGCTGAAGTTCCTGTCCTACTGCTCGCTCGCCGCCAACGTGTTCATGACGCTCGGCATCGGCATCACGTTCTACTACGCGTTCCAGGAGCTGCCCCCGATCGGCGAGCGGCACCTGGTCGGCCGGCTCGAGCAGCTGCCCCTGTTCTACGGTACCGCGATCTTCGCGTTCGAGGGCATCGCGCTGGTGCTGCCGCTGCAGAACGAGATGAAGCATCCGGCCGACTTTGGCAAACCGTTCGGCGTGCTCAACATCGGCAGCACCTTCATCATCCTGCTGTTCACCGCGTTCGGCTTCACCGGCTACTGGCGCTGGGGCGAGTCGGTCCAGGGTAGCCTCACGCTCAACCTGCCGGACAACGAGATGTGAGTATCCAGGATGTGGTCTCCAGGATCGTAGTGATGGGTTGCACCCGGAATTGCACCCAGGGCACTCGAACCGCTTCCGCACATTGCTACTCCGGCTCCGATCCCGGCTATATCAAACTGACGGTTCCGGCCGGAGGCGTCTAGAGCCGCTAGTCGACCAAGGTCTGTGAACGAACTCGAATGTTAGCGAAAATCGTTTTGGCCATCTTGGACGCCATTTGACAGTAGAAATCTCTTGAAAATTCGTCAATCCCTCAAACACATCCTATTACTAGGGGCATATATACTAAAACGAAGTCGGAATTAAATCCGGCTAGTTCCAAAGTTTTCTAGAATCGATTCCGGATAGTAGGTTCTGGAAACAATTTCCGGAATCGGAATCGATTCAGTAATTGGAATCGGTTCCAGAATCGGTTCCGGAATCGAAATCGGATCCAGAATCGAAATTGGCTCCAAATGGCCTGGAAATCAGAATCGGCTTCCGAATCGGAATCGGCTTCGAAATTGATTTCGGAACTGGTCCTGAAATAGGTTCCGGAATCAGAATCGACTCTGGAATTGAAATCGGCTCCAGAATCGAAATTGGCTCCAGAATAGGGAATGGCCTCGAAATCAAAATCGGCTTCCGAATTGGAATCGGTTCCGGAATTGGTTCCGGAATTAGAATCGATACCGGATTCCAAATTGGCTTGGAAATCAGAATCTGCTTCGAATTAGGAGTCGGTTTCTGTACCTCCATAAGAATAGGCGTTTGGGTCCAGTGATGTTACGTAATGATAGCCGCAAAATATCAAAATTTACTTGTAAACGATCCATTATCATGGAGATTCCCGGACTGATTCCGCTTCTGAAACTTCCGATTGCCATTCAAGAACTGATTCTTAATAAAAATTCCATTTCTGGAGTCAATTCTGATTCCGATTCCAGAATTGATTCCGGCTCCGGAATCGGCTCCGGAATCGGCTCCAGAATCGGCTCCTGAGTCATCTCCGGATTTGAATCCAGAATCGCAATCGATCCCAGCATCGGAATCGGTTCCAGAATTGATTCCGAACACGGAATCGGATTCGGGTAGGTCCAATTCAGAGAATCTTCAAATTTGAATCGGAAAGGGCTTTCAGATGTCAAACTGTCTCTAACGAACTTTTGACTACTTCTCAAATCGCTCTACGGGACCTCGTTTCTACACAGTCCTTGCTGCGGACTACTCCGACGGTTCCGAACGGCTCCGGACGGCTGCGGACGATTCCGAGTTTGGTGTTTTGCCCCTACCTTCCGGAACCGCTTCCGATTTTGGCGGAGTCATTCGGTAGCGATTTTTGTTGAATTTACCCATCACTACTCCAGAGGATAGGAGTCATTGGGAGAGCGTTTCAGCTGACAGAGTGCTGGTTTGCAAATCTTCCGTTTCAGACTGGCGGAAAGCGTGAAGCTGATGATCGCCACCGGCGTACTGCTCGGGTACGCGCTGCAGTTCTTCGTCGCCATCATGATCATGTGGCCGATGGTGGAGAGCCGGCTGCCGCTCGCCCGCCGCCATCCCGTCCGCTGCGAGATGGTGTTCCGCATCATAATGGTGCTGGTGACGTGTAGGTAGCGACGAACCCCTCCAAACCGGCATCGCTTAACTAACTCGATGTTTTTTTCTCTCCCTCTCTCTCTCTCTCTCTTTTCCTTCCGCACAGTCCTGATCGCGGAGTGTGTCCCGAACCTGGGCGCCTTCATCTCGCTCATCGGCGCCTTCTGCTCCTCCTCGCTGGCCCTCATGTTTCCGCCGCTGATCGAGCTGATCGTGGCCTGGACGAACGGTACGCTCGGCGTGTGGCTGGTGGCCAAGAACGTCGTCATACTGCTGCTGGCCTTCCTCGGGTTTGCCACCGGCACGTACGAGAGTGTGTCCGCGCTTGCCAAAGATTTTTGAGCCGCCCGCTCCCGGAATGCGGAACAGATGTGTGTTAGGGAGGCATTACGTGTTATTTTATTTTTTTTTTATTTGTGTGTAAATGTATAATATTTTAATAATGCGTGTTACTGTACTTGCCATACCCTGATTTCTTCGTCCTTAGCTGACAGTTTATTTGGTAGCAGACCACAACAAACACTAAAGCGCTTATATGATTGTTTAAAGACAAAGGACAGGACGGTCCGCACTCACCAACGGCTAAAAGCCAACAGGCACAGGAAGGTTAGCAGGTTAGCGTCGTACAGCAAGAGTGAGGTACGTGGCATGAAGGGCGCGTTAGGCGGTAGTAAAATTACGCGGGCCAGCACAACTGAGTAGCCAGTAAGGATGTGAAAAGTAAGTTTTGTAAAAAAAAAAAAACGAAGTAAGCAGAAGAAAAAAACACGAACCGGTGGAGGTTGAATATGGCGACAATTGTTACTCGCCGGTTCGAAGTATTTTGCGTGAACGATATCTGTAACGTCGCAATAAAAAAAAAAAGATATTCCATTCACAGTAAGTGAACCACGGTTTGGAGTGTTAAAAAAGGATCTTTTTTGAAGATAGGCTCAGTTCCGGTTCATTCATAAAGGAGATCCGGGACATTTGATCGGACCAATCATTCAATTGTTCGTTCTCTGCTAAAGCTATCAGTACATGCCGATTCTGCAGTAAAAGAGAGAGAGAGAGAGCATCTTTTACAGAGTTTTTACAAGGTTTTTTGGTTGTTTTCTGAAATGTTTTTGGTATGATGAGCCCGGATAGACGGCGCTCCAGTGTTATTGGTGTACACACTAGTGATGGGTTATCGGAATCGCACCCACGGCTCGGAATCGCTTATCGAGTATTGCTACTCCGGCTCCGATTTTGCATAAATACAGGGTTTTCGAGGATTATATAGACATGTTCAGCGAGTTGTAGCTTCGTTCAGGCATATAATAGACTCTTTCAGCGAGATATAGAATTGTTTGGAAGTAGGCGATGATCATTCGCCCCTGTTTCTCTCATAGAAGCAATGATCCGGATCTTCCAAAAACGGATGCATGTTTCAGTCAGCAATCGAACACGACATCGAATAAGAAAAAATGTATGGAATTTGACAAATGTATGGATGTCAAATTTAATTTGCCAAATCCCATACATTGTTCGTATTTAAACGCATCTCTAGTTTGGAGCGTTTCGAACAAGGTCTGTGTATGAACGAGGTTAAATATTAGCTAAAATCGTTTTGGCCATCTTGGATACCATTGGACAGCAGAAACCCCTGGTAAACTCATCAAACCCTCAAACTATTATTATTACAAGAAATGCAAAAAGTTTGGTGTAAAATTCAACCAATAATAATCTTCTTGTGATGACCAGACCGATTCCTTTCTATAATCTCACTTAAAATTTGAATCTAAAAGCGTTCAGGTGTCAAACGGCATGTAACGAATTATTGGCTACTTGTCAAGTCGTTCTACACTACGGGGCCTCGTTCCTACACAGTTCTGCGTTTCGAATCTTCGAATCCTTTCGAGTTTTAAATCTGCTAACGCGTTAGAAACGTTACGGCTCGTTACGGCCCCGCTGGATAGGCCCATCACTAGCAAAATTTGAACGATGCTGAAACGTTTCAAACCTCCAGGTGAAACATTTCGGTGCGAAACATTTCAACAGCTAATTCCCAACCCGCAAAATCCGGCAATGCTATAAAATTTTCGACGTCGTGCATAAGTCGTGTGAACGTCCACCCGTCGTCGGGGCTACGTCGCTTCCCCCTGTGCAAAGCGACGGAAGAAATCATTCCCTTTCGCGCATTTTCTCATGCTTTCTTTTTCCCTCCTACGGCAAATTTGTCGAGCAGCGTTTCGAGCTACCCGTCCCTGGCACCGCCTCATACCCCTCGCCTGAGCGCGCTGTCGAAGGTTTGGATGTGTTGGTGCGTCAGACGGCCAATCGCTGTCAGTCGTCGTCCGTGCTTTTTCCCTCCATAGCGCTATCTCTTTCACGCGTGTTGTCAATGGTCGCGAGCTGTTGTGGCGCTTAAAAAACCGTTAACAAACATTGCGGCGCTGCATTTGATTTTTCACAAATCAAACCAAAAAAGCGCAATGAGTTCAATCGCTGCAATGTACAAATGACTAAGGAATCGCTAGTTCACGTTGGAGGGTTTGCTGTGCAACGCGCAGAACCCTAATTCCAAGTAGCGCACGCAAGACAGGTGGCCATGGCCGTGCATAGGAAAGCTTAAACCTAATTGCATAAAGCATAACTTTATGTGACACTATGCTTTTCCTTTCGTATGTCGTAGATTACATAGATAGGCTGAGCCGTCTGCGCAAGGGTGTGAGGGTGCGTGTGTGTGCAACACTGTCGCCAAATGTGTATTCTTCCGGAATGTTATGATCCATCGGTCAAAGAAAGGAAGGTGTTCATGACGGTGTTTTTTTTTATTGTGGAGCTGCATCCTTCCCCCTGCCTGCAGCGTATGCATCGGGCAGGATACAGTGTGGCAGTATGCAAGTTGCCCGCTGGATAGGAGCGGGCCCGCGGCACCGCCATCATTCCGCACATCTTAAAAGCATGCCCGTCGTGGGTTCTAACCGCGTATGAACCGTCGGCCGTAGCAAGGGGTGACTATCCGGCTACGTGGTACTCAAGTCGTGAAAAGGCCGGCATGATCGCGTAGACCATTATGCCAATAATAATAATAATAATAATAATAATAATAATAATAATAAGAGGAAGAACTTAGCATAGCAGTCCACCCTCGGGGAAGGTTTTTGTTTTGACTTTGGTGCTGCCGGGTCTACGGCTGTGACGCGACAAATGCACGGAATGCACTCGACCAAAACATGAACCTACCGATCCGAACCCATTCCAAGGCAGTGCCGGTCGCACGGCGTCATGATACCGACTCAAAACCAACAAGCCACCAGATTCTGGACGGACAGGTGCAGTATCATACGCGCACCGTAATAAACCAAACCAGAATTCTCTTTTGTATGAATTCAATTCAAGTTTTGTTTCCATTTGCGTCCGCTAGCGGAATTGGAAAGAAATGTGCAACATATCACATGCACGTTTGCCTCGCTCGTTTGTCTTTTTAATACCCCCAACAGCAGAACCGGTCGCAAAGATGGTGGTGCCAATTAAATGGTTGTATTGTGTCGTAGGTAGCGGTAATCGATCGGGCGGCGTGCAGTGCGTTTTCTAAGAATGCATGGAGTGTGTAGACGCAGCCGGTGACAATGCACGCATTAGAATGAAACAGTTTTGGGGTTCCCGCACGCACACACACACACACACACACGCACGCACGAACGCATACACGCATGCACGAATGCACGAATGCACGTACGCGCGCACGCGAGCACGCACCCACGAAAGCGCGCAGGCGAGCAAACACCCCCCATCAACCCCCACCTCCCCTTCCGCATGATCGATTACGGCTACCTTATCGGAAGAAAGGCTGGTTCCTCACTCAAAGCACCGGGAGGGGAGGGGGATCGCCGCATGATAGAGTGGACGATCACTTTCCCCGCGCTGTGTGTGTGTGTCGTGGCCAGAAAACTCGAGACAAATTCCGGCACATTGAAAAAAAAAATTTATTGCCACTATACACCGTGCTACATGATGCTTAGAAGGTCGTTGAAGCATCAAACATGTTCAAATTAAAAAAAATATTAGATTAGTGTTAGACGTTCTCGTACGCTTGTTTTAAATAGGCTTCTTCACCCTCAATTGGCAGGGGCATCGTATGGTCTCATCAGCAGCGGCACGAAATAAAATAAACCATCAATACACCGATAACACTTTAAATCCCAAAATGAACCAGCTTCCCCCGTATCGTCAAGGTCACACACAATAAATAAATGCTAACACTCACCAATAACAATACACAACCGCAATGTACATATATACCAACGCATACACACAATCAGCTGACGGCGAAAGGCACGGGCTGAAGCGCAAGTAAGGCAAGGCAGGGAGGGGAAAGGGAGTGAGAGGAAGAGGAGGAAGGAATGGGCCTCAATATTTTTTTAATTTTTCGGCCGTTTTTTTTTGCTCCGCCGTCTGAAATAGTTCATCCATTCCTTCAGCAGATGGCGCTCGTTCCGCACCTAAAAACTGCAAGAAATACGCCGGCTATCGTAGTTTCGGCTGAAGTCCAGCGCTGTTTTTTGCGTATTTTTTGACGCAAAACGACGCAAAAAACTACGCAGAAAACTGCTCGAATCTGCGCAGCGGGGTAGTTTCGGCTGAAGTCCAGCGCTGTTTTTTGCGTATTTTTTGACGCAAAACGACGCAAAAAACTACGCAGAAAACTGCTCGAATCTGCGCAGCGGGTACGCAGAAAACTGCTCGAATCTGCGCAGCGGGTTATAAGAGGTTACTCGACGAAGCGAATTTTTTGAAATAGATTTCACGGCGAAAAACAGCAAAATTATGGGTGGTTTTGCTGATTTTGGGTTGTTGTATCGAATAGCAGCCACAAAAAATAAATTTTATGGATGGCTACAAAAAACGAATCTTGCCCTCCCCCCTTACTCCTTGCTTGTCGGTAGTGGCGATCACACCAGCTGTTCATAGGCTGCTAGTGGTGGGAGTGATAACACGCTTGTCTGCTGTCCTCTTTATCCGTTCTTCCAGATCACAGTCGCTTTGTGTGACGTCGCTTCCCACCACCTCCTTCGTACCCCTCTTTCTCGCAGCGGCTATTGGCGAATGCTTGACCTTGTGTGAGCGCGCTTGACTTGGGGTTATTGTTTTTTTTCCTTCCCGTTTTTTTTGGCTGCTGATGCATTGCGCGTTGGCTCGCGCCGTCGTTCGAATCTGGATTTGATCACCGCGCAAAGTTGTCGTGTGGATGTATAAATCGATCTACCGTTGGAGCTATTTGCTGGTTCGATTGAATAAATGCTTCGTACGGGGTTTAAATTGTTTGTTAGTGTAGTTAGTTGCGCTTGTGCAAAAAAAGAAGAAGCAATCAAAGGACAATTATCAATGCACTAGTACGCACATGTGAAGCCAACCAATGCTTAGATAAACTTAACGGAAAGTCAAATGTTCAAATGACGAATGTTATCATTGAACACATGTTGTCTTTCCATTTATTACTTTTTTATCAATAATGCTCAAACCCATCCAATCCTCCCCTACCCCTCTCCCTCCCTCCTTCCCTCCTAACGGGGATTACAAGTAAGGATGCATTTTGTACTGTATTCTTGTATATTACCGTCTACTCTTCGGAAGAGAGAAAGGAACGTCTCCCCCGCCTCTCGCTCGATGCTGTAAGCAAGGAAGACCCCGCCTCGACATGGCTGGCGCACGCATCGCTCGCTCGCGTTGCCTGGCTTGCTCCTTCTCTCGCCTTTTTTGGAGACGCATCATCGTTGCGGATGGTGCGGCGCGGCCATGTCGCTGCCTGGCGGGTGGCATAGAGAGTTGTGTTCTAGCCCGTCGCTGAACTCGCCATTGACGCAACATGCGTAAGTGACGTTTATGCTGCATGCATTGTCGATAGCGCTGCGGCTGCACTCGGGGATTGGCTGTGGCGACCGGCCCCCGGGAGCCTCAAATGCCGGCAATGCAGCCGGACCTTTCACGCGCCAAGGTGCTCCACGCGTCCCCGCATTCTATGGATTGCTTGGTTGGTTTCGGCGGTCCCTCGTTGTCGTGATACCCGAACACAATACCACAACATACCAGTCCTAGGTTCAAGCCCCGTATGGTGCTAGTAGCTCAGGACTGGCTATCCCGCTATGGGTAAATCAATTAGTAACGTCAACTCGTACAACTTAACAACATACTCGTCTTCGGTTCAATCCTCGTATGGGCTGACTATCCGGCTGCCGGCATGATCGCGCAGGGCGTTACGCCAAGATGAAGAAAAACAGGAGATCCGCTCTCAAGAGTGGTTGAGGCAGGTAAAAAAACATTGGTTGTTGTGTAAAATAAGAAAAAGATAAATAAACCTTCTACGATCCTCCGCTCATAAGATTGATGTAGACAATACTTTTGATTTAATTTTTGACAGAAATTTCTTTTCAAAGTGTGGCTGGAAGGAAAAACATTTACTTACAAAAAATGCATGTTGCTCCCTTCCTGTATGTCCTTTCCGTCCCCCCTCTAGCTCGCTTTGCTCTCGTCCCCCATTGTTTAGAACCCATCGTCGCTCCGGAACAATGTGCGCTGCTGCACGCAATCCACGCATTCTTCTTCTCATCTCACCTCTTCGGTGATAGTCGAACCGCTCCTTCCCGCCCCTCCTTCCGCTCTTGTTTGCCCACCATTTCCATACTCCCTTCCCTTTTCTTTCCTTTTTGATTCGTGTTGCTGTTTAATAAGGCTAGCATAGTTTAGTATACAAGGTACGGGCAGGGCGGATTAACCAGTACGCAGTGGCTGATAAAGGGTATTGGGGGCTCTAGGCGATTAGACGAGTTGAGGCCCCCTGTAAATGGTGTTCTAGGGGGGGGGGGGGGGGGGGGGGGTGGTTTCCGGCACTGCTTGCTGTAGGGATATTTAACAGTAAACCTGAAAAAAATTGCTGGGGGGGGGGGAAGGGAGTTGTGCAAATGATTAGCCAGCCTCGGGGCCCCAACGTCCATCCTTCCGGGTGCCCTTGTCGCTAGTACTCTGTCCATAGGCATACTATAGACTAGCGAACTACGGAGCCCCTAAACCGGCGGAGCCCCAGGCGACCGCGTAGTCCGCCTACCGTAAGATTCGCCACTGCCAGTACGCAAATAAAGCGGCCGTGTGGGGCCCCCGCTCAAAAGTAAAATCGACTCGCTCGACACATTCGTGTGACCGCTTAGGGCCTGTACACCTGTTAATCCGCCACTGGGTGGGGGTCGACCTACCGGGTGGGAACCATCCGTAAACGATCCGGATCATTTGAGCCGACTCGAACTCGTTGCTCCCACGGGACGGGATGGTGGCTGGCGAACTACATACTGCACTTGCTGACCACATACCAGCGCTCCGTGGAGCCACGTGATCGATTGCAGTCCGTGGCCGATAAGACCCCACAGCTCCCTGCCATCTTCCTGATCTCTTTGTTGTACAGGTGATCTTGCATCCCTTACGAGCCGAGGCTTAGCGCAGCAATTCAAGCCACATCCTCCCGTACAAAGTTTCTTCTTCTTTGAAGTAACGACCAATACTGTGGACCGGGCTGTAACAGCTTCTTCTTTACCTTACTAAAACCACGTTATCGGATAGTCAGTTCTTCATACCTGAGGAATGGTCCGGATGAGAATCGAACGCGTATAGCCTCGTAGGAAACGGTATAATCACATCATGCGTTCAATGAGTCTGTGTGCATGCCAAATAGAGCAGCAGAATGACGTTTAAATCGCATTCTGCCGCTTAGTTTAAAGGGTATACAATATGCGGCATTTTATTGTTGCCCGTCCGTGTAAAATGTACCAAATCTACACACAACATCATACCTGTGCTTTAGGTTCTTTTTAATTCAGGACTAAAGCCAGGGCTGTGTTGCTAAATTGTGTTGTTGTGCTAGTCACAAAACGTTGTCCGTACAGTGTGGCACATAAACGTGCACGAATTTGTGCAGCATTGGGTGTGCCAGAGCCATTGCTTCTAACAATTTACATTTAACTAACTAACGGATCAGGAGGATGACGATCGTTCCCAGCCGATGCCACACATGGGAATAACAAGGAGAAAGAAAACTCCCTCACGTGCGAGAAAGAGCAGCAACAACCACAGCTTTGCGCCTATAACATGGTGAGAATGCGACGGGACACCATCGTTTGTGAGCGTGAGCGAAACAGAAGTCAGAACCATAATCTTCCCATCCATAATCAGCCACCATAATTTGTGTGTGTGTGTTCGCCCCATACAAATACCCGCTGCGCAGATTCGAGCAGTTTTCTGCGTAGTTTTTTGCGTCGTTTTGCGTCAAAAAATACGCAAAAAACAGCGCTGGACTTCAGCCGAAACTACGATAGCCGGCGTATTTCTTGCAGTTTTTAGGTGCGGAACGAGCGCCATCTGCTGAAGGAATGGATGAACTATTTCAGACGGCGGAGCAAAAAAAAACGGCCGAAAAATTAAAAAAATATTGAGGCCCATTCCTTCCTCCTCTTCCTCTCACTCCCTTTCCCCTCCCTGCCTTGCCTTACTTGCGCTTCAGCCCGTGCCTTTCGCCGTCAGCTGATTGTGTGTATGCGTTGGTATATATGTACATTGCGGTTGTGTATTGTTATTGGTGAGTGTTAGCATTTATTTATTGTGTGTGACCTTGACGATACGGGGGAAGCTGGTTCATTTTGGGATTTAAAGTGTTATCGGTGTATTGATGGTTTATTTTATTTCGTGCCGCTGCTGATGAGACCATACGATGCCCCTGCCAATTGAGGGTGAAGAAGCCTATTTAAAACAAGCGTACGAGAACGTCTAACACTAATCTAATATTTTTTTTAATTTGAACATGTTTGATGCTTCAACGACCTTCTAAGCATCATGTAGCACGGTGTATAGTGGCAATAAATTTTTTTTTTCAATGTGCCGGAATTTGTCTCGAGTTTTCTGGCCACGACACACACACACAGCGCGGGGAAAGTGATCGTCCACTCTATCATGCGGCGATCCCCCTCCCCTCCCGGTGCTTTGAGTGAGGAACCAGCCTTTCTTCCGATAAGGTAGCCGTAATCGATCATGCGGAAGGGGAGGTGGGGGTTGATGGGGGGTGTTTGCTCGCCTGCGCGCTTTCGTGGGTGCGTGCTCGCGTGCGCGCGTACGTGCATTCGTGCATTCGTGCATGCGTGTATGCGTTCGTGCGTGCGTGTGTGTGTGTGTGTGTGTGCGTGCGGGAACCCCAAAACTGTTTCATTCTAATGCGTGCATTGTCACCGGCTGCGTCTACACACTCCATGCATTCTTAGAAAACGCACTGCACGCCGCCCGATCGATTACCGCTACCTACGACACAATACAACCATTTAATTGGCACCACCATCTTTGCGACCGGTTCTGCTGTTGGGGGTATTAAAAAGACAAACGAGCGAGGCAAACGTGCATGTGATATGTTGCACATTTCTTTCCAATTCCGCTAGCGGACGCAAATGGAAACAAAACTTGAATTGAATTCATACAAAAGAGAATTCTGGTTTGGTTTATTACGGTGCGCGTATGATACTGCACCTGTCCGTCCAGAATCTGGTGGCTTGTTGGTTTTGAGTCGGTATCATGACGCCGTGCGACCGGCACTGCCTTGGAATGGGTTCGGATCGGTAGGTTCATGTTTTGGTCGAGTGCATTCCGTGCATTTGTCGCGTCACAGCCGTAGACCCGGCAGCACCAAAGTCAAAACAAAAACCTTCCCCGAGGGTGGACTGCTATGCTAAGTTCTTCCTCTTATTATTATTATTATTATTATTATTATTATTATTATTATTGGCATAATGGTCTACGCGATCATGCCGGCCTTTTCACGACTTGAGTACCACGTAGCCGGATAGTCACCCCTTGCTACGGCCGACGGTTCATACGCGGTTAGAACCCACGACGGGCATGCTTTTAAGATGTGCGGAATGATGGCGGTGCCGCGGGCCCGCTCCTATCCAGCGGGCAACTTGCATACTGCCACACTGTATCCTGCCCGATGCATACGCTGCAGGCAGGGGGAAGGATGCAGCTCCACAATAAAAAAAAACACCGTCATGAACACCTTCCTTTCTTTGACCGATGGATCATAACATTCCGGAAGAATACACATTTGGCGACAGTGTTGCACACACACGCACCCTCACACCCTTGCGCAGACGGCTCAGCCTATCTATGTAATCTACGACATACGAAAGGAAAAGCATAGTGTCACATAAAGTTATGCTTTATGCAATTAGGTTTAAGCTTTCCTATGCACGGCCATGGCCACCTGTCTTGCGTGCGCTACTTGGAATTAGGGTTCTGCGCGTTGCACAGCAAACCCTCCAACGTGAACTAGCGATTCCTTAGTCATTTGTACATTGCAGCGATTGAACTCATTGCGCTTTTTTGGTTTGATTTGTGAAAAATCAAATGCAGCGCCGCAATGTTTGTTAACGGTTTTTTAAGCGCCACAACAGCTCGCGACCATTGACAACACGCGTGAAAGAGATAGCGCTATGGAGGGAAAAAGCACGGACGACGACTGACAGCGATTGGCCGTCTGACGCACCAACACATCCAAACCTTCGACAGCGCGCTCAGGCGAGGGGTATGAGGCGGTGCCAGGGACGGGTAGCTCGAAACGCTGCTCGACAAATTTGCCGTAGGAGGGAAAAAGAAAGCATGAGAAAATGCGCGAAAGGGAATGATTTCTTCCGTCGCTTTGCACAGGGGGTAGTTTTTTGCGTCGTTTTGCGTCAAAAAATACGCAAAAAACAGCGCTGGACTTCAGCCGAAACTACGATAGCCGGCGTATTTCTTGCAGTTTTTAGGTGCGGAACGAGCGCCATCTGCTGAAGGAATGGATGAACTATTTCAGACGGCGGAGCAAAAAAAAACGGCCGAAAAATTAAAAAAATATTGAGGCCCATTCCTTCCTCCTCTTCCTCTCACTCCCTTTCCCCTCCCTGCCTTGCCTTACTTGCGCTTCAGCCCGTGCCTTTCGCCGTCAGCTGATTGTGTGTATGCGTTGGTATATATGTACATTGCGGTTGTGTATTGTTATTGGTGAGTGTTAGCATTTATTTATTGTGTGTGACCTTGACGATACGGGGGAAGCTGGTTCATTTTGGGATTTAAAGTGTTATCGGTGTATTGATGGTTTATTTTATTTCGTGCCGCTGCTGATGAGACCATACGATGCCCCTGCCAATTGAGGGTGAAGAAGCCTATTTAAAACAAGCGTACGAGAACGTCTAACACTAATCTAATATTTTTTTTAATTTGAACATGTTTGATGCTTCAACGACCTTCTAAGCATCATGTAGCACGGTGTATAGTGGCAATAAATTTTTTTTTTCAATGTGCCGGAATTTGTCTCGAGTTTTCTGGCCACGACACACACACACAGCGCGGGGAAAGTGATCGTCCACTCTATCATGCGGCGATCCCCCTCCCCTCCCGGTGCTTTGAGTGAGGAACCAGCCTTTCTTCCGATAAGGTAGCCGTAATCGATCATGCGGAAGGGGAGGTGGGGGTTGATGGGGGGTGTTTGCTCGCCTGCGCGCTTTCGTGGGTGCGTGCTCGCGTGCGCGCGTACGTGCATTCGTGCATTCGTGCATGCGTGTATGCGTTCGTGCGTGCGTGTGTGTGTGTGTGTGTGTGCGTGCGGGAACCCCAAAACTGTTTCATTCTAATGCGTGCATTGTCACCGGCTGCGTCTACACACTCCATGCATTCTTAGAAAACGCACTGCACGCCGCCCGATCGATTACCGCTACCTACGACACAATACAACCATTTAATTGGCACCACCATCTTTGCGACCGGTTCTGCTGTTGGGGGTATTAAAAAGACAAACGAGCGAGGCAAACGTGCATGTGATATGTTGCACATTTCTTTCCAATTCCGCTAGCGGACGCAAATGGAAACAAAACTTGAATTGAATTCATACAAAAGAGAATTCTGGTTTGGTTTATTACGGTGCGCGTATGATACTGCACCTGTCCGTCCAGAATCTGGTGGCTTGTTGGTTTTGAGTCGGTATCATGACGCCGTGCGACCGGCACTGCCTTGGAATGGGTTCGGATCGGTAGGTTCATGTTTTGGTCGAGTGCATTCCGTGCATTTGTCGCGTCACAGCCGTAGACCCGGCAGCACCAAAGTCAAAACAAAAACCTTCCCCGAGGGTGGACTGCTATGCTAAGTTCTTCCTCTTATTATTATTATTATTATTATTATTATTATTATTATTATTGGCATAATGGTCTACGCGATCATGCCGGCCTTTTCACGACTTGAGTACCACGTAGCCGGATAGTCACCCCTTGCTACGGCCGACGGTTCATACGCGGTTAGAACCCACGACGGGCATGCTTTTAAGATGTGCGGAATGATGGCGGTGCCGCGGGCCCGCTCCTATCCAGCGGGCAACTTGCATACTGCCACACTGTATCCTGCCCGATGCATACGCTGCAGGCAGGGGGAAGGATGCAGCTCCACAATAAAAAAAAACACCGTCATGAACACCTTCCTTTCTTTGACCGATGGATCATAACATTCCGGAAGAATACACATTTGGCGACAGTGTTGCACACACACGCACCCTCACACCCTTGCGCAGACGGCTCAGCCTATCTATGTAATCTACGACATACGAAAGGAAAAGCATAGTGTCACATAAAGTTATGCTTTATGCAATTAGGTTTAAGCTTTCCTATGCACGGCCATGGCCACCTGTCTTGCGTGCGCTACTTGGAATTAGGGTTCTGCGCGTTGCACAGCAAACCCTCCAACGTGAACTAGCGATTCCTTAGTCATTTGTACATTGCAGCGATTGAACTCATTGCGCTTTTTTGGTTTGATTTGTGAAAAATCAAATGCAGCGCCGCAATGTTTGTTAACGGTTTTTTAAGCGCCACAACAGCTCGCGACCATTGACAACACGCGTGAAAGAGATAGCGCTATGGAGGGAAAAAGCACGGACGACGACTGACAGCGATTGGCCGTCTGACGCACCAACACATCCAAACCTTCGACAGCGCGCTCAGGCGAGGGGTATGAGGCGGTGCCAGGGACGGGTAGCTCGAAACGCTGCTCGACAAATTTGCCGTAGGAGGGAAAAAGAAAGCATGAGAAAATGCGCGAAAGGGAATGATTTCTTCCGTCGCTTTGCACAGGGGGAAGCGACGTAGCCCCGACGACGGGTGGACGTTCACACGACTTATGCACGACGTCGAAAATTTTATAGCATTGCCGGATTTTGCGGGTTGGGCTTTGGTCGTGTGAAAATTAAAGCATAAATTTTTGAAATTTTATTTCTTACAAAATGTGCTCACTTTTGTACGAATTAAAAAAATAAATTTAAAAAAATCAATCACAACCAGCGCGCCATCTATTGCAATGCTCGTGGTCTGTTCCGACTGGAGCTGTTTCCGCTTTCGGCTGTCAAGCGCGGCTCAGAGTGACAGCGCCGATGACAGTTCCCGCTGTCACGTCAACAGCGGTCGGGCCGGGGCCGTGACAGCCGCTGTCATCGGGCCCAGCCGCCTCGCGTGGCAACCGTTTCCTGTTCTTTTACGAGAAATCGTCGTCGACGCACGTCGTGTTCGCGGTTGTTCAGTGAGGTAAATAGCGGTTTTGTCGTTGGTTTAAGGGGCTACGGCCGTGGCGTTCGACCGCTAGGCCGCTTCCGTTGAGGTCCCTTCTGTTAGAACAGTGCGGTGTGGTGGATTTTGTGGAGAATTAGCGAAATTTCCACCCGAATTCGCAGGGTGTGTGTGTGTGTGTGTGTGAGCGTGTGCGTGCGTGGTTCGGATGCCGGGTGCTTCCTTGGAGTGTGTGAACCGGACGGAAATGGGATCTTCGGTGACCACACGGAATTTTGGCCAGAACACGACAACAACAATCAATTAACAGGCCACATTAAGGTCGTGCGACGGACGATAGCTCACGCCATGCGACATACTGAGGCTACAGTGTGTGTGTGTGTGTGTACAGCTTGCATGTTTACAGTTGGAAGCTGGGACATGTGTTGAGAAATGTGTGTTGCCCCTATCAAAAAAGACCGTTCCCCCTGCCCGCCCCTAAAGAGCATCGATCAACGCCCGGGTCCAAGCAGCAGCACACGCGACACGCACACGCACCTGTTTTGTCGCCCGCACCCACCCCCTCGGAACACCCGAACGGACCTTCTTCCCACACCACACACACGCACACTACATCACTAATGTTGTACCTGTCCGCTTCCGTCTCTCTTTCCAGTGAGCTGCCAAAGTTCGAGTTCCAACCATGGTCCGTATCAGCGTGCTGGCCGATGCCCTCAAGTGCATCAACAACGCGGAGAAGCGCGGCAAGCGCCAGGTCCTCATCCGGCCGAACTCGAAGGTCGTGATCAAGTTCCTGACCGTCATGATGAAGCACGGCTACATCGGCGAGTTCGAGATCGTGGACGATCATCGCAGCGGCAAGGTGGTGGTCAATCTGACCGGTCGCCTCAACAAGGCCGGCATCATCTCGCCCCGGTTCGACGTCGCCCTCAAC
Source organism: Anopheles coluzzii (assembly GCF_943734685.1). Taxonomy (NCBI): domain Eukaryota; kingdom Metazoa; phylum Arthropoda; class Insecta; order Diptera; family Culicidae; genus Anopheles; species Anopheles coluzzii. The sequence continues at coordinate 9,658,830 of NC_064669.1, forward strand.
GATATCGAGCGGTGGACCAACAACCTGCTGCCCTCCCGTCAGTTTGGGTAGGTTTCTGTTTCTTCACACAGCAAGTAGATCGATTTTAGCCCTCTTCAATCATACTTATGCCGCCGGTTTTGCTCCAATAGGCCGGCGGTGGTATAAGCTAGGGGGCGAGAGCAAACTCTCCACCGTTAATCCCGTACCGGCGAAACACTGCGCCAGCACGATTCAACGGAATGGAAACAGTTTTTTTTTCGGTACAGACATCAAAGGCGTTTCCTAAGCGTCTCTAAATCCAAAAATAACGACCAGAATCTCAAAAGACCAACGGACATTTCAAACGAAATATGAATTTAGAAATCGCTTTCCCGGGGGCCTTTTCATGTTAGGCTCTCAACACTCATTTCCATTGTCATTGCCTCTCATTGCCGGCTTCGGGTGACCCTTTTTTATTCGAAAGAGCCCTACATTTGCATTTCATCTAATGTTAGGGTGATAATCAACAAGTTGTTGTGCTCTCATTTTTGGTTATTTTTTATATCTTGTTGTTTAAGGTTTAAGGTTGTTAATAAGGCAAGACGTTTATCACGAAGCTTAGGTTGACTTATCACAAGGTTTCACCTCAAAATCTATTTTTAATCAGTTAATTTCGACTATTTTGTTGTCGTTACATTGTTTTTTTTTTAATATATTTATTCTTCATTAAAGAAAACTGATCGCACTTTCAATGATGCTCATTTAACATAGTAGTTGTTAGAGTCTGAAGTAGATTGCTTACAGAAGATAACACTTTTTCGTGGGAAATAAGAGTCTCCGATATTTAATAGAAATTTACACGTTAATGGGGATTAATTTCTTTAGTTGTAAATTTATGAATAAATGCGAGACGTTTGGATTAATTTTCAAATAGCAAAGCAATTTGAAAAGATTTGCGTTTGCATACTTGCGAAGGCAGTAGAAACACATGAAAAGCCATACATTTTGTTTTCATACATTTTCCAACTGATGTGGAAGGAATCCAAAAATAACATAACAAATAATCAACTGCAATACGGTAGAATATATAACATACAGTTTGTGCAAATGCCACTGTTTTAGACACCAATGTGGAACAATCACATGTTTGGTGAGATTTTTTATAGCACCCGGCTCTTGGTCACCCATTTGATCATGACATTTTCGATCGGTGTTTGGGACTCTCATTGTGTGGCCCGACAGAAAATGTCGCGACCAAGTGACTGGCCAAAAGTGGAGTGTTACAAAAATTGTCACCAAGCATATGATGGTTGTACGAACTGTTCGAGTCTCATGTCTGATCATCTCAGTAGAGCTCGTGACGCTGACATAATTTTGTTTCAGCCGGAATTTGTCATGACTTGTCAGTGCAGAACTGATCACAGTAAAAAAAAGTCATGGCATGATCACCAGACAGAAAATGTCGCCAAGCGTTGGTCGCAAACATGCCACGAAGCATGCATTTATCACACCAACCGTTTTGAGTATCATGATCATCACAATTGAGTACGTGACGCTGACATGAATTTTGATTCAGTCAGATTTGTTTTTACGACATTGACAGTGACATTTTGCAGCACTAGTTGTTGTTATTCGATGTATCATTGGCCGGGAGTAACATTATGTACGCCTTCATTCCAACCCTTAAATGTCGCTGCACGCGTACCCAGTGGTGCAGTGATGGTGTCAAGCATTGGAGGCAATAGCAGTGCAATAAATCCACCTTTAATCACCATTCAACACCTCACCAACTGTGCTGTTTGGTTTCAGCGGATTGGATACACTCAGTTTGACACATTTGAAAAAAATAAAATAAAAGAAGAACATTAAATACATTGTCTTAATCATTATCGATCTCTCTCTTCTTCCCTTCTCCCCACGAACAGCTACGTCGTCCTGACTACCAGCGGTGGCATCATGGATCACGAGGAGGCCAGGAGGAAGCATCTGGGAGGAAAGATTCTGGGCTACTTCTTCTAGAGTAGACCAGCAACAGCAACTCCCCCTTACCCAGAAACAGCGCTTCATATGCAAAAAAAAGAACACATACACACACACACAACAGAGACAGAGACATGAGAAACTGTGCGGTGGGTGGAGAGAGCTTGCGTTGCGCGTGCCTAAAACCCGCTGGCTTCCACTTTACACTCCGGGTGTCGAGGAACTTATTTTAAGAAGTGCAAAAGTGGCTGAACGGCGCGCTGTGACTACTGACGTTGCGCGTCAACAGCGGTGAGAAAGGTGGAGCGTTTGTTAACACAAAAGCTGGCAAATATAGAGAAAAGCGCATGTACCTACCACAATGACTTGCGTTGCGTTTTGTAGTTCCAGGGCGTATATTCAGGGTTCTCCGATACGATCCGATCCGATCCCGGCGGGTCACACGTCTTTGAGTACGTAGAAAGCGTGAATATCACAAACCAGAAAGCAGTATTTAAGCATAACACAATCCGTTCGTGCACTCTTGCGCCCGCTAGAAGCATAAGTCTTTCAGTGTTATAGGCCGTTGTTTTGAAGAATCGGAATCAGCTCAGACATCGGAATCGACCTGAGAATTACAATTTGCTCCGGTAACGGAATCAGAATTGACTCCAGAATTCTAAGTAGCTCCGGAATGAGAATCAGTTAATGAATTGCAATAAGAAGTTTCAGAAGCGAAATCCGTCCGGGAATCCGATTCCGGAATCGTTTCCAGAAAACTTCATTTTTCCCAACACTCTTGTGGACGGCCTAAAAATACTTGGGCTGGGTCGTCCGTTTTCATGCGTACAACATGGCCAGCCCACCCAGGAGCTTGTTGAGCTTGATACGCTGCACGACAGTGAGGTCGCCGTACATCTCGTATAGCTTGTCGTTATGACGGCACCTCCATTGTCCTTCCACACACATACGGGACCAAGGATCCTTCTGAGCATCAGATTTGGACAGTGTCCCTGACTCAGAGGCGTATGTGAGTACCGGTACTATATAGGTGCTGTATAGTCCCAGCTTCGTCCGTTGCGACAGATTCTTTGAGGTGAACTGATTTCTCATGCTGTAGAATGACCGGTTGGCAGCTCTCCATGCTAGTGTCGTTGCTGACCTCAGGCCCTCGGGCCGGTGAATTCTCAGACGACTTCAAAAGTGCGTTCACATGTTCTGTGCGTCACGGCCTACGTAAGATATGATTATTCATTGGTAGAGCCGCTGATATTGCCACCATCAGTTTGGTCTTTGCCTCGTTTATCCGCAATCCGAGGTTCTATGCATAGGAGAGCTCTGTAGATCAATGACGTCTATATCATCAGCGTATGCCAGGATCTGGGTTGGCTTGACCATCTCCTGGTCCCGAAGTCTCCAACCTCGAGTCCCGGATGGCCCTCTCTAGAAAAAGGCCCTGAGAGTATTCCATCCAACTTCACCTGGCAAGTGAAGTTGGTCATAGTCATGCTAACTAGCCTTTATCAAGGTGGTCGGGATTCCAAAAGAGCTCGTATAGCGTCGTATAGTTTTACCCTGGCTATGCTAACATATGCGGCTTTGAAGTCAATGAACAGATGGTAGGTGTCGTGTCTGTATTCTGCCATCTTCTGCAAGATCTTTGATAGTTTCAGTTGTCGTAGCAGTCCAACCTCTCTCTCTCTTCTTGTATATGGGGTAGATGATGCCGAGATTCCACTTAAAAGGCATCGATTCGCTATCTCACACCTCTGTAACAATTTGATGAATCTCGTTTTCTAGTCGTGCACCTTTATTCTTGCACCAGTTCGGCTGCGATACCGTCGGTTCCCCGGGGGTGCCTTGTTATTTTTCAGCCGACAGATAGCCTTTTGTGTTGCCTCTATGCTAGGTGGCAGTAGCTTGGCACTATCCTACTGGTGGAAGCCACCTACTAGCTGTCCGCTAAACAGAGAAAACAACAAAAAGAAACAATGCACTGCAATTTGAAATAGCAGCAAGCGACGAACCCCTTGCATAGTAGATAACCAAAAAAAAAAAATCCATTTTTGATAATTCTTCAAATATTTTATTTTCTTCTGGTTTTTTTCCTCCCTTCCCTTTACCCCTACTTCCATTACCGCGCTTTTTAAGTCACCACTGTATTTTCCCCATTTTGCTTTCTTCCTGCATGCATGCACGCCTCCTCTGGTCCACTGACCCTTTACGACCGACACGCATGTCCTTCGGTAGCACCTCCCGCGCAACTCCGAAGGAACGTGTTGGTGCGCGTGTGTGTGTGTGTGTGTGTGCGTATAGTTTATCTCTAATCCACACACACGCACCCACCCACACGTGTGCACTATTCTGTTGGACCGTATAAAGTATATCCGCTTTTTTTCTTTCGTCCTCCTTCTTCTGGACTTAATCCTGTCCAGTGTTGATTACTGCTGCACTGCTCTAACCGCTTCCATTTTTTTTTGTTCTTCCAGCTTAAAGCGACCACCCACACCCTTAACATAGACATACACACAGACACACACACACGCCCGCTGGCGTGTGCACGGGTGCAGCCGTGCCTTTTATGTTGGGTGTGCGTGTTTGTTAAATATTTTCTTCTACAATTTTAATACACGGTCCTATTTTGCTTCACTTGATCGCTCCTGCCCCACCCACTGTTACTACTACTACACACGCCCTCCCCCTCCTTATCCCCCAAAAAAAGTGCATTATTTTGCACATTTTTTCTTTAATTTCCCACACACACACACAACGCTCTCTATGGTTCTATCACTCTAAATAACGCCTCTTTTTGCTGCCGTCTGTTCGTCTCGCGAATCGCTACGTGTTTGTATATATCGTGAGTGTGGGGTCGTTTATTAGTGTCCGTGTGGAAGGGGGGGTGTGTGTGTGTGGGTGTGTGTTGCTCACTATCATTTTTATTTTTCTTATTTATAATTTTTATCTTCTCGGGTTTCCTCTCACCCCGTGTCTCTTCAATGTGTGTTACAGCACCGTCCTAGTTGTTTCTCTCTCTCTCTCTCTCCCCCCCTATCCCTCCGTTTCTCTTCTTTATACAAATACAATGCGTTGTGTGTGTGTGTGTGTGAGGGGGGGGGGGGGAGGGATGGTTTCTACTGCCAATCGTCCAAAAACCGGTGCCACCGTTAATGGGGGCACTTTTTGATGAACGCTTTGTAGAACGAAAGCACACCAGTTTTATGTGTTTTTTTTTTTTTGAATCTCTGTTTTTGTTTGTTAATGTCCCTCCTCTCTTCTCCCTTCCCCAGCAGCAGCTTCCGTGCTAGATGCACTTTTTTGGATCAGGGAAAAAAGGAGTTAAATAAATCCTTTTTTCTTGTTTTAACGTGTTTCGTTTACATTTTTTTCCCACCTCTGCTCTCTAGAGCGAACGATGGGAGAGTTTCATTGGGTTCTCTCTCCTTTTCCTCCTTGAAGGTGTTTTTTTTTCTTTATATTTTCTCTCTCTCTCTCTCTCTCTCTCTCTTTCTCTCTCTCCCTCTCTCTCTCCACTACTAGTAACACACCACCACCGTCCGCCTTTGTTTGGTCTGCTCTATATGTGTGTGTTATTTTATATTTATTTGCATATTAGTTTTACCTTTTTTGTTTGTGTTCTCTTGTTTCTTTGTTTTTTTTTTTACATTTGCACACCGATTTGCGCTTTCTTTCTGTCCGCTAACTCGCGCGCCGTTAGTATTTTGAAGTAAATCTTACTTAACATTAATGACCTTTTTTCTCTCTCTCTCTCTCTCATGCATGCCTCATGCATCGTCCGGCTCGGTCCGTACGGCTACTGTAAAGTGTTACCCCGTACATGCTACTATTGGTATGTTTTGCTGCGCTTTAGTTTTTTTTTTTTGTAATCTTCGGCCTCTTTCGCCCTTTTGCCGTTTTTGTGTTTTGCTCGTTTTACTTCTTTGGGTTTGGTTTTGTTTGAAGTTCTCCCCTAAATAGTACAGCTTTCACGTGCCTTACTGTTTGCACCTTTGTGCCGCTTGGGTGTGTGTGTTTCAGTCCGAGACCGAGGGGAAGGGGGGGAGGGGGAGTTTGTTGCTACACCCACTGCTTGATTTACTTCTCTTTTTTTCTCCTCGCTCTTTCTCTCTCTCCCTCGTCTGATTCTTCGTTTTGTTTTGGCTGCTGCAAAGAGCCTTAATTTTATTTAATTTAAAAAAAAAAGGCGTCCATCCTCGTGCTCGACCGGCTTTCCAATGCCGCCGAAGAAAACTTCCAATCACTTTTGTGTAAATGGCTGCGCTTTTTTTTTTCTCTTTCGTCCTTTACTTTTGATTTAATTTCCCCTTTACAAAACCTTCCCTCAGACACACACACGCGCGCGCACACGTGCGCACACACGTACAAACGCATCCGTGATCCAATTTGTCCTCCCACACTCACTCACACACACACATACATACACCCTCGGATGGTAGAGATATGGAGATGTGGTAGTGTGTGTGTGTGTGTGTGTGTGTGTGTGTGCCCCTTCTTTTGCTATTCCAGATCCTTGTTCAGCTTCCAGTGTGTCCTTCCTTGGGCATTGGCGCCACTTGGGTGTAGGCGTGGGGCGCAAAAAAAAGAATATGTTGCATCAGTCAGTAACCGTGCGTCTCCTTTTTTTCAAAAAAAAAGAGGGTTGAGGCTAAAAGAAAGAAAAATAGAAAACAATAATAATAATAATAATAATAATAATAATAATAATAATAATAATCCAAAGAAGACAAATGGAACAAAGCAAAATAAAAAAAATATACAAATAAAACAAAAAACAAACAAAAGTTTTGATTATAATGTTTTTTCTTCTCTTCATTACTTTATTTTTATGTAAAACTGTTCTGTTTCGTTCTTGTCTGTTTGTGTGTGTGTGTGTGTGTGTGTGTTGAATTGTTTTTTTTTTGTGTTCTTGTTTTTGTTTTTTCGTGTGTTAGCTGTTCTCTTCTACATATTTTGTTTTTGTTTTCCTTTCTCCTATTTGTGTCTATGTGTTTGTTGTTGTGTTTTGATCATTATTTGCTTCCTTTCTGTTGCTGTTGTTGTTGTTGTTGTTGTTGTTGTTGTTGTAAGATTGTGTGCTTTTCTGTATTGTTTTGTATATTTTTCTTCTTCTTACTCGTTACTTTAGCTTTTTTGTTTTTCTTCTCTCTATTGTTGTGTTTTTAACCTTGTTGCTCCTAATTTGCTTTTCGATTTTGGGTTCATTGCTCTGCCCGCAATGCAGAAAGATCTTTGCGCTTCCCACACACACACACACACACACACACACACATACACACACAGACACACACACACACACACATACTCCCTTGCTGCTCAATACTAAGCAAAATATCTTTTTTTTCTTTCTTTCTCTCTGTCTATTTTCCCTACCCGCTCTCTCTTTCTCTCTCTCTCTCTCTCTCTCTCTCTCTCTCTCTTTCTCTCTCACAACACACGCTAGCGAAAAGGAAACCGCTGTGGAAGAGATTTTAATAGTCAATTCTTCTCTAAAGAGCTTCTTTTGCACGTGCACCCCCCCCCCCTCCCCCTACCCTGCCTCTTGTTGGCGGGAAACTTTTTCTAACCCCTCCCCCACCTTTTTTTTTGCTTGCTGCAAGAACAAAAACAAAAACAAAAGCAAGAACAGATCAATTCTACAACACCCCCCCCCCCCCCCTTCTGTGCCCTTTTGCGCTCTTGGGGTCGCCAAGTTCGATTACGTATTTTTGATGATCCTGTTGTGTTTTTCTTCCTCCTCTATACACACGCACACACACACACGCTCATTCCACTGTACAAGCACACACACACACGCATACCGCTCACACCGTGTTTCGTTCACACACGCAAAATATTTGTTGTTTGTTGTTTGTTGTTTTGTTTTATTCTCTAACTTTCTTCTGTCGCGGCGCACTTTACCCTCCCTTTTTTCGTTTATTTTATACAGAAATTAAAAATAATAATAATAATAATAATGAAAAACTGACTATCGAATAAATAATATTTAATTGTAATTAAAAACGAAATAGAATTAAATTAAGCTACACCGTTTGCTAGTACAGCGGACTCATGGGCGAGCGCACACACACACACACACACACACGAGTGGCTCGTTTCGTTTAGTCTTCCCCTTTTCCTCCTGCCGCCATTAAATGTTACTGTTAATAGTGTAATAGCTACCTTGCCGTTTCCCACGTCGTCGTCGTCGTCCTCCCCTCCTTTCCCTACATCTTTTGCTACCGCGCGGAGTATTATGTTACTTCTTCTTCTTCTTCTTCTTCTTCTTCTTCTTCTTCTTCTTCTTCCTCTTATGTACTCCCTACCTACCCTGTCATGTGTGTGTGTATGTATGATTTCCTTTTCAACTTGTGTTACACTGCACGAAAAGTGGGGTTCGTCGTCTACTCGGACACTTCATAATGTGTAGGACGCAAGTGGCACTAAAACAAAAAGGTGCGTGTGTGTAGGTGTATGTGTATGTGTCCGTCGGTAAGTTTCGAAAATCCTACCCCCTTCATCCCCCCTCCCCTCACGATGGGTAAGTACACCACTCCCCGAGCCACAGCGTCAGAGTTGAAGAAAAAAAAGGTTCGTCGCTTACGATATTAGCGCAGCAGTCTTTCGTATTTATTTAAAGCACAAACACACACACACACACACACGCACACAAAATGGACCGTTTCGTTTGGCTTGCAGAACAAAAAAGACGAAACCGGAAAGCAAACAGTTAAAACTTAAATGAAAAGCTCGCACACCCAAACATCCACTCGGCCCGTTCTCTCGATTTCACCCGTCCTCCCGTAAATGCGTGCTTGAATGTTTCGCAACGAAGGAAACCCACTGTTGCCGGTTTTGCACAGGGCATTTAAAAATTAAACTATTTTCCCTACAGTTGAGAGCAAAGCGGAGAGCCGCCTCTGGGAGGGTTTGCTGCTGCGGTGACGCTTTTCATCCATTTGTTTTGTTTTGTTTTGTTTTTTTTGGCATACTTTGGAATGTGCTTGTGGATTGGTTCTCTGGCCAAGCGGAAGGAAGCAGCAATCCAAATTAGAATATCGCCCCCCCCCCCCCCCCCTTTACAGAAATAGGGACGCGAAAAGACGAAAAAAAAATGGAGTGGCGAAACTGGGGGACGAATGTACAAGTCCTGCTTGTTGTGGTGTCCGCTTTTTCTACCACCATTTGTTGTGCCAAACACACACACACACACACACGCACACATACCGGTTCGACATCACCTTTTCGTTTGTGCGCATTGGGGGTCGTGGGGAAGGGAGTGCCTTGCAGGTATTGGGCACACGATGGAAACTTGTAATTCCAATTGGAAACTCCAAAAAGGGAAAACGGGGCTTGTGTGGTGTAGCAGTTTGTGTGTGTGTGTTGCTTGCTTGCTTCTGGCACACCACCACGCGAATCAATAAATGCAATAAATCTCTTCTGACGGCCAGCCGGTGGCGTGGGTTGCGCTTTCCAGCCAAGGGTACCTTACCATCCGTGTTTGTTTTGTGTATGTGTGTGTGTGCGTGTACGTGAGAGTGTGTCTGTGTGAGTGTTTTTTTTTGTTATGTTTACTGTGCAGGTGGGTGAGTACGTTTAAAGCGTATGGTCCCAGGGATTGAACAACGATCAAACTACAGTCATTATCCGATATACGCTATCGTACGGGACCGAGCGCAATAGCGTATCTCGAGTTTTCGCGTATAGCGGATTCCTATGGAAAAATAGTTTACACTACCGGTTCAAAGGTTGAACTATATCGCCCCAGAGTTTTGCATTAGAGTTTTTTGTTATAAAACAGGTATCTTTTGCACAAATTTAATGCAAAATGCATTAAGAGTACTAAGGAAATTCAAAAAGAGGATAAAATATTTCAAAGAATTAAAATATTTGCAAAAAACACATGGAGCTGTCAAATTTAGAGGAATCGCGTACTGCGAATTCGCGTACATCGAGTATCGCGTACTGCGGATAATTGCTGTTATCAATATCGAAACTAAAGCATAGAGAAGTATTTGAGTTTTTCTACATTCCCGCTTTTCCTTTTCTCTCTCTCTCTCTATCTCTATCCTTTTCTCTCAATTGGCTTTTTAAATGCAAAACTGCACCTTTGTTTGTGTGTGTGTGTGTTTTGGTAGGTCGTTTCAGGAGAAAAGAAGGAGAAAAAAGAAGGTTTTGTGCTTGCGCTCCCTCTAACAACCCTCGCGTCCTTTGCTGCTTTGAAGTGACATTTTCGTACCTGTTTGTGTTTGTGTTTGTGTTTGTGTGTGTGTGTGTGTGTGTGTAAGGGGGAGGGGGGAGTTGGATCAGATGACGTCGTCGTATGCACGTCAACGTGTTTGCTTTCTCTCTCTCTCTCTTTCTTCTTCTACTCAAAAGGATCACATCGTGCCGTTTTTTTGTGTGTGTTTCGCGCGTGTTCTCGTAGAACACGCTCGCTTCTTATGCTCTAACCCTCTCTCTCTCTCTCTCTCTCTCTCTCTCTCTCTCTCTCTCTCTCTCTCTCTCTCTCTCTCTCTCTCTCTCTCTCTCTCTCTCTCTCTCTCTCTCTCTCTCTCTCTCTCTCTCTCTCTCTCTCTCTCTCTCTCTCTCTCTCTCTCTCTCTCTCTCTCTCTCTCTCTCTCTCTCTCTCTCTTTCTTTCTCTCTCTCTCTCTCTCTCTCTTGCACTATACTAGTCATCGTCCACGATCACGATCAGTGGAGTCGTCACGGCCGAAGGATGGGGGCTGCTGTTGCCTGTTGTCGCACCGACTACCACCAACGAGCCGCCGGCCGCCGACTATCATCGGGACTGGCAGGTGTCCTCCTTTTTGTGCAGATCGAGCGTGTTCGGCCCGCCGGTCGAGGGTGGTCGCCCGCCCGGCCCGGGTGTACCGCCGCCGCCGCCTCCCATCACCACGAGCGGTCCGTTGGTGGGCGTGGAGGCGCCACTGTGCGACGCCACCTTCATCGGGCCGGGTGTGCCGCCGGACGAGCCGGGCGGCGGCGGCCCTACACCGGGCGGCCCACCTCCACTGCCCGGTGGTGCTGCACCCGGTGGCAGCCGGTGGTGTGGCGGCGGCCCTTGCTGCTGCTGCTGCTGTCCCTGCTGTCCCTGCTGTCCCTGCTGCTGCTGCTGCTGCTGGGGCGGCGGTACCGGGCTCGGCTCCTTGCCGCGGAAGTGCACCGCCGACTGGGCGGCGTACAGCAGGGACGCCTTCGCCTCCTCCGCCCGGTACGCGTCCATCAGCGGGTTGTAGCGGAGCGGGTGGTGCAGCTGCGCGTAGTCCCGGAACGGGTCGGGGCCCCACGAGCCGTGCGGCGGGAAGTGCCCCGGCAGCCCGATCGACGGCGGCAGCATCGAGCGGGACAGGTGGCCCCCGGGTAGCATGTGGGCGGCCGGGTGCCGCCCGGCCATGTACGGGTGCGGCATCATCGACGGGTGGTAGCGGGGGTCGCCGCTCGCGGCAGCAGCCGCCGCCGCCGCCGCCGCGTGGCTCCGCAGCAGCAGCTCCTCCTCCTTGCGCGGCTCCTCCTTGATCCGGATGTCCAGCTCGGTGCCGTTGCGCAGCGGCGACCGGTCCCGGTTGATGGAGGAGACGGCGGCGGCTGCCGCCGCTGCGGCCGCTGCCGCCGCCGCCGCCTTCGACTCGCGCTGCTGCTGGTGCAGCATCCGCTCCCGCTCCATCTCGCGCCGCTCCATGTCGCGCCGCTCCTTCTCCTTGCGCTCCCGCTCGCGCTCGCGCTCCCGCTCCCGCTCGCGCTCCTGCTGCTCCTTGCGCAGCTTTTCTTCGCGCTCGCGCTCCCGCTGCTTCTCGCGCTCCTCCCGCTCCCGGCGCTGGCGCTCTCGCTCCCGCTCTTCGCGCTCCCGCTGCCGCTCGCGCTCCTCCGCCTCCCGGCGGGCCGTTTCCGCGGCCAGGCCGCCCGGGTCCTGCTTGATCGGGGGCCACGCGCCGCCGCCCGCCGGCTGCGGCCCGGGCGGAAAGCTGCTTACGCTGCGCGGTAGGGCACTGGAAAGAGAGAGAGAGAGAGAGAGAGACGGGGTCATTGTACAGCGGTGGCAGGAAGGTGAGCTACCAAGCAAGCTCACTACTAGCTTACCTGCGCCACGGGTCGTGCAGCGCGCCCGGCATCTGCGAACCCATCGGGAGGTCCCGGGTGAAGGGCGACAGGCCGCTGAACGGTGAGCCGCCGTACGGCGAGGCGTACCGGCCGAACGGTGAGACACCTGGAAAGCAAGAGCACGAGAATGCGCGTTAGAGGAGGCACCGCTAAAAGGGAGGCGGCTGCACCTTACCTATATGACTAGCCGGGGAGCTCATGAAGCTGGGCGGCAGCGGGGTCGACTCGTACGGACCCGGGCGCCCGGGAAGGCCTGCTGGTGGGAAGGTGGACGAGGGCAGATCGTGCGGGCGGACCAGGCCGGCCGCTGCGGCTGCTGCTGCCGCCGACGGCGGGTACATGTGGGACGGGGGCCGCAGCATCTCCGACGCCGTCTTGATCGAGGCCGCCTTGTCCGGGTTCTGCTTCGCCTGGTGATGGTAGATTTCCCACGCGATACGCACGTGCATCGCGTTCCACTTGCCCGTTTTCTGTGCACGCGTGTAAGCGAGAGGGAGAGAGAGAGAGAGAGAAACCATTTTGTTAGTAACAAAAAAGTAGGCTCCTTGTGCTTTCCCGCTTTGCACGGCCGTCTCCTTGTGTTATCTGTTGCATCCTGGTTGGATGGTCGAGGAGGGGGATGATTTTGTGTGGGGGAGCGGGGGGGGGGGGGGGATGAGATGAGACCCTTCTTACCTTTTTGTTCGGATCGACCGGTGGCGTCTGTTGCTGCTGGTTTTTGTTTTTGATTTATAACAGTGTTGTTGTTGTTGTTGTTGTTGTTGGGTGTTGTGGTTTATGTTGAGGTTGATGATGAAGAGCAGTGATGATGATGATGATGATGATGATGGTGATGAGCAGTGATCATGATGGTGGGTTGTTGGGATGAACAAACAACACGAAACGAGAAAAAAGAAAAGAAAAATGGCCGAATGAGTAAAAGCGAATAATGTGAAATGAGAAGGTTGGCGGTGGGGGCGGGGTGTGTGTAGTCGCACACAAAAAGAAAAACAAATAAAACACAATGTAACAAAATGGGGCGGGGTACGAACTGGGTTGGAATGGAGTTGGCCAGGTGAGACAGACTTGTGGTACACTGTGGAGAGATTCGCTTTTTCCCCCTTAGCCTAGAGAAGGTAAAACATTCTTAGACTTTCTGAAGTATGGTTCAGGGTTCAAGAATAGCAGCAGGACCATCATGGATTCGCTATTGGAGCTAGTACATAGGTCCAGCAGGAGAACTAAGTGAGGATACGATACTGGCACAGGACCACATCGTGCAAGGACCGGTTCAGAATTCATGGACCGGAATAGGGTTCAGAATAGTTGTAGGACCGATTCCAAATTCCATTGGTTCCAAAATTACAATTTATGCACAAGCATACATTTTAGAATAGTTCTAGGACCATTACGGAATCACATGGATAGTTTCCAGTGCAAAGGCTGGCTTAGGATCCGTTCTGGGACTTAATCCGTTGCAGCTCAATTCTAGTAACAGGCAAGCACAAGTATGGGAGAATATCGCAATCAGTTCTAGAATCGATATTCATTCCGGGAGCAATTTCCTTGGGCAAGTTCCTCAGAATTCAGGGATTCCATTAGCCGCGCAATTTGTGTTCCTGCTCAACTAAGTTTGCTGTCTTCGACATTGGATTCTTGCGAATGTCTGTGTTCGTAGAGATCTTATTTATCTTATCCCAATCGTGTCTAAGGCTTTAGGCATGCGGATAGACATTCCAACTCCAATCAAAGGAGCTCCAAGAGTCACAAGACAACTGCAATAGAGTTTGAGTTGTAGACTGTCCCAATATAACAAATTCCATAGTTAGTAGATCAGATTGGGGATCAAATCCTGCACCAACATAAGTTCAAGAATAGATATGGGACCATTATGGTTTCCTACGGAGAGGATGGTGAGCAAAGGCTGGTCCAGGAACCGTTCTGGGACCGATTCCAGAACCAAAACAGGTTTAAGCTTCATTCTGGTAACAGGCAAGCTTCAAGAATAGTTGTAGATCCAACGTGTGGTCAAAATCGGGTACCAGAACCAAAGCTGGCTCAGCATTAATTCCACATCCAGATCAGGATCAAAACATCTACCCTACGTTCGTGTTCTACTCGTTATGCGAGAACATCGAATCGCTTGGACATGTGTCTCAGAATTCCAGAAGGGATTCCATGCGCTCTGCAATCTGTGTTCCTACTCTACGAAGTCTGCTGTCGACAACATTGGATACTTGCCAATGTCTCCTGTCGAAGAGATCTCATTTCCTGCCCAGTCTTGTCTAAAGTATGCGGATAGACATTCAGACTCCTACAAAACCAGACTCCTCAGAAATCGGAGATTCCATAACCACTTCAATCTGTGTTCCTGCTCTACTAAGTCTGCTGTCTACAAGATTGGATTTTGCATAGTGCAACACCTAAGAGCTGGGGCTGGGAAGCTTGCCAATGTCTGAGATCGCAGAGGTCTTATTTCCTGCCGAATCGTGTCTAAGACTTTAGGCATGCGGATAGACATTACAACTCCTATCAACGAGGCTTCAAGAGCCACAATACATCTACAATTTAGTTTGCACTATGAACTGCGTTTATAGACTTTTTTTGATGTCCCGCAGATGACAAATGCCTAACATCAGTCTGGCTCGTAGCGCGGTCAGACTTGCGACGAAGCTCTTACTGCAAAGTGGGAAAATAATGTTTAAGCTTTTTAGCTATTAGTGTGTGCCGTCGCTAATGTATCTCCGAGATGTATCTAAGGGCAAAGCCCCAACTCTTAGTTCTTCCAACTCCATTCCAATACAGCACAAACACACACACACACACACACATGAGAGTATAATAAGCAATGAGAGAAAGCGAGGAGTGCATGAGAAACGAATGACACCAAACAAGGTGTGCGTTGTGCCAGGGTGTCGTGCTTTGGATGGTTTAGATTTGATATGGGATGCTCCACTCCACTCCACTCCTCCCGGATGCTTACCTTCGGCACGAACGATTGCAGGTGGCTCGGTGGCACAAACTGGGTCGGCCCGCTCAGGCCGGGATGCAGCAGGCCGGGCGGGTAGCCCGGGTACGCCGGCATCCCGATCCCGGTCCGGTAGAAGGGCGAATCGACCGCACCGATTTTAGGCACGTCCTTGAAGAGGGGCGGTGGAAAGAGGGTGGGCGCACCGCCGGCCGCCCCCGGCAGCATCGGCTGGTGCTGGTGCTGGTGCAGGTGCGTGTGCTGGTGCTGGTGATGGTGCAGCTCCTGGCGCAGGTAGGGCGGCCCGGGCGGTCCCGCCGTCAGGCCGCTGCGGTCCAGAAACCGGTTGTCCAGCTCGCGCCGTAACATGTCGGCCTGGTCGGACACTAAAAAGAGAGAGAAAGAGAGAGAGAGAGAGAACGATGAGCGTCTTGCGAACGTTTGCCCCCTGGGGATGGCCATGTGACTTACCCTTGGTGGAGAAGAGAGATTCAGCCGAGAAGGGATGAGGATGGGGCGCTGTCGGCGGCTGCGATGGAGGCTGCGAACCGGCACCGGCCGCTCCCGAAGCGCCTCCGCCGGCCGCACTAGCGACCGACAGCCCCGCACCGGCCGGACTGGACAGCGAGACGCTGGTCGGCGGGGGAATCGGGGTGGCGAACAGTGGCGCCGCCGGAAACGGTGACGGCGAGGAGACGACGGCGATCGAGCCGGACGCGCTGGAGCCGCCCCGATCGCTCGCCGGCGGAGGTGTGGGTCGCGTGTGATGATGGTGCTGCTGCTGCTGCTGCTGCTGCAGATGATGGTGCGGGTGGTGGTGGTGGTGGTGCGACCCGACCGTGGAGGACGAGGAAGACGAGGACGAGCTGTTGTGCAGACCGGGGCCGGGCGTGCCGGCCGCCGGCGAGCTCGAGTGGGACGCGATCGACACGACGGTGGGCTGCCCGAGGGGCGCGCCCGGCGGCCATCCCGGCGGCACCCCGCTCCCACCGATGGACGGGGCGGACGAGGTGGCGGCCGAGGAGGAGGTGGAGGCGGAAGACATGATGCTGCCTCCGATCGCGAGCGTGGTTTTAGGATACGTGAGACTAGAAGAGACGACCGAGATGGCCACCGACGGCACGACGCCCAGGGCGGCGGCCGAGTGCGGGCTGGCACCGAACGGTGGCAGCACGGGCGAGGGGCCGCTCGTCGCCGGCCCGACACCACCGTACGCTGGTATCGTCGAGCCGGGCGTAGAGCGCGATAAACTACTTACGTTACTACTGCAAAACAGAGCGAGAGAGAGAGAGAGAGGAAGAAAGAGGGCAAATGTTAGCAAATGAGTGCAATGTGAGCGGGAGATGTTGTAGCTCAGCACAAAGAGCTCGGATGAGCCTTCTTCACTCAACGTATTCACTCTCTACTTTGGTTGTCACGAAGACTTTTGTGTTAGCTCTTGCTCACACTAATACAAGAGCCCCCAAAGAGGCGGAGCTGAGTTCGAGTAAGCTGAACGCGAAAAGAGTGATTGATCAGTGGGGAGAGTTCTTAAAGAGTGATTCGCCTGGGGGCGGAGTTCAGTCCTAAAAGAGTGAGTAGCTAGTCGGTCACTGCTGAGAGTGAGGGATGTTGAATCGTAAAGCGTTGCAGAATTGCGAGTGAGAAAGAGTACGTCGCTAGAAGCTGTAGAGCAGCGATGTCAAACTCATTTGACCCTGCGGGCCAAAATGCCACTGAAAATAGTAGCACCATAAGACCTCGCAGGCCATCAGTTTGACATCTCTGCTGTAGAGAGTGAATGAGTTGAGGAGCTCAATAGAGTGAGTCGCTAAGTCGGGGTCAACAGTGAATGAGTTGAGTCAGTCAGGAGCGAGTTTTGAAAGTTTGATGCATTACTTCAGTCAAAACGAAAGTAGTTAAGGATTGAAAACTCTACCCCGACTCAGCTCACTGCAAGGGTCATCGCCACACACTTACCTATAGCTATCCCGTTCCCTGTTCGGGCTGTGACCGCGCGGTGAGTGAGGACGCGAAGAGACGATGAGGTTGCCGCTACTACTGCTACTGCTGCTGCTGCTGCTGCTGTTGCTGCCACCGTTGCCGTTGTTATTGCTGCTGGAAGAGGTCGGTGGTGGAGGTGGTGCTGCTGCTGCGGCTGCCGGATGGCCACTAATACTGTTTCCACCGAGGCCGCCGCCGCTGCTACTACTGCTGCCCCCGCCGCCATGCAGATGGGAGACCGACGGTGGCCCACCGGGCGGCATGAGCCCGGGCGGGGGTGGCGGAGGCGGCGGCCCACCAACCACGAGTGGATGGTGATGGTGGCCGA
This sequence comes from Anopheles coluzzii, assembly GCF_943734685.1. NCBI lineage: Eukaryota > Metazoa > Arthropoda > Insecta > Diptera > Culicidae > Anopheles > Anopheles coluzzii. The sequence continues at coordinate 9,676,104 of NC_064669.1, forward strand.
CGAGCAGGGGCGAGATGCCCGGCCCACCGACAGCACCTGCCGCCGCCGCACCCGGGTGCCCTAGCAGATGGTGGTGCGGGGGCGGCGGTGGCGGCACTGCCGGGCCGCTCCCACTGCCCGGCGGGCCGCCGGCAAGATGCAGCCCCGGATGGGGCGGCCCCGCCCCCGGGTGGCCGACGAGGTCCCGGTGCGACGGCGGCTGCTGGGAGGAATGCGGCGGAAGTGACGGGTCGGCCGGAGCGGAGGACGCCGCCGGGTGCAGCAGCAGCGGCCCGCCGCCCGACGGTGCTGTGCTGGAGACGAGCGTGACGGAAGACGTGCTGCTGCTGCTGGCGGCCGCCGACGAGGAGGCAGAGGAGGACGAGCCGTTGCTCGAGCTCGAGTTAGTGTTCGGCGTGATCGGGCGCACCTTCTGCTGGGCGGCTGCGGCGGCTGCAGCGGCCTGCTGCTGGGCGGCCGCAATCAGTGGCGACGGATCGCGGTCGGGACCGGGCCGGCCGAGCGGCACGCCTCCCGGCGTCCCGTTGCTAGCGCCCGGCGGTGGTGGCGGCGGCCCAGCCCCCAGCGGCGGCGGCTGCAACCGGGCGTCCATCAGCCCGAGCCCCATCAGCGTGTGGGGCATCGGGGCGAGGGCCGGGTGCAACCGGGGCGACAGGTTCGGCGAGGTGACCGACGGTGGCAGGTAGGGATTGTGCTGGAAGCTGCCGTACGGCGAGTAGAGCGGGTAGCCCGGGTACCCCCGGTACGGTGGCGGCAGGCTGCCGAGCCCGTTCGCCATCATCATCGAGGGATGGGCGGCTGCCGCCACGATGGCCGCCGCGTGGTTGCCGTTGAGCATCGAGGCCGGACCGCCGGGCAGCGCACCGGGCAGCGACGGTACGGCGGGGCTGTTGGTGCGTAAGCCGCCGGTGGAAGCAGCCGCCGCCGCCGCCGCCGCCGCCACGGCGGACGTGTGACCAGACGTGGGCACGGCGGCCGACGACGGAGCGGACGAGGACGACAGTGCAGAGGAGGAGGTGGATGACGCAGAGGAGGAGGTCGCGACGGTGGTGCTGCTGCTGCTGTCGAGCGGCGGATGCACGGCCCCGGTTTGACCGGCCGCCGTCGCCGGCGTTGCTGCGGGCGGCGTGTGCGGCACGGAGAGGGGCAGGGAGGAGGGCGCGGCACTGCCATTGCTGCTGGCACTGCTCGGGCCGACCACACCCGCCAGGCTCCCGCTGAGGTGGTGGCTGCTGGGAGCGACCGGACCACCGGGACCACCACTCGTGAAGTTGCTGGCCGCCGCCGAAGCGGCTGACGGTGCGTTACTGCCGCCAGTGCTCCCGCCGTTCGGGCCTGCCGCCGTCACGCCGAGAAATACTGACTTGAGCGGTCCACCGATGGCGGCCGTCGACGTTGCGGGCAGCGGTCCCTGTTGCTGCTGCTGCTGTGACTGCTGCTGCTGCTGGGGTGATAGCGGCGGCTGAGATTGGTTCGGTGTCGACGGGGCCTGTAGGCTGCCGCCCGCCGGCGACGCTACCGACGCCAGCGACTGGGCAGGCGACTGGGGCGCACTGGAAACCAGCGGCGCCCCCTGCCCCGGCAGCTGCTGCTGCTGCTTCTGGGAGGTGGTTGATATTGCTGTCGTTACGGTGGTGGCGGCCGCCGTCGTGCTGAGCAGCAGGACGCCGCCGGCGGCCGGTATCTTGGCGGAGGCGGTCGGCAACAGCGGCTTATTGCTTATGCCGGCCGTCTGCGGCGAGGCGGACGGCTGTGGTGGCTGCTGTTGCGATCCGGGATGGGGCGGTTGCTGCTGCGGCGACGCTGCCGCCTGGTGGCCGCCACCGAGCGGCGTCAAATGCGTACCCAATGGTCCATTCGATACCTGCGCGGTAGAGAAGAGAAACAAAAAGGAACAACAGATTAGCTTACTTCTTCGGGAGCACTGGTGTTTAAATGTTCTCAGAATTTGTAATACATTTTTGGGGGAAAAAAATAATAATCCTGATGCACTTTTCCAAAATGTCCAACCAACACAACAGAAAAAAAAGCCACCTCGCAAAGAGTGACATGGGAGGGAGGAACCCGTACCCAGTGCCTGGGAGGTCGCACGCATCACTCCCTCTTACCTGCAGTGGTGTCGCTGGGTAAGGCGGCGGTAAGCTTGGCGGTGGCAGTGCGGCCGGTGCCGGTGATGGGGCCGGACCGGTGCCGGCGGCCGGCACCCGGATCGGGCTCGCACCGCCCCCGAGCGGCTCCACGCTGGGCGGTAGGCCGGTCGGGGGAAAGTCAAGCTTCCGCGGGGCCACCGTCTGTTGCGTCTGGGGGGTCGTGGCGAACACTACCGAACCGCCACCATCGGAACCCTGCGAACAAGACAAGACGGGATTGGCTGGGTGTTAGTTACCGTCCCGGTGGGCATTGTCCTCGCAACGAATGTCAAAGGCTTGGGATGGGAAGTACGTAGGCAACGCAGGTGCCATTTTTAAACCATGGTTCTTCAAGCATTTACCACACACACACACACACCGCCCGTTTTTTTGGGGTGGAAGTATTCGTATCCAATGCATGAGGTCCTAACCAGGTATAGTTCAATTTCGTGGGATTCTGCAAAAGATCGATCGCATGATGAACTGGATAGTCTCCAGTGTCTCAAATTCTTCCAGCAAGTGTTCAAGTAAGGGCAGACATACAATTGAGGACTTGAGAAATTGAAGATTATGCAACTTCTTATTTGGTGGGATAGTATAACGAGATCATTCCAATTATCTATTATGGTATAGATTCCAAGATCTCCACAAACATAGACTCAGAGTAAAGAGGATTTCTTCGCTTCAAACTATTATTGAACATTCGTGTAAATCTTGGGTGTTGATGACATAGGACAGGGGTCTCCAAACTACGGCCCGCGGGCCGCATGCGGCCCTCAAGAGCTTAAAATGCGGCCCACGATGACTTTGCCAGAGTTAATATAAATATTACGTTATTATGATTTTTAAAATTAAAATGTATTTTTTACTTTTCTTAGACAAAAATCAAACTTTAGTAACACGAAACTGTACAAGTATCGTTGGTATTTTATTATAAAAACGAGATTTAAACGTTCACTCATCAGTTAAAGGTAGCTTCAAATGGCCCTCAACATAGTTACTTTTGAAGCAATGCGGCCCGCGAGCTGAAAAGTTTGGAGGCCCCTGACATAGGACATCAAGAACCTGCCAATCTGATTGAGAAGATCTCGTCATAGCTTTAGAAATACTTCAATGGACGTACTTGTAGACCTAATGTAAGATATTCTGGGATGAGCATAATGTATCCTGACAAAGTCTCGAAGTGATCTAGAGTTCTTCAATAATCCCTCCACAGCTAACCATCCGTTTGTAAGCATCAAATTCAACGACAGACAGAAGTACAAACAACGGGGTGGAGGTCTTACCCGCGTGTAACTTAATGCTCCGCCTTCACACGTCCTTACCAGCGCAGAGAGACGGCGGCTCATATAGATGCTCCAATTTGTCGCCTAAACGTCACACGGCTCCCCATAATTAGTTTGTACACATGGTGGCACACACACACACACGCCTACGCACGCACAGTCGTGAACAGTTTACCATCAGTCATCTAATCTGTAGGCATTGCCGACAGCGAAAAAAAAAAACCGCACAAAAACTCAACTGACGCCTGTCACCGCGAACGTATCATTAAGCAAATCATTACTACTTCAAGCGGCAGTACCGATGCTCGCGTTTGAAAAATGCACTTCTCTACCTCCCACACCCCTATCTTCCCCATCCCCCCAGTAAACGTCTAACAGAGTGTCAAATCGCATTGTTAGCGCAAAACGGTGGCAGTTGAGTACTCGACCACAGACACACACACACACACACACACACACACACACTTGGGCAAGAACATGCTCAATAGACAGAGCAGAACAGCGCGCAATGGAACTGCAGGGGACCAGAAAGGGCATGCATGGGTAGGGTATCGCTTGTCGTCGGCTACAAATCTTGTCTCAACAGCCGCCGGCGACACCTTCCACAAACCTCCGGCCGGAGCGGACAGACAGAGAGACACAAGAAGAGCCAAACAAACTGGCTCTGGTTGCTCATAATTAAAACTGTCATCTGTCAGAGAGCGCTCTCGTGTGTCGGCTCCGTCCACCTCCGCTCCATCGCGCACAGGGAGCGCGGAGAGAGAGAGAGAGAGAGAGAGCGAACGCGTGGTGATGGTGCAGCGTGAGGGCTGCCATGCCCACCGCTCACCGCTCGCGAGCGCGCGCGCGCCAGGTGATTTGTAGCCGTGCTTGCTGATGTGTAGTGAGTTTGTTAAACATAGGCGTGAGCAACAAATTAGCTAACCACATACTACACCCCGTCACCCGTGGCTCGGGGTGGGGCGACAGATTGCTATCCTTTCGCGAAGGGGGAGGGTGTTGCGGAAGGAGGTGTAGTAGTACACTCCGTGTTGTCTGTGTACGCTCGTTTTTTTTCGCCCCCCCCGCTCTGCCACTTTGCTTTTGCTGGCTCTGTCTGGTCTGGCATTCGGCCCACCTTTTTCGCTTCGTTTACTGTTTAGGTCTCTGCATGCCGCTGCTGCAAATGAGTGGAGGAGACACAGGCCTCACACACCGGTGTCGTTCGCATTTATTAATACTGCCTGGTGTTGATATACACACGCAACCAGTTTTGTTCTTCGTTTTTTTTCTTTTTTTGGTATCCTTTTGAGGGAGACTAAAGATACTTTATGGCACGGTTGCGCATTGTAAGAGGCTTAGTTGGCTGTGGATGGTGCTGCCACCGCTCTTGCAATCACAAGGTGTTTCGTGGGAAGGGGTGCAGCAGACCGAATCGGTTTTTGAAGAAGAAGAGCCTGCGTTTCCTAACTCTAGAACAGTTCCCAAGAAGCTTAGCATTCCGACACTAAGGTGACACTTTACAGACCGTGTTTTTTTTTGCCAGCGGGAGTAACAGTCTTCGTTGGGGCAATGCAGGGCTGCCCAGATTTTAGTGGGACACTGCTAAGACACTGCCGCTTAATAGCTGCTCCGTGTGGTCGTACAAAAAAAAACTATACGAAAGGTCATTAATTTTTTAACCGAGAGCGAAGGTACCGTCACAGAGGTATAACGCGGATGGAATCCTGGGGAGCTCTGGGCTAGTGGTGGATGGTGGTGGTCATAAATTCCATCACGGTCAGCTTTCGATTTCGAAGCCGAAAGGAGAGGCGAAGTTTAATCTCCGTCTCTTGGGGAGGGCGGCGAGTGCGTGTTAATCGCACGGAAAATGCTAAATTATACCCCAATTGCGTGAAGTGTAATCCCCGCGGATCGTAAATTGAGATCTTAGCGGCTATCGCTACCGCTGAGTAGGGTGAAAGATACATCCCGAGCGGGTGCAGTAATTAAACAGAGCCTGCTGGCGAGTGAGCGAGCAGCGGCGAGCGCTCTTGTTTCGAGCGCAGAAACAACCTGGGAAACGGTGGTGAGCAAGTGCGCTGAGCAAAATGGTGGATAGAGATTCCAGGCAATAGGATAGGCATCCCGTCCGCACACGTCCACAACGCGTCATAAATCTGTCCCAAGCATGTGTACTGCAGCAAAGGCTAGGGCACCGAAACCATATCACTCCAAAGACGGGCTCTCTCCTTCACGCGCGCCGAACATTCCAAATCCAGACTCCAGACGTTCGTCCCGGTCCTCTCTTGCACTGAACTCCCTATACCAGTTTTTTTTTCTACTCTCAAACTTCTGGTTTTGCGCGGCACGAGACACGCAAAAACCTTCACCCGGTAGGCGGAGAACACAAGAAGCATACACTGAACAAATCCCCGCGTGCTGACCTAGCAGGACCAGTGCACCACGCCACAGGGTGCAGTCGCTTTCGCGCTCCTCTACACACCATTCCCCAGCAGCCACCAGATTTCTATCGGCAAAAATGCCGTTTTGCTCGGGTTTGCTGGCTCGCAACAAACCTACGGGGACGTCCCCCCGTAGGAGCCTATTCCTATAAGCGAGGCACGCTTGCGCATCTGGAACACCTTTGTGGGTTGCGGAGCAGGCGTGTCCTGAGGGTAGATATATTATACCCTCCTCCACTGTGTCAATTATTCGCCGCGTTATGTCCCCTGACGACCTGACTCCCCACTTCGACAAAGTATATTCGGCACGAATGCCGATTCTCGATCGCTGCGCTGTGTTGCGTTGTGAGCTGCAGGAATTCTGAGGCAATTCCAAATAGCTTACAGTGCTCGAATTCCTGAACAGACTTGATTGGGTGTCTCTGCTACCTACAGTAGCAGATCCTCCAACAGGCCGGATACACCAATCGAGCCAATCCTGGAATCAGGGAGTTTTGGAGTCACTCCCAGGTAAACCAGTTCGCAGCTCTGCGCTGCCGTGATCATTATCGTCCCCTCCACTGCCTGTCACCTGGGCGCTCTCTCCCCGCCATACCCAAACTAGGTTTGCTCCCATTTTTAGTCATTCCACAGCCAGCACCCGCGTTCACGCCATTTTCGGAACGCGCACATCACAGTATAGTAAAGGAACGCGCTCTGCTACTCCGCTGCGCACGCATCGTTTAAGATGCGCAATACACACACACACAGAAGATGACTTCGAAAAAGGTGATAATAGTGGTGTGGTTCGATACACCTCCGGCCGTAACGGTAAAAAAAAACTAGAAGCACAGCAGTGGGGCGGCGCAGAGCATCATCGCGCCTAAGTGAGTTGGCGTAGTTTTGTAAAGAGGAAACGGCAGGACAGCCTGTACAAAAGCAAACGTTAACCGCCTTCGGCATGGGCTGAAAGTTGACGAACCATACAATAAAAATAATAATAATAATAATAATAAAACAGATAAACATTGAAGAGAAGTTAATAACAATCTCATAAAAACGAACCCCGCGCGGTCTTCACTATTGCACCGAAACTGAAAAGCCTCGCCGCTCATTAGCAACCCAAATTCTAACCATTTGCAGAATTATCTCCGGTTACGCCCGGAGTTTGCTGCTTCGCTCTATCGATGCACACACATACATTTATATTTCGCAAAAATGTCTTTTTTATGCACAGCCCCATTTCGGCTGCAAAACGTCCTACGGGATCCTCTGCTCCTTCCTTCCCTTGTATGCTCACGGAAGCCTTCTTCGTTCCTGCTTTTAGCCACTTTTGCACAGCGTCCAGCACCACACTGGGCAGGCAGCAGGACAAGTTGGGACATTTCCTATACTTCGAATTATTATTATTTGAAACTATTACTCCGTATTCTGCTTCATGGATGTACCGTGGCATTATCTTGTTGGTGCAAAATCCTGCGAGAATTGCTTTTCTGTCTTATTTACACTTTTTCTTCGTCCACCACCAGCGTAATTCGTCGTTAGAAATAAAGGTCACTTTACCGCTTGTACAAAACGGCGATGAAGCTCTGCAACAGTTTAATTCCATTTGTTGTTGTGCGGTTTTGTGCGAATGTAAACAAACGCCGTTGTCACGATTGTTAACAACATGATGTACACGTTGCATTTGACGAACAGAAAAAAAAAGCACTGTCTCCAGCACATCCTTCACATTCCAAAGCAATCAATAGGGCTCACTATGTGACACGAGTGTTGTGTGAAAAAGTGTCAAGAATGCGGATTTTCTATTATAGGGGCCCTTTCCGTTTTAAGTTCGTAGGCTGAAATTTCAGCCTATCAGTTGTTTGCATTGTATAGCAGTTTTCGAGCAGCTATCACAGTGGGTATAATATACAGGTGGGCCTATCCTAAGGTGTATGTATTTGGAAGGCTGATTTTTATCGCTTCTGTTTTTGAATGAAGATTTTTACAGTGTTTTGTGTATTCGTCAAGCTACCAGAGCCTGTTTGAGCAAAAGTTTTTACCCGTCCTGTCAAAAAGTGACGTTCAAATTTGATTATAAAAAACATGCTATGAGACCACCTGGTATACATACACTTTGATTCTAGCTTCCACCACCTGATCTCTTTAATACACCTTGGGAGAAATGTAATCACCATCTTGTTATGCAATTTGTTTCGAGCAGGTACTCGAATCGAATTCTAGCTTTGAGCCTAGAATAATCTAGACTGTAAATTGCAGGCTAGTTTTGTGTGTGATTTTGTATGGAGTGTTTACATGATTTCAGCCTCCAACTGTCAAACTCCATACAAAAAACTGACTAGAATCGCAAAGGGCCCCATAATCATTCATTACTAACAAAGCGTGGGAACACCAACAGCACAAAGGAATTAGAAAATCAGTAAAGAAGCGCTACCATTCAAGTCATCGAAAATCGTGTTAAAGAACAATAATGCATTTTACGTAGACATAATTATTGAAATTGTATGATACTTTTTGCATTTCACGTTGCAGTTTGTTTGGCAAAACAAGACCATTTCTGCACAATTCGGCAGCAATGTCTAGAGTCAACGAAGCAATTTTGGAACGAAAGTAAATAAATCGCTCGCAAGCTTGACTCAGACAATTAGCCCTTATGTCTTGTTTGATGAAATCAGCAAATTGGACACACTTTTTTAAAGTTTTTACTATAAAACGAAGCAATTAAAAATAATCTGCGATAAATATTTTGTTCAAAAATATTGTTTTTATTTTGCATTCCAGCTTTTTCACTGAATTTTCCCACAGTGCCTTCATCGTCTTCAGCGCACTGGAAAGCAGGTTCGGTGACATCATGCGCGGAAGGGGGTGCACACACATACCGAATTGAAATGCACGATTTGTGCAGACTTTCCTTTCCCCGTGCCACTTGTGCCCTGGGGGGGGGGGGGGGGGGGCCCCGTCTTTTGGCCGGACGCATGCAAGATCACCACCCTGGATAGCCAAATAAATAGTGCAAAAATGTGAAATGCAAGACGGGCGGCCAATGTCTTTTCACGCCCCCGGGGAATGGAAAAAAAGGGAACACACACACACACACAACATAGTGCGCCACTGGAGCAAATGGGTGGGACAGGCAGGGTTCTGTTGCGGGGGAAAAAACGTGTTCCCGCGTCCCGTGTTTCGAATTTTTCTGCGCACGACAGGGCAAAGAGGGAGCGGAGCGGCGGGACAGGAGATGTCCCCGCAGGAGATTTGCTTTTGCCTGCGCTGCTCCCAGAGGAAATCGTAAAAATTGGACTAAAGGAACAAGCAACCGGGCCCAGGTAGGCGTGCGAGGCGTGTGCAAGAGATTGCAGCCAGACCGCTACAGCATCCCAGACATGCACACAGACACGTGAAAGGTAGCACAGAAGATGTCGTGCTGGGCGATTTCCCTGCCGCTCCTTCACCATCCACTTTCGCGGACCGCGGGCGGGCACACTTTGCCGCTGGTGGCGAAGATGGCGGGTGGCAAAAGCTCGCTTACGGCAGCGAGAAGCATTTAATCGAGAGAGCGAGGTTGGAACGCGCGCGTGCGAGCAACATTTTTCACCTCGTCTTCAGCCACGGCCGGTCGGTCCCCAGCAACCGACACATCCCAACAAACAGCGCACAGCACATCAACAGCAGCAGCAGCAGCAGCATCAACAACAGCAACGAAAAGGCCCACGACGCTTGCTGCATCGAAGCGGGCCCGAAGTGTCCCGGATCGTCCGATAGTATAATTTATACGGGAATTAATTGTTTATCAACCTTTTTACGATACAGCGCGCGCACCATACACACAGCCCGGTTGCGCGAGATGTAAGCAAAACGAACGAACAAAACAGAGACATGCAGAGGTCGTTGGAAAGCTGCTCGGGCAGACCTTTTGCGTGATCGGGGTTGGTGCGCGGGATGGGGGAAGGTTAACAAAATGAATCGATTGTAAAGTCACCGACGGCCATCCGGGGAGGCGAAAACCTGCCCGAACTACTACACTCGGTGAATCGTTCCGCTTTACCGTTCCCCTACACCCGGTTACAGTGCGGCCCAGAGCACGCTGGTGTGGACTTGGCGTTGCAGAATCGAGATGATGACCACAGCCGGCTCCGCCTGGGTAGGTAGGTAAGTGGACGTGAATTTATTGACTGCAATATTCTTCGCGATTGTCCAAGGTAGATCTGGCAGAGATCTCTCCCCCCCCTAGCCGTGGACGTTCGAGAACTGCAACCGCAGTGGTATAGAGCGAAGGTGAAGGTTGTTGCATTGGACTGGGCGAAGATTTCCAGCATTGGAGAACTGAAAGAAGGCTGGAACTTCCAGAATGTGTCCTACTTCATTTTTTTGTGTGTTCACGTAAAGCCATGACTGAAGATAGTGGCTCAAGCTAATCCAGGATATCCAATCGACAGATCCAAATGTGTCGAACATCTTGCTACGGAATATTGATACATTGGGACATAGGATCCCCTATCCAAAAACATTCTTGTTAAAGATCCGATAAAGATTCATCTTCACTTCAGAATTTTGCACTTCTGATGTCTCTAGAGCTCCATCATCATCTGTCTCGTTGGAAGAGAAGGAATCGGAAGCAATGTTGCCAACAAGGCGTAAAGACTGGACTTTTTGTGACTTTTTGTATGTTCGGGTAAGGACATGACTGAACATAGAGGCTTGAGCTAATCCAGGATATTCAATTGACAGATCTAAACGAGTCTAACATCTTGTTACGGAATATTGATACATTGGGACATAGGATCCCCTATCCAAAAACATTCTTGTTAAAGATCCCATAAAGATTCAACTTTTGAGTTCAGAATTTTGCACTTCTGATATCTCTGGAGCTCCATTATCATATGTATCGTCGGAGGATAAGGAATTGGAAGGAACGATGCTAACAAAGCGTTAAAATTCATTCCCTCGACATCCTGTGAACAGGTTTCTCCATAACCGCTTCTCCAAGATCCTCTCTAATGTGGTTAGAAACGAGATCTTGTATGTCTCTACGGAGCAGAGTTCAATAGGAGAGGATATAGTAGCGTTCAGACTCATCCTGAGTGCCTACGTCGGTAATGCAGGACAAGTTAACATCTGCACAGCTGCCAAATTTGAGTATTCAGATATGTATCGTGAGAGATGCCTAGGTTCAAAAGATCAAAGTCCAGTTAGTGACTCAAATTCTGAGACGACATAACGATATCCAGAGATGATATAGATGTCCCTTCACTACTAGTATGTCAAAGGCACGATCTTACGTACCTTTCGCGCCGGTAGTCTTAATTCTTCGCACCAGTTGCTTACCTGCAATGAAAAACAAGAAGAAGAAAATGGTTTAATGTCTCACTCTATTATCCAATGAAAGTTGCAGGCAATCGGGGACAAGTTGTCAAAAAGCGCCTTATTCAAGTCACGCGGTCGCACAATGTCGAACGATGCGTTTAATTCTTTGTTTCTACTTCTGTGTTTTTTTTTTGTAAAAAAATGCCTTTGTCAGCTTTACAATCAACAGGGTGGGTAATAACCACAAAAAACGAGTTGAGTCAGCATCGTGATCGTGAACAGGCAAACAAGTTTTTTTTCTTTGGTCTGTTCTGCTTGTTTGTTCCGGAGAGCAAAACGGTGGCAGGCACCGAAGAGATTAAGACCACTTAGCCGCGCGTGTGTGACAGGGGGGATTGTATTAAAAATAAATCGAGTCATTATTTTCGGGGGACCCAAAACGCGCTCGCTTCTTCTGGAAGACATTCTTGTTTTATTTTTTGAATTCTTGCTTTTTTGAAGTAGCAACACAAGTAAGCGTCATAAAATAGGCAAACCGTTTCGGAATGAAAAAAAAACCCTTTGCTCATAAAATCCCCCTCCCCCCCATCCCCCAACATAAACACACACACATGAAAACGACGGGGGAAAAAACAAATAAACAAACAAATACACCCGGGAGTGGAACTGCTGCGGTTGCTGCTGCGCAAAGTTACTGCCTTTGCGCGCGCAACCACGAAAGTGCTCGGCGCGGACACGAAAAGTCAATAAATTTGAAACAATCACACAGCACCCCCCGCGTGCGCGGGAAGATAAATATATATCTATATTTTCGCCGCAAGCGCTGCACTGAACAGCTTCAATGAAAATATCCCCAAACACGGTGTTGGAGGGAAAAATAGCAAACGAAATCACAACTGATGTTAAAAGAGCAAACATTAAGCGCGAAATAAAATCCGTCACTTTTTTCTCATCTGCACCGCACACAAAACACCCTCATCAACGTCGTATATTCGCCACATCGTTGAGGCGCGATATGACGACGATGATGATGGCGATGATGCGGTAATGTAAAAAAAAAAAACAAAACAAAACAAAACTGAATTTATGGCTGCTTTCCCTGCACTGAGGGAGGCAGAGGCGACCATAACCGATTGCTTTGTTTCACACGGTCAATTAGTCACGCAACGAGACAGCCGAAAGAGCAGAGAGAGCGTTGCGCGCGCTGCACCATTTTGGTCCACACGAATGACGGATGGTTTGCCATGGCAAAGAGGAGGGGGAAAGGGGGGGGGGGGGGCAAGAAGAAAGCAACAAGATTTAATTTACAACGTTTGCGTTTCGAGATGCAAATGCGTTATAAAAATGAGTGATTTTTTTTTGTGTGTGCACTTTGCTTCTCAGGATCGTCTTACAGCAAATGACAGCAAAATTACAGCACAGCGGGGCAAAGTGGTCAGACAGCGAAATTGACAGTGTAGTTTTTTTTTTTTTTTTTTTTTTTTTTTTTTTTTTTTTTTTTTTTTTTTTTTTTTTTTTTTTAAATGCATACAATTTAATCAAAAGCACTGCGATGAGTTAAGCGATGTCCTTTGTTCATTCCGTTTTCTTGTAAAAGTATTTTAAAAAAGAAGAAGATATACATCCCTCCTCCTAAAAAAATCTCATTTCTGTTACAGTCGCTGCCGCTAAATGTTGGCTCTTTAGCATCAATTTTTTACAGTGTGCATCAAGTTTTGCCTGCAAGGCATCGACTTTTGACAGTGCGCATCAATTTTTTACCCTAACGCACCTCTTTTTGTATGTAAGTCAAACATTTTTGACTCTCATGATAAATGTACAAAATGTTTAAGGTGAATTTTTTCAACTCTAAATTTGCATTACCCAAACATTGCAAAAAGCGTGTAATTTGATGTGCACAGTCAAAAATTGATGCCTTAGAGACCAAAATAGGTGAGTTGGAGCAAAAGTGTAGCGGCAACGACTGTATCCTTTAATTTGTTCATTCATTTTCCCTCCCAACCATAAACCCTCACACACCGATGTTATCAAAAAACAAAAAAAAACAAAAAACGAGCCGTGATTATATCACACACCATTAACAACAACAACAACAACGGTAACAAAAAAAACCGCTCCGTCGTTCGTTTTGTTGGGACAACACCGCACGGCCAAATAATGAAATGCCACTCGACAAACGTCAAGATAATAACAATAAGCAACAAACGGCACAGCCCAAGCACATCGGAACGGCATACACACACACACACACACACACTATCCAAAAAAATAAATAAATAAAAGGGCGCCTTGTCACAAGGCGTGGAGTGAATTTGTCTTGCTCGTACAGCATCCCCCCCCCCCATCAACGAAACGTATCAGTTTTTGTCTCGCTCGCGCTCTTTCGTTTCGTCTTTTGGGGTTCGTTGTTCCCCGGGAGCCGGCGAGACCCGGTTTGGTGCTAGAGCGAGAGGCACCCACAAACAAAAAGGGCAACAGAGCGAGTGAGAGAGCGAGCGAGAGGGCGGGCAGCAGAGAGGCGCTCGCTAAATCTGCTGATATTTATCGCATTATAGCGTGAGTAGATTTGCCCCTCGAGTGATTTAACAACATGATCACTATACAAACATTTTTCCAACACATTTGCGCGCTGCTCACACACACACACACACGCACGCACACGCTCCCCTGCTGTGCTTGCGTCGCGTTCCGTCTCTGTCGCTCGCGCAACTTGCGCTGTTTGTTTTTGTTTCGTTCACACAACGCGCGTGCAGGACACATGCGCGCGTCGCCACTGCACTGGAAGGGACGCAAACGAGCGCGGCGAAAACCCGGCAAGCAGCAGCAGCACGGGGCGAAACGGGTGTACAGTAAGGAAAAAAGGGGCGACGAAACAACAACAACTAAAAGGAGAGAACAAAAAAAAAACAACCACGAAAGGTTCTGCCTTCAGCAGCTCGCCATTGCAATCTGTTTTTTTTCTTCTTCTTCTTTTTCTCTGTGTTCTCCGTTGGGGGAAATGGGAAGATTTTCCCAGCTCGCCGTGTGCGCTTTGCCGTTCTTTGGGCCCGCTGGATGGCCGGAAAATGGTCCTGGGGCTTGTGAATGGGAAAGCCACTCGCGAAAAGAAAGTGAAGCGAACGCGATAAGGCGGTCGCCAGCGAAAAAAAAGGTACAGTATCGGACAGAATGATAGGACCCTAGTTTTTTCAACGCACCGTACACTTTTTTTGCCACGTTACTTGTGTTTGTGTGTGTGTGTGTGTGTGTGTGTGTGTGTGTGTGTGTGTGTGTGTGTGTGTGTGTGTGTGTGTGTGTGCGAGTCTGTGTGTGTGTGTGCGAGTGCGCGGGTTTTTGTCTGAAGAAACGTAGCTTGACATGGTTTCATATTGCATTGAAAGCATTCTGTTTATGTGTGTTATCATGTGAAACAGCGTGCGTTCACACTTGGATAAATGCTAAAGTTTGCATCGACAGCAGCGCTTGTTCCCCGGACGAGAACGCAGGTGTGCTGTTTCATGAATGTGAATACGACACCGGTGCGAAATGAAAACGCGCACAATAGCAATGAACTCGGCATTCCCTCACAGGTGTTTCTCCAGTGCACGCCATTGAAAGGCCTGCGTGCATCTTTGCGTTGAACGTTGTGTGCGCATGGGAAACTTTGTGTGTGCATTGAGCAAGCGCGCAGGTGTTCTTTTCAATGGGCGTTTTGTTTCATGAGCGCGGCAGTATTCTGTTCTGGTTTTGAATGGATACATGCTCACTCGCTTACTCATTGATTGTTTTTATCCATACGCTTTTTTGCTGCTCGACAACGATGTGATTCATCGCGTATAAAAGCAGAACGCAGGCAGTGCACGGCATCAGTCGTGTCCAAGTTTTTAACCAGTGTGTTCTTGACGGTCTAAGCAAGCAATTTTTATTACAATGGGTCGAGGTAAACATTGTACCGATTATCAGCGCCATATCATTAAGCGAATGGCGGCTGCTGGCATTAAGCGCAGAACGATCGAGTTCGTGATGGAACGATCGCGCACTTTTGTGGCGAACGCGCTTCGGACAACCGAAACGCGCAAGTCACCCGGACGTCCTCGGAAGACCACGGCGGAGGAAGACCGTAAGATTGTTAACATATCGAAGAAACATCCGTTTAGCTCGGCACCAGAGATCCGAGGCAGACTGAAATTGGCGGTGACGCCGAGAACAGTTCAGCGAAGATTGGTCAGTGCCGGGCTACTCGCGCGAGTGCCACGCAAAGTGCCCAATTTAACACCTGCGCATAAAAACGCACGGGTGTTATTTGCAATTGAGCACATGTTCTTTGATGAAGAGGATTGGCGCAGGGTTTTGTGGTCAGACGAGTCAAAATTCAATCGACAGGGGTCGGACGGACGTAGGTTGGTTCGGCGCCCTGTTAATTGTGCTCTTGATCCGAAGTACTGCTTCAAAACTTTCAAGCATGGCGGTGGTAGTCTCATGGTGTGGGGATGCTTCTCCTACTATGGGATGGGTCCGTTGGTTCGAATCCACGGTAATTTAAATCGGTTTGGGTATCGAGATATTCTTGATACTCATTTGCTATCACACGCTAGGAAAAACCTTCCTCGGTCTTGGATGTTTATGCAAGACAACGATTCTAAGCATACTTCCGGGACTGTCCAAACTTGGCTTGCTGACAACAATGTCAAAACAATGAAGTGGCCAGCCCTTAGCCCGGATCTCAATCCCATTGAGAACCTCTGGGCAATTTTCAAGAAGAGGCTGGGTAAAAACATACCGGAAGATCTGGATCATCTCTTCGATCACATGCAAGAGGTGTGGAGCAAAATTCCACCTGAAACGATCCAGAATCTGGTGATGTCGATGCGTCAACGCATGATTAATGTCATCGTGGGCGACGGCAATAAGATCAAAAACTGAGCTTATTGCATTTTTGAATAGGGATCACTGCTCGCGAGGGCGGTGGTCCTGCAAATTACAACAAAAACCTAACCCAAAACACAAAAAAACTACTGACAAATCTATCCGAAACGACCTACTTGTGAAACAAACACACACATCAATACACATTCAAACATACATACACACACACACACACATGCACACACACACATACACACACACACAAACACAAACACATACAAACCACACATAAACTTGACCCAACGGGTGCATGGTGCGTTAAAAAACCAATGCCCTATCTTTCTGTCCGATACTGTATCTTCTTCGCTTGCCGGTTTGTGTGTTTTGTTAAAAAGGATTTTTCTCTCTCTCTCTCACACACACACATACACTGTCTTCCAACCAACCGACCGTTTTGCCTTGCTTTCAACCAATCGACTCGAAAAAATAAAACGTAACGAAACGTTAATACGGTACGCCACACCACGCTCGGCAAAGGCAAAAGGGGACTCTTTTGGGAGCGTTCCTGGATCCTTTTTATTTTTTATTTTTTTATTTGAGAAAGCAAGTCCTTACCGCTTTACAAAGGGGAGCAGCAAAAAAAAGCAAAGCAAAACCGAGGGAAGGAAGTTCGCAAGAAGCTGTAAAGACGCGAATGGTCTCAGAAGAGATGATTTCCTTTTCCCATTGCCTGTGCCTTCATTTGAATAAGGGCTTTCGCTGCTGCTGCTGCTGCTGCTGCTGCTACTGTTGGCCACAAAACGGACCAAGTGGAGGCAATAAAAAAGAAAGAAAGAAAGCAAAAAAAAAAACGTAATCTGTGCATTGACCGCCAAAAGCTCAGCCACAAACGGCGGGGTGTGCGTTGGGTTGCTTGTGCGGTGTGCGCGAAAAACGAGGCGAAAAAATTAAATGTCGAATAAAACTAGCAAATAGAAATAGAAGTGGGGCGCGGAGGGGGAAAGGATGGCAGGGTTTCAAAAGAAAGTTTTCTTTTTATAGCCCTGTTTTTTTTCTTGTTGGTGTGTGTGTGTGTGTGCGGTCAAGAGGAAAACAGTTCCGAATTTCCAGCTCTTCACGCTTTACTCAGAAAGAAAAAAATCGCAACAACGAAAAAAAGAAGGTGAAAAATGCAAGCAGCTCACCCGTTTTTACGATTATTTCGACACGACACGTCTGTGAGTGTGTGTGTGTGTGCGCGAGAAACAAATCGAACCTTCTTGCTTTCCTTTCTCGTAACGCCACACTCAAAAGCAGTGCAAGAATAAAAAAGGGTTTTATTTTATTTTTTTCCTGCGTACCGCATCAAACCCACCACAAAGTAGCCACTAGCGCCACCACTAAGCAGCTTCAAAGCGTCGTTCGCCGTTCCTGGGGAGTTTTTTTTTTTTGTCTTCTCATGACCATTTCTCACCCAATAACCAGAGGAAGGGGGACGCGGGCAAGTAGCGGAAAATGCGAATGCGTTACACCAAGTGGCAGCCCCAGAGTGTCGTGCTACCCGAGCCAACGCGAGAGACGCACGGGAGATATTTAACCAAGAAATAATAATAAAATAAAAAAAAAAAAAAAAAAAAAAACAGGGGGCGAAAAAAATCGGAGATTTTGCTCCACCGAGTAACGAGGGGGCGGGGGATGTAAAAAGTCGACATTATTGTCTCGCCCAACGTTTGATGGAGGTTTTTTGGTGTCGCCCCTCGCACGAGCATCATCCTTTTTTTTTTTTTTTTTTTGGTTACATCAGGAGACATCTTGTCGGCAGCAAAGCGAGGAGAAGGAAGATCGTATTAACTTTTTATTGCTACCATCATCATCTCCTGCCAACAAAACCCTCGGAAAAGAAAAGGGAAATCATTTCCGGGCGGTGCCCCCTCCCCCCCCCCCCATTCCCGTGGTCGTCGCGGCAACGCAGCCTTTTCTTGCCCGTCTTTGGCTTTTTGCCTTTTGAAGTTCCCACAAGCCCTCGGCAAGGGGGGGAGGGGGGGGGGGGGGAAAGCGGCATTCGGGAGATGGTGGCCGGTGCAAAACCAGCACGAACCAAACCAAACCGTAAGAAAACGGATCTGCCATAAAATAATCACATTATGTCCTTTTTTTTTACCTTTTCCTTTCCGTTTTCGTTTTTCTTCTGATCCCCTTTTTTTGCCGTTGCGCTTCTCCGCCCAGTATTAAGCCGCTAAGCAGCGCTGCGAGCAAACAAAAGCATGAACACTTCCCAAGCATTTGTGCTTGAGTGACGAAATGGCGAGCGCACACACACACGCACGCACGGAAAGTACCGTCGTGAGCCGCTGTCGGACTGCTTGACAACCAATTTCGGGTGAAGGTTTTATTTTGAGGGTGCAACACAACAAAAAAGCAAAAGAGGGGGCGGAAAGATGGGCGAGGAGTGTGGCGGCGGCGCACGGGATTGTGTGGTAGTGTAAGTATCAATTTGTTGCGAGATATAAAACACATATTGATGGGTGCAATCGTCGAATGGGAGATTGATCCCGGGATATCATAACGCATAACCCCGCTCCCCGGAGAGGAGAGCAGGTCGTCGCGGCTTCGGGGCAGAAATAAAGCACCACAAAGGGGTAGGGCAGGGCGGGGAGGGAAGAAGGAAGGCAGGGTCGGGCTGTGGCAAGATTGCTTGCTCCTAGGGGTTAAGAGCAGGGGTTTTCTTTTTTCACGACTTTCTTGCAGCCGCGCCGTTGAAGTGCGCGCTCCTTTGGAATAGGTTTTACAACGAGATAAAAATGTCGTATAACTTTCGCTCCATCGCTATCTGCTCGTTCGTCTCTTTGCTGCTCCTCCTTATCTCTCTCTTTCTATTCCCCCGTTGCTGGGCAGCCTTTAGACAGCGCCTGATGTGCTCCGTAATTCGGTGTAATGGTGCTGCGGCATGAAATGGTCATTAAGTTTCTGGTTTTATGCGCTAGAATATGGTAACCGCTACGCTTCTTCATAACCGTGCGATTTCATTGGGGGAAGGGAGGGTAGAGTTTTGCCGGAATCGTCCAGCAAAAAATGTGCACACATTCAATCCTCGTTGCAATATTCATACGCGAAAAACCCACGAAAGCGCGGGCTGCCTCTGAGGGACATCAAAGACGAACTGCAGTAAAGCGAAGCGTAATATTTCCGTACGATGGGATTTACGAGGTAGCGCGCGTCATTGCGTGTACTGCCGCCGCCAGTAGTACAAGCTGCAGCTGAAAGTGGCGACCAACATGGCGACCAGAGATTGCGGGTGGGCGACACACGTGTTTTATTGTTTCCCTTGTTTCGGATGTTCGGCTCTTGCTAATTAGATTTAATTATTAACTGCCAGCAGTGGCTGTAAAACCGGCAGTAAACATATTGCAAATATTTGTGTACTCTTGAGATTGCTTGGAGATTGACCCAAAGGGTTACATCATCAACCAGACTGAACCATCGCTTCGCAATATTTTTTTTCGAGCATTTCCATCATCGTTAAACCAGAAAACCCCAGGATATTGCAATTGTATATGCTCTTTCTCTTTCTCTCCCGGGTGTCGAAAGGTCGTAGGTGGTATGCAGTAAATAATTGATTGGAAACAGTCATGGCATAGGGTGCACACCCCGGGTTCCGAGACTTTTAACCGTTGGTGCAGAGTTATTTCAACGGTCACGCTGTGGCAAATCAGACATTATTGACATTCATTTGACAGCGGAATGGTCAAAAGCAAGCACGACAGTGTGTGTGTGTGTGTGTGTGAGAGAGAGAGAGAGAGAGAGAGAGAGAGAGAGAGAGAAAGAGAGAGAGAGCACACACAAACAACCAACACAGTAGCGTACAAAGTTGATGCGATTTCATTTCAATTCCAAACATGCCTCTGCCACTTGGGCGCTTCGCCGAAACTTCGGAAGAGGAAGAAGCTCGACACTCTCCGCTGTCAAAGGTAAACTGTACACAAAAAAAAGAAACAAAAACCAACAACAAAACAATTGAAGCTCCAGGATCCAGCTCCGTGTGCTTATTCGCAAAATTGTTCACTGCTGAGGTATCAGGGAGACAACACCAGTAACTCCAACATTGGAACGTATTGGGAGTTTAGCAGAGATTCCAGCAGCAGCAGCAGCAGCTTCCCCGGAACTCCTCACGACCGATGCTATCTGGGGACATTTTTGAAGTCCGCTCTCCATGGAAAAGACTCTCAGCATGTTTACAAACGTCCATGCCCGGAAGTGTACTACACCTCGGGGGGGGGGGGATATCATACCCGAGGTTTCCTTGGGCAACGGGAACTACTACCTTTCGTCAAGGGGGTTTCACCGTCTGATCGCTCCTCGATGCAATACACCTCGAGTGGTTTGAAATGAGAAAACACAGTGTATCCTCTCGTCTCCTCCTCTTTCACCACTACCCGATGGCAGGTCCTGCGCTGCTGATGAAGTTGCCATGTCAACACCCGCCGGCAGAAATACACACACACACACAGATATGCTACTATGGTCGTACCAAATTCCGATTGTGCAGTGGCCATGTGCCGGAGGGTTGTGTACGTGACGGGAATACTGGTTTCTCAAAAAGAGATGAGAAAAAGTCCATCCCAGGAAGTCATCGCCGACAAGGGATTGGAGGAAACACTCTGCACCGGATGGTTTGTCCGATACAGTTCCGTATCGTTTCGGGATAGATTTCACGCAACCTGACAAATCCCTCGCGCCAATCCTTTCCTGCACCACCACCACCACCACCGGGACATCGAGGATTAACACGCAAACCTCTGCAATCGTACAACATTTGTCTCCCGAAAGTCGAAAGCGAGCGCCTGCAAAAACGCGCATCCGTCCGGAAAAATCGACGTCGTCCAAAAACAACACACCCGAAAGAGAGGAGTCATGTGGTTCTCGGGGACCGAAATTTGATTTTTAAGAGCCAAGAAGAGTCTGTCCAGCCCACCCCGCTTGTGCAAACAACAGGCGGGTCCCCTCCCCCCAATGGCTAACACGGAAAGCGGAAGGCGGCAAAAACAAAAACCTAACACGCAACAACAACCAAAAAAAAAAAAAAGGAAGCAAACAGTCGAGATCTCCCGTACTTGGACTGCGTTTTGCGCCATGATGTACGAGAGGTACACTACCCAACAGAATGGACAGAAGTCACACAGCCGCTGCCGTGCGCACACAGTGTCACTGGCAGTAGTAGTGCAGCTTCCAGCAGGTTGTGCGTCAGTCTGCCCCAGCCTGCTGCTGGAGGATTGTGTGCGGTTGGTTAGTGGCAACACAGCGGGCAGGCGGCAGCAGCAAACAGAGGAAGAGTTGACACAAGAAGTGGTTTATTCCAATTCCCAGCATCAATACAGCGAGCGGGTGCGGGTGAGAAGCGCACATCACATCACACATCCTCCTGGAATCCTCCGCCTGGTGCAGTAGAGTGCTATTGTGATTTCATTTAGAGTAGCAAAACATGGAACCGGGAATGGGAAAGGGGCAGTACCGGCGGCACCGGTAGCAAAAAATATAAATCCCAACCATTATCCTTGCATCGTACGTATCTCGGTTCGCAGCCGCAACTCCGAGGAGCAATATTTGCATACGAGACACACATACACATCCAGAGACCAGGTCCCAGAGACTCTACTATGTTGTGCAGTTATACCTCGAAGGCATAAAAGCGTAGGGGACGTGTGCAGAAACGAGAGAGAGAGAGAGAGAGAGAGTGAGAGAAATAACGAGAGGGCGAAAAAACGGAATCGCTTTCCGAGTTTTTATTCCCAAACCAACGAGTTCTTCATATCGCGTGTGTCCTCGCCCGGAGCCACCGAACCAGAATTTCAGCAGCAGTAGCATCAGCTTTTTGGAGTAAGCATATTTTCCAATCGCATCGCTTCTGTGTGTGTATAGATGCGCTGCTCTGCTCCTTTCCGTTGCCTCGTTCTCGCTCTCTCTCTCTCTCTATCTCTCAGTCCTTCTCTCTTAACCTCTTCCAGTTGACGCGAAGCTGACGTTTTACTTTTTTGCACAGATTCCAACAACCTCTGCTCAACCATCCTACTCAACCCTCGTGCTCCCGCACATGAGCGCCCTCTAGCCAACGCACTCCTCCTACTCCCCCCCCCCCCCCCCCAACGACAGGTCTTCTTAGACGGTACGGATTTCAATTTTCCTGAACCCGTTGCTATGTGTCGTGGGCGCACACGATGTCGATACTGAGCTACACACACACACACACACACACATTCACACACATGCACATACACAAGGATCCACTTCACCTTCTGCCTGCGTTTTGCAATACGATTATGCCCGGCGGGTAACTAAAAGGATGCGGATTCCACCACTTCTTCTGCAAATTCCACCTGCCAGCAATATGTGTGCACAGCCAGGGGAAAGGGAGGGCGAGTGAGAGGGGTAAAGAGGACACAGCAAACAGGACATGAGATAGGCTGGCTGTGTGTGTGTTTCTGTGTGTGAATGTTACGTTTAAGCGAAAGTTGATTGCTTTTGCTTTTTGTGGCGCTGCTTGTCGAAGAAGAGCGTGTGCATCTATTTTTACACTACTTCTTTCTGCCAGGCCGTTGGAGAGTGTTCCGTTTTATGTGGCCTTTTTTTATCATCCCCTCTACTACCTGCAACCATAAAATCCATTTCGATCGTATGTGGCCCACCTCCAAAACAATTACAATCGAATAAAATGACTGATGGTTTCTTTGGGTTTTTTTTTTTTAAATCGATTAGGCTCCGTTTTGATGACTCCTTTGTTAACGGTCTGTTAACGGTCTGTTATTGGTCGTTTAAGCTAAATTGATCGTAAGTAGGGGAAAGCGGGGCAAAATGGGCATGTTAAGCAATTTACTGAATATTCCTTTGAATATTCCACAAAACACAATTTTTGTTTCATTATGGTATACCTCCACCATTTATCTATGGATTAAAATTGCCACATATAATGAAAACAACTTAAAAACAATAAAATAATGTTTATTGAAATGAAATGAAATGAAATGAAATGAAATGAAATGAAATGAAAATAATGTAAAATAAAAGTTGATGTTTTACGAGAAGCTATTTTGACACACGGGGTAAAATGGGCATAGCCCTGGGGCAAAATGGGCATATGTAAACAAACTGTGAAACGTCAAAACACTGGGGCAATATGGGCCACAACAACTGCGCTTAGGTAATGGTCTATGCTTTTGCGCACGTTTCGTGAAATGTATTTTTCATTCTATCTTTTGATTTGCTGGTCAGAAAAGCCCTTGAAATTCTTCCAAAAATATGTTATCAAAATTATAACAGTTTTTACACGTTTAAATCTACAAAATCGAATGTTTTGAAGCTGTGCCTGTTATCATTATTGAGGCGACAAATACAACACCATAGCCTCACCACGCGCCGTATGTCAAAAGCATCTGCCCATTTTGCCCCAAGCGTAACTGCCCATTTTGCCCCACGTGAAGCATTTTTGTACTTTTTATTATATTAGTAAAAATACGCATTCAATCGCCTTGCTTTCTTCAGACAAATTGTAAAGAAATATCATATCTTTAAAAATATATCATGAAAAACTTCAACGCATCCCTGTGACACACGTTTAAGCTTATTTTCGAAGTGGCAAAAATTACATCAATATGCTGCTAAACCTTATTTTGCATTTTTCTTAGTTATTTGTTATGTAAGGGTTATGAAACTTACATGGTGTTCATAGAACACTCTAATGAATACATTTTGAGCATTGGAAAGCATCTTTGTAGTCAAATAATGCTTAAATAGAGGGTGCCCATTTTGCCCCACATGCCCATTTTGCCCCGCTTTCCCCTACCGGCATTTGATGCCAAAACGGAGGTGTTTTGGAAAGGGGAATTTAATAACTTCTTTATATGGCGTCGCTGATGACGTCTGTTAGCGGTCTAATAATGGTCTATTTACATAGTAATGTGTCTAACTCATAAATCTATTTGAAAACAAGAAAGCAGATACACCAAAGACCATCAAATCGCAGGATATTGAGAAGAGAGAGAGAGAGAGAGCGAGAGAGTGGTAAAGATATCGAAAGAAAGAGAGAAATGACATATTACAGCCTTATTACCACCAATTAACATACGCGTAAAGCCATAAAAACTTGATGATGACACGGCCACGCCGAGCCGTACGGTGGTCACACACTTTGCACACCCCCGGCTGCCAACCCCCCCCCCCCCCCCTCCACGAGACTTCGGCGATTCCAGTTCCATCGTCGGGCGGCACAGGCCACCGCCACGTTGGTTGGCAGGGTGCCAAAAACTTTGCCGTTTTGCGAATCGCTTACCGCAGCTATTTTACAGTTTGCCTGCTGCAAACAAACCAATTAGACAACTTCCTCGACAGAGCACCCAAGGGACAGGAGGGGGAGACTTATGGGTGTGTGGCACAACTCTCAACCATCGGTGGTGTTATTTTCAGCAGCGGGGGGATAGATAGCAGGAAGCAGTTTAGCTGAAGAAATCTCTCGACCTAATCGTGGCAAAGTAGCCCGGCAAGTCCCCGTGGTAGAGGGCCGTCGCAGGACACATACCAAACACCGCACAAAAGGGAAACCAAAGAGTGATTCATATAAATAGATAATCTCAACATACACACTGCTTCGCCGTTGTGTGCTAAAATAACAATTTGTGTCCATTACAAGGCAGCCGGCCAAGTGGGAGTGAGTGAGAGCTCGCTTAGCTTCCTCCTCGCAATACACGGGGCGCTTCCAGACGAGCAACTTTTACGGTCGTACAATGTACCTCGCCTCGGAGTACTCCAGCTCTCCGGTTCTTCGCTCCTTCGCTCTACCACTCTCGCAAACTCCCGCAGTAGGAGGAAGATTGAGTGGATGATTTTAAGCTAGCTCCACATGCTCCACAAGCAAATTGCCTCATTCGCACGCTCATTGCCCGGAACAAACCTCTGCTGGCAAATTTACGGCAAACCGACAATGTCCCTAGGATCTACTCACCACCCATCCATCCCCGTTTCTAATACACCGATACTGCCGGGAACCAAGGTCAGAGCAACCAAGGTGCCAACTTGTGAAACCTTTCCCTGGATTCACACACACACACACACACACACACACACACACACACACACACACACACAAACAAGATCATCTTTATTGAGGCAGTACACGATAAAGAAGCCATGCGTTACTGTGGGTTGCAGCAGTCTTCCCTTTCGTCGTACCCGAACACGGTGGTCGTGGTTTTGCCTTGCATCTGATATATCCAGAATGTCTGAAACGTTGTCGATAACTAACTCTCCCACCCCCAACCACCAATTGAAAGTTCAAATCCCAGCCAACACAGAAGGGTTGCGGGCGCACACAGAGGCACCACTGCTTCATCATACTGCAATAATCCTCCCCCGTGACTCCAGAAGTTATCTCTCCCGCGCGGCATCCTTCGATTCTGGCACCCTTCGAAACGCTATGCACAGATAAGCCTCAGGAGCCGGTGCCCGTGCAGGGCCTGGGCACGTACGCGGCGGGAAGAACGGTGAGCAGTCCACCGCTAACCCCGCACTCCACTTTTATGCAAATCGGTCTCTGATTCGATTTATTTCATTACACTGAGAGTTCGGTTGTCGAATTCGCTGCTCGTAACGCTCCCCTTCCCGAAACCTCGATGTGCCCCCCGCGGGGATATTGACTCGCACACACACACACACACACCATGGAGATGGAAAATATGTACTCCACCTTCCTCTACCGGTTTAGTGCTCTGGCACTACCGTTCACGTTTGAAAACGGTTCACAAAATGGGGGTGGCGCGTAAGTGAGCTGACAGCTTCAAGCTGTACTTCCACTGGTAGTCGTTCCACTACAGTACAGCAGCTCTCTGTAAGGATGCTACACTGCACTGATGCGCTCGACGGGGAAATTGAACGATCGTCGCCGCAGCAGTTTCGCAAATCGGATTCTACTTTCATTCCAGACACGTCACCCGGTACCGCTAGGGGAGAGGCAAGATTTGAGGCGGCGATTTGAATAGCACCAGGGACGGAGGCAACAAAAGCTGACACGGAGCAAACACAGAACAACGGCTCGTGCGCACACACTACCACACACAGACACAAAGACGCTGGAATTGCAGTGCAGTGTAGTGATGGGTAGGGTTGGCTAAACAATTCGGAGTCGACTCCGATCCGACTCCGAACATTTCGTAGGAAAATTCGACTAGCGTTGTCCGGAGCCGCCCGGAATTGGAATCATCTAGAGTCGTCCGGAGTCATTCGGAGTCGTCTGGTGTCATTTGAAGTCGTCTGGAGTCGGCCGTAGTCGGCAGTTTTCGCCGATTCTGACTTCAGACGACTTTAGATGGCTCCGCACGACTCTGAGCGACTCTGGACGACTCCAGACGACTCCGGATGACTCCGGACAACTCTGGATGACTCCAGACGACTCTGGATGACTCCGGACGACTCCGAATGACTCCGGATGACTCCGGATAACTCCGAATGACTCTGAATGACTGCGGATGACTCCAGATGACTCCAGATGACTCCAGATGACTCCAGATGACTCCAGATGACTCCAGATGACTCCAGATAACTCCGGATGTCCTTGAATAACTCTGTTGGACTTTGGGATGACTCCGCATTACTCCAGAAAACTCCGGATAGCTCCAGACGACTGCAGATGACCCCAGACGACCCCGGACGGCTCCAGACGACCTCAGACAACTCCAGACGATCTCGGACGACTCCAGAGACTCCGACTCTGGAGACTTCAATTCTGGAGACTCCGACTCTGGAGGCTCTGACTTTAGAGACTCCGACTCTGGAGACTCCGACTCGAGACGACTCCGACTTCGGGCGGAACTAGTGGTTCCGATTTTGCCGGTGTCGGAATCCGACTAACAATATCCGAAGTCGGATCGAAGTCACGGGTGCGCTCCACAAGGGGACACCACTAGCGCAGTGGAGTCGACACCGCAACACGCCGAGGGTGCTTTCCGGGAGGATTACACCGATTTGGTGCGCTTCCCCGTGGAGCATGGCAACACAGCAGCAACAAAAAATGGCCACTGTGATGGCAACTTCATCACGCGGGCTTAAGGTATCGCGCACACATTCACAACACAAACACACGGATGTCGAATCCTGGAAGACCGGTTGAAGCGCAAAACAATGCCATGGTCAGGGCAGGGATGCGCTCTGTGCCAGAGTCTCCAAACCGTGCTACTGTCCAACACGTCTAACAGCGCATGTGTCGTGGGGGGCGCTGGGGATGGTTTGCGAAGGGGTCCCAGAAATTCGAGGGGTCTACAAAAAAAGAGAAAGAAAACCCTCGGCGAAGAGACACACAAAGGACAGCGAATTCTGCTGAGTTCTTCGTCATGGCTTTTTGGGGGAGTTTTTTGTCTTTTGGGTTTCGTTGAACTTTCCCAATTGCAGAACTAATTTCACTCCCGCTGGATTGTAACTTTGCACGCGTGTGGAGCGGCACTAACATGCTCTCCGTCCATCTCGCTGGGCGCCATTTTGCTTAATTGAAATGATTTCATTAGGGTTCGGGGGTTGGCGCAGCTTCTTCCCATCCCAGGATGAGAGTGCGCACCACTTCGGCCCGGGGAAAAACGATCCTAACAACAACAAAAAGGTAAAGCAAGCGTAACTATAGTCAGAGCACAGCAGTACAGCACCGCTACCGGCTCAACCTTGAATTGCTCTTTTTGTTCAGCAAATCTCGCAATGCGATTCCATTCGCACGATTCCGCGCGTGCACAATCCGCACGGGAAATGCACAGCCGGGAAAGGAGGGGAACAGAAACAGTAGTTTCGCTCGCCCCCACTCACACACACACACACTTTCCCATTATCATGCTTGCCTTTTGCGCGAGGCTGAGTGGAGAAGCGATTTCGAAATGCCAACCCGAAAAACTCCCTTTTCCCGGACACAGTTGCGTTCCGGAGCGCGAGCACAACTTGTGCTGGGGCGATGGTGGAAAACCTGCACGGAAAAGTTTGCACTTTCTTGAGCTCCTAGCAAGAAAGGCGGGAAGAGAGATGTTGTTTCTTTTTGTGTGTGTGTGTGTGTGTGTGTGTGTGTGCACTGTTGCTGTTCATACCAAAGCCCATCAAGAGAGCAGAGGAAATGGCTCTTTTGCAGGGAAAGCTTGTTGCAAGGGAGCAACTGCACCCGAACTCATCTGTGTTCTGAAGTGGCGTTCTACACGGGGAGAATGAGAATCTCTGGCAGGGACACGGAAGATGTGCCGACACACACACACACACACACCCCGGCACACCGCCGCAAAGCTCGAAACGAGAAGCTGTATACTAATAATTTAATTTGAAAAAGTTATAATGGCTTTTTCATCCAACTTTATCGTTCGGTAATTTATTTTATCTCGGAATAATTTCTACAGCCCTCCATCTCTTCCTTGTCTTTCTCCCACTGTCGTTTACCCCATCTCTCTTTTTTCTCTCTATTTCTCTCTCTCTCTCTCTCTCTCTCTCTCTCTCTCTCTTATCTACACAATGTCAATTGGCAAAGGAAGCAGTCGGCAACATTCCCAGGCGAACGAG
Source organism: Anopheles coluzzii (assembly GCF_943734685.1). Taxonomy (NCBI): domain Eukaryota; kingdom Metazoa; phylum Arthropoda; class Insecta; order Diptera; family Culicidae; genus Anopheles; species Anopheles coluzzii. Next base: position 9,704,610 of record NC_064669.1, read on the forward strand.
AACACTCCTCGCCCCTTATTAGCCGGTAGCACAGCGCAGCACAGCACAACTTTCCGGCCACCCTTACACCGCACTCCCTATATCCCACCCAGACGAGGATTCGGAATGGAAAAAGCTGCTTGCCGGTGACGTTAAGTAAAACAGCAACGGCTCCCCGGTCTGCTAAGCGAGGGAAAAGTTTGCTTCATTCTTTTTTTATTTTATTTTCTTCTATTTCTTAGTTAGTTTGTGCACAGTTTTGATTTTCGTTCCGTTCTTTCGTGGGACCACCGGCTCCTGAGAATCCTGGAGTGTGTGTCCAGCCCTTTTGAAAGGATATCTGTGTGTGTGGGTGTGTGTGTGTGTGTGTTAGAGAATGACTTACAATAGGGTAAGTGTAATCGCATTACTACTTCTCCTCGATTCGCCGCCCGTGCGTCTAGGTGCCGCCGTTGGCGCCGCACACTAAAGTAGTGGCAGGACCCTCCACGTGTTGGGGTAGAATATTGAAAACTGCCCTACGCACACACCGTTTCTGGTTTTGGTGGCTATTGCTTTCGCCTGAATGATGCAGAGCACTTGCTAGAAGTTGGAACCGGGTGCACTGCTGCTACTGTACCGTTGGCAATGCTTGTTCTTGGGAGGGGCCCCTCCGGAGATGTAGCATTGAAGTACATTGGCGTTCGAGAAAATGTGGCATAGAGAAGCTCTCTTTTTTTTTCGCACGTTTTCCCGTTCGATTTACGCCCCCGCGATGGTGAAAACTTTCGCTGCATTTGCATTAGTGCACACCCTGTGCTCGGTCGGTCGGGTGTGTGGGTCGGGCTACTTAAAACATTTCCTGCGAAACTCCATTATCTTCGTTATCTCGTGGTAGACCGCCCTGGTGCAAAAGTGTGGTGGCTGCACAACAGCGACTAGAGCGGCGGAACAAGACGGTTCGTTGTCTTCTATTATTGATTTTTATTCTAGTGGTGCGTTGTGCATCACGTCCCAACAACAACAACAACAGCGTGCGTGAATCAACAAACAAAGCTGCGATTAACTGGCGCATAATTGGGTGTGCAACAAAAAAAAATGCAAACACGATAACCTTTAGAGAACGTTCGCTTCCCACGGACAATAAAGCAAACCTAATAAAACTCAACAACAACAAAAAATTGTAGGTCCAACAAAACTCGGCCAAAAACATAAGCTGTTGAAATTTATTTCCCATTTTGCTCTCTCTCTTTTTCAAGTCACTGCAAGTTTTATAGCGGGTCCTACCGCCTCCCGCGACATCGCGCGCTCGTCGTCAAAAAACCATCAAAAAGTGCGGAACACAGCTTTGCCTAGATCGGGTCTCGGGGAAGGTCATAAAACAAAACCTACGACCCTCCGGAGAGAGAGAGAGGGGGAAGGTTTGCTTCCCCAGTTTTTTTTTGTCCGTGTGGGCGCGGCGTACTGCGTTTTTAACACAGAAGGGGGTTGATGAACTTGACTGAACCCGAGAAGAAGAGCGACGGGCAACTAGATGAATAATAAATTTTGTCATCTTATTGCGCCTGGCTGCTTTTACAGAACAGAGCAGCACATACACGGGGAGCAGCAGCCACCCACTTGCTAGCTGCACTCTCACGGCGGGAATATCAAGCGCAGAACACACGGTCCGTAATAAACGTTGACGTGACGACGGGTGAAATAACTAGTTCAGCAGCAAGGGAAGTAATAAAATCGGTGCGATCTCTCGCTTTGTGCGCAACTTCATCTCTACCGTTTGACGACGACCGTTTGTGCAGGGAGCAGATGCTTGCCGTCATTTGCGGATCGATTCTGGAAAGTTAGGAACACAGTTCCTTCTCCTGCTCAAAATGATAAAAAAACACACACACAAAAATACGAAAAAGGTTCGTCGCCATCGTCCCAAACGAGCAAAACTGCTTCCGGCCAGCAGCGAAATTACTGCCGCACGCGCGCGAGGAACAACTTTCAACCCCCGAATCGGCGGCAAAGGCAACTGATAAGGTTAAAACTGTTAATTGGATTCCTAAGTTGAGCCCGTCGTCGCGAAGCAGACGGCAAAACCTTCCCACCCTCCTCTTCGTTGCCCGCACTCTCGGCCTCTCTGCCGCCAGCGAGCGAGAGGCGAAGTTTTCGTTCAGTTGAAATTAATAAGCTTCAAACCCGGTTAAACCGCACACACTACACTCTACACTGCCGAAACTTTGCAAGCAAGCAATGGGAAAGGATTTGGAAACTTTCTGCAAGGGTGTGTGTGTGTGTGTGTGTGTGTGAGTGTGGAAGTGACGGGTGCCGAGTTCGCACATTTACCAGCCGGCGAAATTAAACAGCAAATTAAATCAAAGGCGGCAGCAGCAGCACCAGCAGCTCGTGTTGGAAAGAATTTTTATCCGATACTTCCGCGCCCCGGTGGAGTCGCCTCCGACACGCGCCGCGCCACCTCTCTCGGGGGAATCATTCTAACGCGCGAGCTCGGCTTTCGCCGAATCAATTTAGCCGCTTCTTCTACCACCGCACCAGCGCTCGCAACACAAGCCGGAAACTAACTGAAGCCAGGGCACACCACACCACTGCTGTGCTTGGGATCGTTTTCTCACCTGTGATTAGCCAATTTATCCCACTTAGATGTAATTACATGCCCCGTGTTCCGTGTTAAAGGATCGTTGGCAGTCGATGGGGAGCAGCCGCGACGACTAACGATTTGGGGTGGAATGTTAAGGCCTCCGTGCCCGCTGGTGGGTTTTCCGAACAGCTTTTCCCCCCGGCAGCAGTGGGAGCTAGGTTGGCGTGTGGATTGGATAACTTCGCACGAGCAGTGCATTAATCATTTCGATTCAATTATGGTTAAACCGCTTGATATGTATCAATTGAAAATTATCTTATCGCAACGCTGCGCCAAACCGTGCCCGTAGCAACTCCGTCATTACGGTGACATAAATCACTCGCAACTAAAGCAGCAATCAAACATACACACACACAGGTTTTAAGCACGATTCCATTTCCTCTGTCAGCAGCATTGTAGCTCCAACTATCTGGCCACCAAAAACAGAAGATACAGAACGAAGAAACAACGACCCCGTAAAAAAAACACATTTAAAGACATTTGAGCACCTCCCCTCGCACGCAAACCGTGGGCCCGCGCTAACGACTTTCCTACAACAGCAGTAGCAGCAGCAGCAACAAGGGCAACAACACCACACACACACACACACACAAAACTCCCCAGTTGAGTGCCGAACAGATGAGCAGATGACATTAAACTTAATGATTATTTTTATGGCACCCCGCATTCCATCCATTTGTCGGTCTTTAAATAAAGAGTAACGCTAACAACCTCCGAACCCCAGATTACGGCCCACCGAATGAAGAGCGAGCAAACGGTAGCAAGAGTGTATAAGAGGAACAGTGGAATCCTCCCGCTTATTGCGCATTTCTGCACTGCCCAGGGTTCGAAGAGTTTCCCGAAGAAGTTTCTAGGGGAGGCTTGAGCTGGCAAAACCGGGGCGAACTGGTGCTTCTCGGTAGACTTCTTATCACCTCGTAAGGACTAATTGGGTGCACTGCGAGAAAGAGCAAGAGAGAAGGTGAGCATATTCACAAGAGCGCAGCGTACATTCGAAAGGGTACAGACGTAGTGATTTTATTCCCGTTGATTGTTTGCGGTTGCAACGGGTTTCTTTTTTTTTTTTTTTGATAACTTGCTCGAAAATTGCTCGCGTACAATGTTGCGTGTGGTTTATTTTCAGAATCGTTGTTATTGATAGCAATTCTGGGTGCGGTAGAAACTCAAGAGCACACTTCAGGGGAAAATCGTTACCAAAACTTAACAACTGCTCGTAATAATGTCAGTATTGGATTATTTTCCAGGATCATTGCTGCTGACGGGCATTCTCGATGCTGTAGAAACTCAAGAGCATGGCTGGTCAAAAGAATGATAACGATTTGACAGTCGAACTCCACCAATTACTGAACCAGATATTAAGCACTTACATCTCCTGCTCCCGTACATACCGGCAACACCAGTAGCGATATGCCATCAGATAACATCATAATCCCAGATTCATTGCCCTCCCAAAAACCTCAGCGCTACAACCCGATCGGAACCGACGCCCGCCGTCGCCACACCTAACCATTCGCAAACAAACTCCGGTAGCAGCGTCCTGTCGACCAGAAAATTAGCGATAAATTCCGTCGTTTCGCTTCAATCAGGTACCGATTAGCTTGAACCTCCTTCCCCCGTTCCAAGGCTACTCTGACAGAGGCACACACACACGCGCGTACACACATTTAACTATCCCCAGTCAAAAGGTTTTGCAACCAATTGACGCTAAGCGAAAGGGTAAATATCTTGCACCCGCGTCCTCTAACGCCCCTGGGAGGGGGGACGGGCCCACACGAACAGCCAAGAGCGTAAAGTGGAAATTTATTGGCATATAATCGGTATTTCATTCGATTCTGCTGCGCTTTTGCGCTCTCGTGACCTCCTCAGCCCCCTACCACCACTCCACAGTCTCCCCCTAACTCATTGCAACCCGAGATGAGATTAGATCATAAAAGGGCGCACACACATTGCACACTCACTCTGACACTCTCTTGTCCCTCCCCCGCCTCTTCTGGTGTGTCTCCACGGTCGTCCGAAACGAGAGGATATGGGAGTATACACACAAACACACACGCGACTGCATACCGAATTAGACGTCAATTAGTGAAAGTGGTGTGTGGGTTTGGATATGCGCGCTCGAACAAAACCGGTTTCGCTCGGTGCAGACGACAAGAGAGGTACACTGACAGGGGCTTAGTGAGCGTTCCCTCTGCCGGTGTGCTGCAGGATCAAACAGATGCGCGACAAACAACACCAGGTTTGCGAGTGGGGGAAAAAAGCGCCGAGGAACGAGGCATTAATTACCAGACAACTTTGTCGTACACCGTGTTCGAGTTGTGTGTGTGTGGTTGCGTAGGTCCGGGAGGGGGCCAACAGGGTTGACATCTTTACACCGGACGCATACGATCGGAGTTTGTGTTGTAAATATCCCGGCCCAGACAGAGAGAGAGAGTAGGTTGGGAAGAGTGAGATGTCAAAAAAACGCGACGTGAGATCCCGTCGTTTTTAGTGATTTTGTGTGTTTGTTTATAACAAATGAGAATCGGTCTAATTGGATGTTGCGGGGTAGAGCTGGTATGTCGTATCAACGACCACTTGGAACGATTCTTCTGTGGATTATCGGTATCTATGCAATAATCCGGTACTTTGACAGCTAGTGTCGATTGCCGTACGGATTACCCATTCCAAACATTTAATATGTGTATGTGTGTGTGTGTCTTTTGGAAACGCTCAGCCACCCGACAACTTCCAGCATCTTCAGACTCAGCTTGTCAATCTCGCATCCCTGACCACCAGACAGCTCTGCTGACAAATTCTTACCCAAAACAACCCTGCACAACTAAACACCAGTAGCTCCTCTTATCGTGCCGCTCCACAGCAACGCGTAACACACCGTCACGCCGTCTAAAGGAGTGTTGCGAGCGAAAGTGTTTGAGTGACAGATGGGAGCGGGTTTTGTGACAGGCAGACAACCCGCGCCGCACTACTGCACTACGCCCGAGCTAACCTCTCTGCGGAGGTCGGGCGAGGTGGTAACGACTAGCAAACGAGTTTATAAACGTCCATCCGTCAGCTCTCGCGCGAAGCGCTCTTCTACTTTCGCACTCTTTATAGAGCGAAAGAGCAAAACAAGAAACAAAAACAAGAAAAAAGAGCAGATGACACAGCACAGGGAGTGTGTAATAATGTTGTACAGAGCTCCAAAACACAAGTAGGCTTCCTCGCCATGTGGAAACAACAATCACGTTTAATAGGAATCAAAACATTACGCTTGTTCGAGTTTTGGGCCAGCGCAAGTAGACATCGCCGCGAGAAGAGGGACACGATTCGGGGTTGTAGTAGAAGAAAAAGAAGAAGAAGAAGAAGAAGAAGAAGAAGAAGAAAAAGAAGAAGAAGAAGAAGAAGAAGAAGAAGAAGAAGAAGAAGAAGAAGAAGAAGAAGAAGAAGAAAAGAACACACCACGAAAGAACCATTATTACCGCCCCGTTCCCGTGAGGCGTGAAAAGAAAAGGCAAAGTCAAAGATTAGGCCTTCTAATTATAGCGCTCGTCGCGGCGCATTACCCGTACCACTCCCTCTCTCTCTCTCTTTCTCTCTCTTTCACACACACACTCAGCACACACCCGACACGCTTGGTGGGTGGTAGACGCGACATCGTAAAATTATACGGTAGCATGTGTTCGCACCGAAGTGAGAAACAGTCCCGCCGCAGAGGGTCCCGCAAACACACGGGGACCCAATACGCGGAATGTAAAATATGAAGTGACTTTATGTGTGTGTGTGTGCCGGTGTTTCTGGGCGATTTCTTTTCGGAGGGGTCCCCCCGCTCCCAACAAAACCAGTCTTGCACGTCGGCTTTTAGAACAACTTGTACGTCAAACACGGGGGGTTTTTTTGGCTCCTGCCCCTTATGTTTCTGTGTGCCGCCTTCCGCTTTCGGCGGTTTGGGGTCTCGGTTTCTCGGAAGCAGTCAATCGTGCGTGAAATTTTAAACAAGACTGTGTGCCTGTGCGCATGGTACGCGCTCAGGAATGTCTGTAATGCGATGCGATGCAAACCGACAAAAAGGGGCAAACGTCGGAAGACGCAACATTAACGTCGCCCATCGCAGTGCGTTCTTTCGGGGCGGTCGACGGGTTCTGTTTCCAGGCGACGCTACCGGGCCGTCACCCGCGCTTCATGTTTGGCCTGACTTTGATCTTACCGAGCTGATGAGAGCGTAACGAGCTTCCAGAATTGTGCAGCGCAACAGCTCGCACCCAGCAGCGAGACCACCACTGCCAAAAGTACCTTTCAAAAGGGGGCCGCCGTCTTTTAAGGGGTACTCCCAAAGGATAAGTATTATGCACAACGCTTTCACTCCTTACTCATGCTGTCGGGGTCAGGAGCGGCGGCCAGAGTCTAGAGCAAAGGAGAACCCGCGCCCAGTGCAGCAGGCACTTTCTCGATTGAGCTATTAAAACTTGACCACGAGACCCCAGGAGAAGGAGGAGTTCCAGCGCGGACGTCACAAACCGTCCCCCGCAAAACCCTGGAGAGGTGAGGTAGAAGGTGGCATCACACTACCAAACGAAACCTGTTTCTCGATCGTAGTGTGGTGGTGCCCATTTTGCAAAACTGTGCTGGATCACCCTCTCTCGCTCTCTTCTTCTCGGTCTCTGCTCTTTCCCTTTCGCTCTCGCACTCTTCTTCACCACACACCTCCACTCTACCGGAGTAATCGATGAGGTCAGAGAGGCTTCTCGGGTGTCACACAAGTAAAGGCTACTTTCTCTTCTGTGCCGGGTGTGACTACGGGTTACAAGAAGCGCAGCCCTCTTGGCCCCTGCCTTCTCGCTTACAACCTCGCCCTCGAAGAAACAAGCTATTCGATACAACGAGCGCGCGCGCCCTCCTGCCTGGTCTGACCTTCAACCGCTGTTGACCCATTGAACACGCGGCGCTCTAGTGGTAGTAGAGCAGACAACACCACACATGAAGGGGAGGGGGGCTAAGTGGTGTCTGTCGCCCTCTCTCTCTCTCTTATTTGGAAGAAGTAGGTGTGTAAGAGTGTGTGTAATTAACGTGTGAATTGGCGATAAATTAACCGTTTAATGGGTGGATGTGGTGTGGCGCGCGCGGCGCTGTGAGCGGTAAGACGCTTGTTGCAAACCAGACCTCCGCACGGGTAAAACTAATCAGCTGAAGCCGTGTTTATGTTAACTGGGGTATGTGTTGTGTGTGTATGTGTGGATATATGGATGAGTGATTGCTTAAATGCTAAAACTACACCACCATTTGGAAGGGTCTCTCTCTCTCTTTTGCCTTGGACCACTTAAAGGTGGCCACTTGGGTAGGGAGGAGCGAAGTGGTGGTGGTAAGTAATTAGCTTAACACAGAGAGAAGAGGAGGAGGAGAGAGCGCTTTTTGACGATAGATAGGGAAAGGAAAACACTGTGTAAGCATTTGTCAAATAAAAGTTGCGCTTTTTTGCAGGATCGATCGCACGACCTGTGGTTTGACAGTACCGTGCAGTTGGCACAGCACTACGGGCGAGGCTTAAGAGAGGCATGCTAATTGAGCAATTTGAATGCTTCACCAAGGATCTAGATAGTTCATCACAAGCTGAACCGATGTAGGAGAGAGCTTTCTTCGATCGTTTGTGTTTAGATTTGCTTTTAACAATACTTTGTACTTATCCTACAACTAGTAGTTGTCCTCGGAAAATGAATCTCCAGACTCACCTGAAAATACAAAGACAAAGAAGGAAAGAAAATATTTTAGAAAATCATTGCAGTAACTTTAAAAAAGTAATGATTTTAGGTAGTTTTGTTTTATATCTAAAAAAAAGTGTGAGGTTTATGGTGTTGTTTTTCTGCACAAAAAAAGATTGTTAATATAAAACTCGATTGATTTTCCTTCTGTTTCGAAGCTCACTCTTTCCGATGTGCTAACATTTTCGCACAGGAAAGCCCACTTGCACATTCATAGCGCCACACAAAACACAAATTGATTCCACCTCAATACACGAACAACCAACACACCCATATTTATGAACAAAAAGCAAACCGCCCCATCCAGCATGCTGCTCATTTTCCCTGCAGCATGTGGTTACGAGTAGGAAAGGATGCGGGGAAGAAGGAGGAAATAAAATTATGGAAACAAAGGGCGAGACAGAAAAGAAAAGAAAAACCTACCAGAAACAAAAAAAATACATGCTCGAAACAAATTCATTATCCGTAGCTCGAGCACAAAATGACCAACGGGGACAAGGGACAACCGATGGCAATATTTAAAAAAAAAAACCCCTCTGCAGAGGACTTGCAGGACGGGGTGGACGAAACAAACCCACAAAACGGAAAGAAAGAAGCACGCCGGAGCAGCCGGGATGAAAGGGGGGGGGGGGGGGGGGGGGGGGCGAAAAAGCAAGCAAAACCAACATGCAAGTCGTCGCACTTGCCCGTTTCGCGCTGGTGGGACTTTGGCTTTAACCGAGCGTAACCCCCCAACGGGTATGTTGATGGGTGGGTGGCTGGGCCGCGTTGGAAAACAAACGACGGGATAATAAATTCACCCAGGAGAGTCGAAACCAAACCGCCCCGAAAAACGATCCCAGACAAACGGCATGCCCAAAAGGCTGCCCGCAAAGGGTCTTCGAGCAGAGAAAAAGAGTATGAGAGAGAGAGAGAGAGAGAGAGAGAGAGAGAGAGAGAGAGAGAGAGAGAAAGAGAAAGAACGGAATATTCCGGAACATAACACACTTCAGGACTCAAATCTATTCCTCCTCCCATGCAGCAGGAATTGCTTATTCGACTGACACCGGGGGACCAGTTCCAATAACGTGTGCCCCCAACCCCCCTCTCCCCACATTTCCACACAGACACACATATAGCGAAAAACAAAATCCAAGCCCGCAGTCGCACGAAGCACGGTGGAACGTCAAACAGAAAGCCAACTCTATGTGCGCCAACGACCAAAGGAAATAAACGTACAAATTTGCACTACACTAGAGCCGAGGCGCACACACAAACTCCGAGCTTAATTAATAAAACGGGAGCGAGCGGTGGCCACAATCGCTTCTTCCACCTTCCCATCCCGCCGCCCGTAAAGCCGTTTTTACTACAAAAAATATTAACAAAACAAAAAGAAAGAAAAACTCTCTCCCAAAGTTGTCCGCGTTTATGTACGTTTTTTTTATACATACACTTTTGAAGCAACTAACCAACAAGAGGTAAAAAAGGTAGCACTTTTCCCTACCCGGAAAACTGTTCCACACACACAGAGCGACGAGAACTTGTCCTCTTCCTTTTACGGCGGAAAGGTTGGCAAAGGCCCCTGCAAAAAGCAAGCAAAAAAAAAAGAACCATCCTCAAACCACGATTCCCTTCTTTTTGCAATTGCGAGCAACTCCAGCGAGGACATTGCTCTTTTTATTTTCGTAGTGCTAGAGGGATGATGTCCCGAACAAGCACACAGAAGGCACAAACACACACACACACACGACACTGGAGAATGAAAACAACGTTGCGCGAGTAAAGTTTTAAATTATTTTATATTTTTGCTTTCGTATTAAAATATGCAAATGATGCACCGGTCCGCGCCCCAAAACCTTTCACAACTTGCCCCGGTTTGCTCTTCGCCATTCCTTGTTGCCCGGTTGTGTTTGAGTGTGTTTGTGTCTGTACTGGGGGCATTTTGTGGCTGTCTTGCTCGCGTGTTTGCCTTCATTTTTTTTTTTTTTGGTTTTGTTTTGTGGGTCAAGTGTCGTTTCCTTTTCTGTGGTTTCACTGGCCGTCCGACCGACCGAGAACACGACGATCGCAATACGTACATTTCTTTTGGCTATTTTTCATTCTTTTTTGTTCGCGGATACACACACACACAGACAGAGCAAGATGGAGACAAAAAAAAATTGACGACAGTACGATCATTATCCCACGCGCCTGAATGGTAGGCAAGCCCGCATACAAAATTCGCACCAAAAAGCAGCACCCCCCCCTGCTGAAAGGAATAGAAGCTATGGGACGCGGCCCTGCAATCGTATGCAAACGAGCAGGCAAAAATCATCATTGGATAATGATATTAGACACTTTGAAAGTATCAAAACTAACACCCAAAAATCCCTACGAAGCAGAAAATCATAGCCAAGAGCGCATTGCTGACGTCACGGCACCCGTGCCCCGAAAGACACTCCCCCCCGTATGTCATCACAAATCTCGCAATAAGATTCACCAAATTGCAGCTAAAAGTCATAATAACCATCACAAAACAAGGCTTTCCTGGTTGTGCGGGTATTTTTAGAATCGTAAAACACACTTTAGTAGGGCAAGGGATGGGCAGGGAAGGCAATAAACGCATGAGCGCATCTCGCATGCACGACTGTCGTCAAACCAGAAACACACATCATACCAACGTGAGACGTTCCTACTGGATCGGTGCAGCAGCAAAAAAGGGAAAAATGCAATAAGAAAAAAACATAAAATACAAAACCACACACACACACACATACACAATCCTCACAACCAACTGTTGTTTATCGTTCGCTTTCCAAAACCAAACTCCTTTTTTAACGCCAAACAATTACCCCTTGGTCCCTCCTCTCCTCCCTTTTTGGACCGCGCGTTTCGCCCTGGGACGGTGCCTGCTGCTGCTGCTGCTTGTGCTTACATTTTATGGCTAAAAACAGAAATGATGGCGCACACACGCAAAATAATAAAACAAACCCCTCTCCCAGATCGCCCCCCACCCTCGACCACATACAGGTTCGCTCTCCTTCCTTGCTGGCTGCTGCGCGACTGGAAAAAGAGTCCCGAGCTCTTCCGCACGGGCGACGGGCTGTGAAATGGCCCCAAAGCCCTCAACCCTCATAAACGCTCAAGGTTTTTTTTTGTTGTTGTCCAGGAGACGAGAAGGGAAACACACATCTACTCTGAGTGCCAAAACGTGCACACACACACACAAACACGCACGAAGAGCACGCACACGTCCGTGTCAGTGGGTGTGTGTGTGTAATGAAGCTAAAATTAGTACGCGTTAAAGTCATGAATTACGGACATAAATTGCAGCTGATGATGATAATTATAATGAACTGACGAAGGGTGGCTCTGGTTGCGCATTCGTGCAGAGGGCGGCGGTGGCGGCGAGCGCGAAACAACAAAACATTACCAGTATAAACACCACCATCATTCACAGGCTTTTTTTTTTTTTTTTTTTGCTGTTCACTCACTATACGAAGGGAAGGAGCAGTGCAAACACTAGTTACCGATCCTCCCCACTATCTTGCGGGGGGGGGGGGGGGGGGATGGGAAAACAAGTAGCAACAAAACAGCAAACACGATATGTAAAACACTCTCTTGCGCGCACAGTTTGTAACGACCAATCTTTAACCGGTAGAGCGGTGTGTGTAATTGTGGTTTGTGAAAGAGGTGGTAGCAGAAGAAGAAGAAGAAGAAGAATAAGAAGAAGAAGGATTGCACCGAAAGTCCGGCGGCGGGACCCTTCCCCGCCAGCGGCCACGTGGTTTCGGCGTGTTCGGCGGAGCGCAACAAAGTGATACATCGTGGGCATCGGGCCCGACACGCTTCGAGCAAGAGTATAACTTACCGCAGTTTATGACCCGCATTACCCCGTGGAGCTTGTGCTCGGTAGGTACAGTGGATTGAGGAGGGAAGCTTTGAGACCACTTGATTAGTGACAACACATGCGATGCTGAACGCTTAGGCGTCAGTGTCGATCGATAGAGTAAATCACTAACAGAGCCGGTTTCGTTTTTTTTTGTATTACACTTCTTTAGCTTCTAGCACCTGCTCGAAAAGTTACAAACGCTAAAAAGTATTCCGTTTTTGTTGCGTTACCATTTCTTCCAAACATGATATCAGATTGAAGAAGTTGCGCATAGGGCATTAAATGAGATTCGAGCAACTGCTCGAAAAGTGTACACTATCTGCACTAAGTACCACCGGATACTAAAATATTTGATGCACCGATTTCAAGAAGCGGCCCAACCAAATAAACGAGTCACTAAGCGTCACTATGGAATCTAAGTATACTAAAGTACACTGCTAACAAAGTTTGAAGGTATCAAGAGATCCTTTTCAAGCTTCAATTATTTAAAGGACGCTACTAAGCTCGCTTCAACTTTATGAGCACTCAGTAAAGAAAGAGATTCTAGTCCATAGGATGCTCAAGCTGCGCAAAGAACTGAACATTCCTGCCTTAAGCCATATAGCTGTCAAACCACTGGCAGGGCTTTCAGGCAGGGTTTTTGCGTTCGAAAAGACTACAGACTAAAATAAACGATTTTTGCAACATTTGTTAGCACTTTGAGATGAAAAAACGTATAAAGCCAGGCTTGATGAAGCGATCCAAATCTATTGGACGTGTTGCTGCACTCATGAAGAGGCAGTAAAGCTTTAAGGTAAACAGGTCCCAATGCTCGGTGCGAAGATGCCGCCAATATCCCAATGCACCTCGCAAAAAAAAAGTTTGACTCCGGCTTTGAAAGAGATGGCACGCAAAAAAAGGATCGCCAAAACCCCTGCACTCTTAATTTGCTGCATGCTCAAGTTGCACGAGGACTGAACATTCCTGCATTCAAGCCATAACTGTCAAACCACTGACACTGAAAGCCCACGCGGTTGGGCAAGCGTTTCTGACAGAAGCGGCAGCAGCAGCAGCAGCCTGTCGAACGAATTGAGACACCTCAGCTTCTTGTAACCGACCCTACAACAGACACAAGGCTGTCTGTGTGTGTGTGTGTGTGTGTCATTCTTTCCCATTTTTGTTCCGTTCTAGTCGCACAGAAAAAAAGAAGCTACGAAGCGCACAAAGCGGAAACAGAAGCGAAACCGACCCACCTTAAAATTACGTCCATCATATCTGCGGGGATTGGAAAAGAATAGCGAGGAAAGCAACCGCAGCAACATCAACAACAGCACAAACAGCAACTTACAAGAGCAACTGCGCCCCATTCCATCCCACCGCTGTCGGAAAGTGATCCTCTCCGCACACACAGCGCCACCTCGCTCAAGCGAAACGGTTGCCGCATAAAGCCCGCGCAGCGCAACAAGCAAAACAAAAAGAAGCATAACAAAAAAAAAAAAACAACAACCCATAAACCCAGGATGCTAGAGGGTCTTCTCTCCCGCCCTTGCATCGGAACAACAACTCGAGGGCATCGAATTAACATTCTATTAAAATAATTAACGTAAATCGTGATTATATACACTTACGATTAAAGGCATATGATTATAAATAATACCCGATTTCCATTTCGTTTCTCGTTTCCTTCTCGCCCGGGCAAAGGAGTCGGCGGAGTGCCTGCTGCTGCTGCTGTTGCTTGCCGCCGCCCCACTGCGCGGTAATATGCTACGGCAAGATCGCAGACACACAACCGCCGCTCGCAGGCCACAACAGCACAGCACACGGCCCATTACCTTCGCCCGGCGAGCGTTCGTTCTCATCCGGGGCCGACCGAGCCGGCCTTTGGAACGCGCACCACCATTTGGAGAAGCTATTAGGCCGCCTCTCACCCACCCTTCTCGCCCAGAGTTTACGCGTGTGTGTGTGTGTTTTTATATCTGCCTTTGCGTAACAAGGCGTCGAGTGGTTGGTGTTTCTGGTTCGCCAAAGGTGAAAACCTCGTTTGCGGGCAGGGTTGCTGTTGTTGAGAGCAGAGCGCTTAATGTTCTTTACTTCTTCGTCTTTGATGTGTGTGTGTGTGTGTGTTTTTTCGCATGCATGTTAACATCGTGCCACTTTATACCCTTTAACGTTCCTCACCAAGTGCTCTCTCTCTCTCTCACACACACATACACACACATACGCTCCCTTTCTCTCACAGGGCCGCATCACCAGTTCGCTCGTCACATGACGGTGTATGCAGAATTAGCTCTGCATTGCCGGTCGGATGCTGGGGTGCAGCTATTATGTCCCTTTGGTCCCCTCCCCTCCCCCCTCGGTGCAACAGGGCGGGGTACGGTGTGGGCGCGCGGATGGGATTGATGCCACCGGCCAAATCAATCAACCCATCAGCATTTAAAGATGTACCGATAATTGCCGGTTGCGGGTAAAAGCCGGAGCGTAGCCAGCGAGAGCTCCAGAGATCGCCTGGGAAGCGAGCTACAAACGAGCCGGTTGCAATCGAACGGGTTCTGCTCGGGCCTCAGCACAGGCAGGGCTATTGGGCGAGTTTTTTGGCGTTAAAAAAAAGTATTTTTTTTTTTTTTTGAAACATTTCTTAGGTCTTTGCGGCAAAAAAACCCATACAACCACGCTTGATGAAGCGATCCAAATCTATTGGACGTGTTGCCACACTCATGGAGAGGCAGTAAAACTTTAAAGTAAACAGATCCCAACGCTCCGTGCGAAGATGCCGCCAATATCCCAATGCACCTCTCGAAAAAAAAAGCTCACTCCGGCTTCAAAAGAGGTGGCACACAAAAACAGATCGCGTAAACCCTGTACCCTTGTTTCGCTACACTAACCCCTCCCCCACCACAAACTCAACCGATCAGCACACGGCGGGGGAGCCAAGAACGATTATTTTACATTCAACTTAATTTGCTCGTTTTCGCGTCTCGATCATTCCACCCCGTTTTATTTCCACGCACGCAAGCGCTCCCGGGGTCGAGAGCCCAAGCCCAAGTCGGCATTCGAGAGCGAAAGGATGCCGGGGGATGGTGGGGTGAGGGGGGGGGGGATCTTCATGCTGATTGCTAGCTTCGAACAAATAAACGTCCCCTACGTTCCACCTCGTTTCTTTCCTTGTCTTCTTCCTCCTTGCCAATGGATATCATGTAGCTTCGATGCACTTCAGACCCCGCGCGCACACAGCACAAAGCTGCAGGCAAAACGATGGCGATCGTTCCCGGTTTCTCTGGGCCGCGCCGTTGCGCCCGAGACGTATCATTAAGACCTTGTTTGTCCCGTTGCCCCGCTCCAGTTGTTTCGTGCTTGGTGTGTGTGTTTGTGCATGTGATTGTGCTGTCCTGTGAAGCCCGGGCGGCGTAGCGGTGTATAGAGGGAAACACAAAAAAAAACGGAGGTTAATACTTGTGACTGCACATTGCGAGCAATTTACAACCGACGGACCCGCTCACAAGAGAAACTCTCTTGTGCGCCATTGGTTCCCCCGAAGGAGGGTTTTTTATTCGTGACTTTTTTTTCACTATTTAGCTGAACACTTCGTGTTGCAAGTACAGAGGTGAGACACATAGGGCACGACAGGCCAGGTGTTGTATCCGGAGCAGGAACCGTGGCGGCAGAAGGGACAACTTTTTTCGCTCGTTCCTTGGGAAAATGGCATTGCTGGCTGAAGATGCCTTTCAGGAGTGCGTTCCGTTTTTTTATCATGATGTAAAAGGGTTCACCACAAGCAGCCCAAAACCGTGCCGACACTAAAACAATGCCGTGAAAACTGCTTAGGAACGGAACAGAGCAAACACAAGGGTTTTTTTTTCTTATTGAAATACAATTTGTACACCCTAATACACAGGTCACACGTTTGACAGGGAGCATATGTTCTGTCAATGTTATCTCAATCTAGAGGAAACCACACCAACAGAAAATCCAACGTCGAACTCATTCCCGGACAGTTATAAGACATTTTAACAACTTGATGTGTTGAGCTGGCAGCAGCCCCTGTACCGAAAGTGAATGACCCTGCCGTTAAACCCAAACCCGTCTACACTCTCCACACTCCATGCGAAGTTACTCCTTTGTAGCGTGAGCTGCGGGTCAACATTTTTCGTCTCCCCTTGCAAACGAAGCCAAACGCGAGCGTTAAAATGACATCATTAATCCTGGTCACGGCACCACAGAAAATCGGAAAACCATCTTATTGGTCAAAAAAAAGCGGAATAAAACTAACTCCATAAGATAATAACAATAATATTGATGAACTTATTCGGCTTCATGACGTGGGCCGCACACCTTCACCCATCCACCCACACACACACACACGCACGCACGCAACGATGTGTATAATTGAAAACGCGCCACAGTTTACAAGCATGCTAATTTACGATTATTATGTGCAACACATGCATTAAAAGCGTACCGGGGGGACGACGATCGATGCCGCAATAAAACAATAAAAATCATCAAACCGCTCATTTTATGGGGTGCAGCACACACACACACACGTTCGAATGCGAAATGCAATCGCACAAATTGACAGGCGGCTCCTTCTTGCCCCTTCCTTTGCTTCGTTTTGCAATCGCTGCAGCACAAAGCACACACACACACACTAACAACCGGTTTGTGGAATTGGCTGCCCCTTGTTGGAAAGATTTCCAAAACCGCACACCCAACGCCTGCCATTCCCAGGTCCCCTCTCCACCAGTCCTTCTCCTTCATTGATGGTACGCGCGGCATGTCGCCGATGACAGAGCAATTAACCGTGCGTTGTCGCATCACCGTCAGCAGCACCAGCAGCGGGAGCTGCAACGCGAAAAAAAAAAAGGCGAAGCAAATAACCACTGGCAACAAAATGCATACATACACCAGGTGACAGGCAGGCTGGTTTTACTGCGCTATCCCCCGGAGCAATAAACATTTATAGCTGGCACTAAATGTGGTCATCACTATTAACAAATGGCAACAATGGCTCAAGTTTGTTTGTTGCAGCCGTGCCAGGGTCTACGACGCTATCGCGTCATCGTCTCCAGCTGTCCAGGTGCATCCAACGGCAGCTTAAGGAGGCACAGAGATTTAATTTACATATGAATGAACAGCGAGTGACTCGCTCGGGCCTGAATAATTCTTGCTTGCAGAACACTCACAAAAAAAGACACGCTGGGCCAGAATTTTGAAGTGTTTCTTCTGCGCGCCCAAGATTTGTGTGAGCACGCTCTAGTGTCCCAATGCGAAACAAGTTTGAACGGCTCAACCACCGGCACAGGTTTTGGCCAAATCTTCTGCATCAACAGGCGCGCACTGACGCCAATTTCCAGTTGACTCTTGCAGGCCCTTTTGCAGTTGACTTGCCGTCTCACCCCTTTAGGACTTTGCCAAGCAGGCAAGCAGGCAGGACCATAACAATCTCTCCGCTATCGCCTTTACTCTCTCTCTCTCGCGCGCGCTCTCTTTTTCTAGCATGCGGAAAAGGTTAGCACAACGGGGCAGTCAATTTATTGCATAGTGCACGACACATTGCGTCCGTGTGTACTGCCAACCACCCCTCGATTAACATTCACCATTCCCCGCCACACATTCGATTCTCGCACCCAATTGACAATCGATCGGTATGCGAGCGGGAGCGCGCGCGCGCGCGCCTGTGTGTAGAGGTATCCACTTCACAGCAAGAAAGCAGGCAGGGTGTTGTGTCTTGTATAAAACCGGGCGAAACAATGCCACAACTCTTCGTTTTGTTGCCTTTTTCCAGCGCTACTTCTGCCCGAGCTTCTGAATGTTAACCCGTACCCGCTGATTGCGAGCACACGCTCAGAATTAATGCACACGCTGCAGTAGTGCGAATCGCGGTAGCGACTCCAAATAGGGCACACTCGCGGGCTGCCGGAACAGGCAGGTAGGGAGGAGGAAAAGGAATCCTCACGTACGGTAGTTCCGCCAAAAGCCAAACGGGATGGTTGCGGAGGAGCAGGAGCAGGTCGGCCGGGAAGCAGACGGAGCAGCAACCTTCGGCACCGCTGTAAAAGGGGTTGATTCTGATGGGGGACGACCGCTTCTGTCGCATACTAAAAAGTTGTACGATCGAATTCCGCGAACTACTCTCTGGGACTTGCTGGTAGGCTGCATACATTCGAAGCAACGTGCAAGAGAAAACACTAGCCGATGAGAGAAGATCAATTGCAATGCTCGTTATACAAAGAAGAAGGCCAGCGGTATGGAAGATTCCACGGGATTCCAAGAGACAGGCTTCTCGGTTAATGAGGTATGCCTCTTGAGCCAGTTGTTTGCAAATAAGTGGAAGTAAACAGTGCTTTCGATTGCAGAAAACACATTCGGAGGGGAAGGATTCTTCACTCAAACAAGGATGCACTTGAGAGAATCTCTTTAAACCAGGTCCGGAGTTTTTCAACTATGAAGTTGTTTCTATCCCGCAGTGAAGATTTCTCAATTACAGGGCTAATTTACATTTCCTTGCACTGCAAAGCCTGAATAACACATTATATGGGCGATGCTGAAATCGGGATTCGAACTCAAAAACTGTGGCGTACGAAGCCTGAACGCTTACCATTGCACTATTCCGGATGCCCAGCAACTGCACGTTTGATATCCCACAAAAAGGGATAACACTATCATGCAACTAGCCATTTCTTTAACACCCTATCAGGTTAATCAATCTTTACAAAGATATCAAACTGACTTCTTCTCAATTTCCCTGTGCACCGTGTGTGTGTTTCGATGCCCCCTTCCCGCGTGTGTAGCTTTATACCTCTCGGGAAGGCCGGGATTCAATGGAACTCCCAACAGACAGGAGGGGGAAGGTTAAGTGCATCGGTGCAGAACAATGTCCACACAATCCGTGGTGCCCATCCATCGAGTGCTTACGCTACCGAGGAATGTGCTTACCGCAAACAGTCTGCCGCGCTGCTCGCCTTCCTCAAACGTTCCCCATGGACGCACACAGCTCTGTTTGATTTGTCCACACACGAACAAAGAGGTGTGCGCATATTAAAAAAGTGTTTCACAAGACTGTTTAAGTCGCCTTTCTTTGAGCTTTTAGTTTCTGCCTCATGTGTGTGTGTGTGTGTGTGTATGGGGTACAGAAACCCCACATTTTTATGCTTGCTTTGGTTGAGGCGAGCGGGAGGAGAAGCGACAAGGTTCATTCAGCCTGGAAATGATGGATAAATATTTAAAGTGATACTTCCAGTTTCACCTTTCCTTTCCATCACGTACGTTCCACCGGCACTGGCAAAGAAGTCGTCCGTTAAGAGAGGACGCACCATCGCACATCGCATCACAGGGCTAGGTAGGAAGTCAATCAGGCAAATTAACACACCATCTATGAGACATACATTGTGTGTGTGTGTGTGTTTATGTTTGAAGTCCATTACCCACTTTTTCCATCTCTTGCACACCCTGAGCGTCCAAATGATCAGGCTGTGGTGAAGACAACACCTTTCCCTGTTGCTAGATCAATGTGACATGATGATGATACTGCTGCTGCTGCCTGATACTGGGAGTGTAACGTAATTCTCGTTCAACCCCCGTTTTTTCCCGTCTCCTCGTTAGCTTCTTCACACGCCAGACATGTCACAGGCAAGCCGAGACTGGGGTGAAGGATGGCACGCTTCCTGTTTGGCAGCATCCAGGGATAATGGGGTTATAAGGCGCACGGAGCGGCGTGACTGTCTGCCGGTGTGTTCATATGGCCCGGAGGGGGCTCAACACGCTCATCCTTGGAGGTTGCCGACGCACTCTACACAACAGGCACAACTTGGTCGACACAGGTGCTGCTAATGCTGGATGCTGTTGGTACACCAGGATGCGAGTACCGGACCGCGATAACTCGAGCTGATTGGTGCCTGCTGATAGCCGTTTGTCGCTTACCAGAAATAGTCTATCCAACCTCCCCAGAAGCAGTTCGCCCGAAGGCGTTTGATCCCCAACCCGGTGTGTGAGTGTGAGCTTACCGATTTGAAATACAAGTTGAAGCTTACCTGAGAAGTAGAGAAGGGAAAGAGAGAGAGAGAACAAAAGGTTGACATGAGTAAATGTGCTGCTTCAAAGTTAGTGTTTAAATTTTCATACAACAATAAGCATGACTTTGCCCCGAACAAACTGTACAGGAGACACCAGTGTGTACTTCAACACCTTCGTTCAGGAAAAAAGGAAGGACCTCCCCCCCCCCCCCCCCCCATGTTTGTATGTGCAGTGGAAAATGCTCTGACAGGTAAATCCCAGGTAGCTTACTGCTCTAACGAATGGATCAAACCGTGCGAAACACGGCAGCAGCACGGCGCGGAGAGGGCGGATGGATGTACTCCTCAAAAAATAAGGCACTGGAAATAATGAAACGGAACGCTGCCGGAACAAACATCCCCCGGTATACTTTTTTTCATCCCACTTTCCATTACGATCTGTTAATCTCGTTAAACTTCTGTAAACTCTCGCCCCGGGAAGAGTGCCCACCGTGTCTAACGCGCACAGAAGGTAGGATATACCGCTTCTTTTGCCAGCGTCGTTCACAAATTCCTGCCAAACGACATGACCACCGGGCGTAGACAGCAACATATACAAACACACACACACACGGCATCGTTATGCTGCTCGGTGCTCGCCGGTAGAACGCAATGTGTTCGACAGTATGTTGGGGATTTTGATTAGGTAGCAGAGCCAGCACACGGTCATGGTGTAGAACGCACAACCCAAGCAAACTGATCTCCCAGCGCAAGCTGGCTAACGACGGAACGAGAACTCTTGACGCCATCACCGGTGTATGTGTGTATGTTCTGTGTGCTATTCTTTTGGTGCAAATACAGGCCACGTCTCGCATTGCAGCGCCACACTACCGTGTCGATGATGTGATTGTTTCAGTTTGTTTTGTTTTTTTTTTCGTTTTTTTGTTTTGTTTTTGGTTGTGTCTGTTGGAGAAGGGTTTCGTCACGCTCTAAGCCATGTGACTGGGCGAACGCGAACGAGAAATAACCACTGTCAACGCCTTGGGCAGGCTTCTGTGTGTTCCAATCCTGGCAGAGGGAAAAGTTTGAGACTTTTTTTTTTTGCTATTCACTCTCTCTCTCTCTCTCTCTCTCTCTCTCTTGTATCTTTCCGCCAAACACCCCGGGATTGAATTTTGCTTTCTTTTTTCTTTCCCCCAGTTACAATCATCTTTCCGACTCGAGAGTGCAGAAGTTTTCGTTACGTATGCGCGAACATCAGAAGCCATTTTAATGTACTGCAAAATGAGGCCACAGGGCCAACACAGGGAAAGATTGTGAGAACTTAGTGGTTTGTTGAAACTGACTCCCATACGTCACTGGTTGAAATCTGGCTCGAAGGACCAAAAGTCTCACGTAAGCCTTGCACGTGCAACGCGGGTTGTTCCGTATCCGGCTCGAAGGACCAAAAGTATGACATTTGCAAAAAAAAAAAAGCCATACCTCCGATTGGCAGAAGCCAATGGTGTATGAAGTGCCGCGTAGTGGTACATACATATTCTTACTCTTCCCGTTTGATTGCATAAATTCAGGCACCGTTCGCGTCAAAGCTTAAGTTAATAGAAATTAAACAATAATTACGCCGAACAGTTCAATTTAATTGCATTGATATATTATTATTTTCCTACCCTTTTAAATTGTGTAACATTGTAAAGCGACCAGCGACCAATGTTTTATCAGTGTTTTATCTCTTTTGGCAATGCCGCACATGCCGGCGGAACAATTAACAATCAATTAAGTGTTTCAAACTGTTTCCGTATTCCATCCAGCCGGCAGCCTACCAACAAAAAAAAAATGGGAAGAGGAGAGGGCACTTCAACCCCCTTGCGTAATCGTTTACGCGTTAAGCACACAGACACACACACACACACACACTCCGGCACTTAATCGAATAAGCGAAATTAAGAAAATTATTACCCGGCACAGGTTTCGCAAGCACCCCGCGAGCCCCCTGCTCCCTTCGGCCACTAAAACAGCTCCCTTTACCTATCCCGCGGCGGGCGGGAAAAGTGCCAGCAACGCGCGCGCGCACCCACACACACACACACTCACACAAACACACACCATATTAGGCGCGGGGCGAGAAATAATCTATAAACGAATGAAAATTTAATTAACTCCGGGGCAAAATAATTTTCCGCCTGTTTGAGTTTAATTATTCGCGTCTGTGTGCCTCCTACCACCCGTCTGCCCTCTCCACTGTGTGTGTGTGTGTGTGTGTGTGTGTGTGTGTGTGTGTGTGTGTGTGTGTGTGTGTGTGTGTGTGTGTGTGTGTGTGTGTGTGTGAGTGCTGAGTGTGAAAGAGAAGACCGATGAGATGCCACCAATTTGCTGCCGCTGCTCTCTGTCCCTGTGTGTGTTATTTTTTCGGTTAGTGTGCGCCATTTTGTAAATGCAATCCTGCTGCGGTGCGCGCTTCGAGCATAATCCTTTGCACACACACTCACACACAGGACACAGGAGGAACTCGGGCAGAAATTCTCTGATTTAATTTTTTTTATCATTATTATCGCCACTAGCCAACCGGCTCGCATCGCTTGCCTACACGGATAGGGTCCGCTTATCCTTCCACCCGTTCTGCCTCCCACACGCTCCATCCCGTCCCATCCCACCCAGCGGCAGCAAAACCCATAAACTGATGAGCTTCTATAATTGATGATGTCGAGTGATTTAATTATGTTCAAAATCTAATGAGTGATAGCGTAATGAAAAAAGCGTCCGACCGGCCAACCAAATCAGAATTCCAAGGGAGGCATGGTTGGGAGGAAGGAGAAGAGGCAATTCCAATGCTGGAGGGAGGAGGAGGAGGAGGAGGAGGAGGAGGGGGGGGGGGAATGCAACATTGGCGGAAAGGAGATGGCAAACAATCGCCCCCGTCGCTCTGCACAAGCTCTCTATCGTGCTCGCCATTGGGATTTGATTAATCGATTGATTGATTGTGAAATGATTTAATGTGCGAACGGGCCCACAGCAAGGCGCGGAGTGTTTGCCCAAGAGGGGAGGCAGGGGTTCGCTTTGGCGGGTTTTACTTAGTGCTGTCATTTGATTGTCACTTGTCACTTTGAGCGAGCCAGCGCGAGCCAACGGAGTGCGACGGCGGGGGAATTTAAAAAAAAATAGGAAACAACCGACAAAACCCAAACCGGATTGAGATTGACACGCTTCCGTTGGCCGGGTGTTGTGTGGGGGGGGGGGGGGGGGGGGAGAACTTGGAGGCAGCGACTGGTAGTAGTCAATTTAAATTGATGGTTTTGTCGTTTCATTACGACCTGTTTTTTTTTTGCTTTGTTTGCTTTTTTTTTTGGTTTATAATTATTGTTTTGCTCTCGGTTTGTGTTTGGTTAGCCGTTTTTCTTATTTTATTTTTGTTTGTTTTTTATTGCTGCCTATTTTCAATTGGAAATGTGAGATGATTATTTATTGGCAGATGTTTTTCTTTTATTCTTCTTCTTTTTCTTTTTTGGTCAGAGCATTTGGTTTGGACGAAACGGCATCCGGCATGGACCGTAAACTGTTTGGCATCATCATTTGCCCTACAACCGTCGGGGGGGCTCGGTACACCGCAACAAAGCAATGGGGGTATGGATAGGTTGTTTGCTCACCTCACCTCCTTCTTCACCACCTTCAACACTCTGCACCCAAACAACAGTGACACATACTTCCACCGGACGATGCCGTTTTTCGTTCGGTCAATGCATATTCCTTGCATTATCAAATTTCATTCATAATTTAGCGACCGCGGCTCCGCCCTAGGTCCGTCCCCGGGCGTGCACACACATTTATTAAATTTAATTATTCATCGCGCCTGACCGAGCTAGCACACAAATGCACATCCTGGCCCCGCGTGTGATTTGTGCAGCACGCCCAAAACGGAATGGTTGGCAGTTCGCCAAAAAATAATAATAACAAAAAACATTGTGTGTGCCAGCGAATTTCTCCTGCACTGGGGGAAGCCGATTTTTGGAGAGGAGGGGAACCCTGCTTTGGGGATGCACCGAGTGGATGCTTGCATGCCCGCTGGATGCTGTTTCAATTTCCGTGCTCCAGTGGTACTATTATTTGTACTCCAAAAACTAAAAAAAAAGAATATATTAAGCACAAGAAGTGGACGGCAAAACATCGTTCCAGCAAGTCACAGAAGGCTACAAGACATTTCTACATTTATTGATTTTTGTTGTTTTTTTTTACCGCAACTAGACAATTTTGAAATAATGGTGGCGGTGGTTTTTAACGCGAAAAGTTTGATGATTTGAGCATGAATATCAAATTGTGTGTAGCTTTAGTTGTTGTCACACATCGAAATCCAATTCAATATCGGATCCTGGAAGCAAAAAAAACTGCAGACCACAAAATCTGAGCTTGATGGGGGCGGGCTGGTGCCTACTGCTTTTTATAATTTTGTTACAGTTTTGCTGTAGAGCAGGATGGATTTAGCATCCATAATTGGTATAAATCGATCCGAAACGCAATAAAAAAACACAAATCAATCATCAATTCAAATCACACAGTGGCACACAATGTTTTTCAGATGGAGGAAGATTAAACAAAACTTTTTTATTGGATTTGATTTGTGGTTACAGGGGTTTCTAAATCAGTTTCGAATGTAAACATTGTTATTTACCGCACGCAAAATGTTTTTCCACATCGATCGGACATTTCAATTCCATCCATTCAATTCCATTTTTAGATTCTACCGCATGATTTTCCACACGACTCAAGCGGGATTGAGGTTGACAGTTCTTTGTAATGTGTTGAAAATCATGCGTTGAAACTGAAATTTGATTTTGAAACAAATTAACCAATTGAGCGCTGCTGAAAAACATATTGGATGCGGTGAATAACAATGTTTATATTTGAAACTGACTTGGAAAACCCTGTAATAAGCTTATTTATAGGGGAACTCGGGGCAAAATGGCAGAGTTAAGCATTTTGCTCTGTATCCCATTCACGGCATTTAACATCTTGCTCGTAAAAAAAAACATAACAAGTAGACGCTATAATAACAAATGTAAATGTATAAAATGAAATTTACATTTCAACATCGTAAAAAGTTGTGTAAAAATGTATTGTGCTGGGTAAAACGGTCGCACAATGAATTTCGAATGTGCACATCATTATTCACCGCCTCCAAGATGTTTTTCAACAGCTGTCAAATGATGTATTTGCATCATAATAAAATGTCAGTTTTTACGCATGATTTTCAACACATAAAAAATTGTGTTGAAAATCATGTGGAAGAGCTGACAAATAATTGTGACAACAGCTGTTGAGGAACATCTCGCAAGCAATAAATTTTTTTTAGAATTAAAGTGTTATGTTTAATAATCACTTTAATAGTCAAGTCACTTTTGAATGTAAACATTGTTATTCACCGCGTGCATCATGTTAATCCGCATCAATCTGATATTTCATTTCCATCATCGTAATTTTTAATTTCTACATCATGATTTTCAACACGAATGATATTGACAGTTCTTTGTTATGCATAGAAAATCATGTGATGAAATTGAAATTTCATTTGGAAGCAAATACACCATTTGACAGCTGTTGAAACACATCTTGGAAACACATCTTGGAACAATTATGTGCACATTCGAAAGTGTCTTGGACAACCCTGTAACAACGTTTTGAGCAATACAGGATTGTTTAAAAAAAAAGTAAATCTTTCGAATGTAAAACTAAATTTTTAACTTCTTCAGCATGATTTTCAACACTTACAAAACCAACAGGTGATGAGATCCAGCTTCAATCCCCGGAGAAAAAAAAACGATGACAACAGACCGTTGAAGTGTTGAAAATCATGCTGAAGATATTAAAAATTATTATGATGACAATGAAATACCACAACACTGTGGAATAACTTATTGCACACGGTGAAAAACAATGTTTACATTTGAAAGTAACGTGGCAAAACTTGTAATTTTATTTTCTGGTTTATTACTTTATTTATAAATCTTCCAAAATGTTCGTGGTGAGCATCAAGTATTGTTTTTGATGATTTTCAATCATTAAAATTCAGTTTCCAATAATGCAAATTTCCCAATAATGCAAGTGACCATTCTCCACACACGTTCTCCTCACTCAAGAAATGAGAGGACGACCTCATCCCGTACGCGTCCACACACGGCACGCCAATAAACGGTTTACATGGTGGAGGGTCCATCTTAACCCCTTCTGAAGGATCCTGTTCCAATTCCACTCGGTGCCGGAGAGATGAGATCACTTCACCGCACACATACACACACACGCACAACATACACTCAACTTCTTCACGCATCAGTTACACAGCTCAGTTCGGTGGGAACCGGGTTTGAAAGCGCACTTGAGCGCCAGACCTCGTGAGGACACTCGTCACTCGCTAAAAACCGCTACAGCACACGCTTTAAGTGATCGGGCATTAAAAGCGGGGCAGCAGCAGTGGGAGAAACTGTACCGACCGTTTTTTTTTTTTTTTTTTTTTGGTGGTTTGCCGCCATACACATTTCAAGCAGAATTGGGTTAGTGCTACTTGTTGTGATACTACAAAACCGAGCAAAGACAACAGCACTCTAGAAACGGGAAGGTAGATGGTGTGATGGTTTTTGTATTTAACAAAAGCAAAAAAACACACCGCTAAGTCTAGCAAACAGCACTCGCAGTGATGGTTTACAGCCAGCCTTTTGATAGCAGCGCGCACACACAAACACACGGGAGGACATGATATGCGGTTAGTTAGTTTGTTTGTTTTTTTTTTTTTATATAATCCTAATCAAACAAAAAAAAGAAGAAACAGTAAGCAGAAAAGCTAATCGACGAGTGCGAGCGGATGTTTGACAAGCAAATAGCGCAGACACATTATTGCTGCCCCGGCCCAAAAAGAAAAACACCACCGCACCGCGTCGCGCCGTATGCGCATCATGCCCGCGCGTTTTTTTTTTTATTTAAACAACGCTTTTAACAAAATGTTTAATATCATCCACTCACACAGCAAACACACACACACACTTAGATACATATATCTCCTTCATAATAAAAGGCAGTAAAACCAGTGATCTCACACACAGGAGCTCAGCATGGGGGAGCGCAGCAACCCTGCCGGGCAGCGATACTATCCCACCACCATCAACGCTCTTCTCGTCTCGTTTCTCTCCGCTCTCTGCTCTTCTGTTGCGATAAGTCGACAAGGGAGAGAAGAAAAAAACACGCACGATATGCTTAGCCAATTAAAATGCGTATGCTAAACACTCCCCCCCCCCCCCATGCCCGCGCGCCCACCCCAATATCCACAACGGGCGGCCGCAGAGGCAAGATACAAAATATACGAGACCGAACGGTATGTGCGCGCGATCAATAAATCACTCTACCAGCGATAGGTGGCGCAGGCCGCGGGGAAAGACTCAGAGGCGGCAGCCGAGTGCCGTTGCCGATCGCGGACCCCGCTCAGCAGGAGCTGTTGTTCCCCCTGGTGGGAATGATCTTCGACAAGCGTTTAACGTCGATCCGGTATGTTTTGCGCTTCTTCGATTTGTTTTACTGCTGTGCGTGTGTGTGTGTGTGTGTGTGTGTGTGTGTGTGTGTGTGTGTGTGTGTGCTACAGATCTCCCCCCCACCTCGCCCTCTCCTCCACACTCCAACCTCATTTATTAGTTTCAAGCTCACTCATCACGAGCGCAAAAGCGGACACACGTTGTGGTCTGCGCCATTTATTTATGATACCACACCGAAACCACCCACCGCCTCCACCGATGCACGAAACCGCATGATATTACTCTTCGGCCTGTCAGGAGGAGAGAGAGAGAGAGAGCGGAGCAAAAAAAAAAAAACAACAAAACACAGAAACATCGGCCGTGCAAGTAAGTGCAGGGAGGAGGGCAGATAAGATAGAGGAGCGATTATTTATCCCGAAAACGGTGGGTAATATTTGTTAATAAATCTGTACGGGCGTGCGGCTGTAAACGGGGTGATTATGGGGGCAGCCCCGGTTTTTAATTTTTTATTTATGAGAGTCACAATCACAAACACACACACGCACACATACTCGAACATATGGAGTGTGTTTAGATAAACATGGCATGATGAGCCACTCTCCATCCGCCTTCATTTCGCGCGCGCGACGGTTCATTAGCGGTGTAATAGAGCTGTAGCATTATGAAGTGCTTGCGCGCTTTGATGGACGGCCGATACGGTACGATACTGAACGGAGTGCGGGCAGCGCTTGCTCGGTGGTTCAGTTGTGCGGTGCACGACAAGCGGCGAGCGCACGATTGCGCGCCGTGTGAGAGGAGAGGATCAAATCCCCGAAGCGCCCACGCGCGCGCTGAACGCTCTCCACTCTATCTCTCTCTCTTTCCCTGCTCTGTGATAAAATAGTAACGAGAAAATTGATTTATAATACACATTTCTCAATTGCATATGGAGAGCTCTATTTACTATTACTGGCGATTGCCTAACGGACAAATAATATGTGTGACCAAACAAAAACAAAAAGCGCACAACACAAGAGGAATGAAATAATCAAAATCGATGGTGTAGCGTTTCTTCGAAAACAACCGTCGGATCGCGGCGGCGGCGGGGCTTGTTTGTTTTTCTGTTAACCCTCGCACAAATTATAAATAAAACACAATCACTGCCGACTTTCCCTTTTTTGCCGGCGAGTGGGTTTTGTGGGTTTATACACTTCACACCGCGCTCCCCCCCCCCTCTTTTCACGCCTATATATCATCTCGCGTGTTGTAGTCCCCGTGTCCTGTGCAGCTGTCCTTCAGTTCTCCTCGGAGCACAACACCCCGCGCCTTTTTTTCTCGAAGAAGATGCGCTACATCCTCTTTGGCATTGTTCCTCACCGGCGTGGCGTGTGCAACGCGGCGAAGAAAAACACAGGCGCCCGCGGTACCATTATCGACCGGTTGTTGTATGGCATTGCCTCGGCCAAATATCAAAGCTCGCGTGCATCCGGCGCGATCGTGTTTTGTCACATTTAAATGAGAACTAATGTACTGTCGTTTGCACGCCTTTTGGGGAATGTGAACTTGGGAAGCAAAATCGGTAGGGAGTATAATGTGGCAACCGAAAGGCGAGAGGAAGAAGAAAATAATAGGTATGAACCAACAAACAACTGCACCATAACAAAGGGGTAGAAGCAAGCAGGCAGTAAATAGGACAGGGTAGCCTAGCTTCGCACGATCCCAACAACACCCGTTCCTCCCCATCTCGCTCTTTCGGTGCCCCGAACGTGCAGAAGCCACTTAATAAAGTCGTCGATTTTCGATAGACCGGAACCAGCACAAAAACCTAGGGGAAGTACCTCCGGGGAGATGATGCCTTCTCGGCAGCGCACTGCTGTTACGAAAACCGAACCCCGAGGGTCGAGCCCCTTCTTTTTTCTTGACCCAAAACCCCGCCGGCAAAGAAGGAGGAAACTACCCAAAACAAAAAAAAAGTAAAAGGAGCTACCGGCTGGCGCGCGCAACCATTGCCAACATCATCATTATCATATCATCAGTTACGGTTAGTTCCGCGCACTCGACGACTACGACCTGATGCTGCTGCTACCGCTCACAAAGGCCGCCATCGTCGCGTCGTTTGCGCGTTCCGGTCGAGCCGCTACTCCTCCCGGGAGTGTTAAAGTACTTCGCGCCCTCCGGTTTATTTTTGCCGCGGTGTGCGCGACAGTACGACAAGGGGAACGCCCCTCCTCTCCGGTTTTGCTCTGGTCGCTGGGACATAGCAACAGTAGGGCAGAAAAAAAGGGTTCATTCAAGGGAGTGTGAGAGAGACAGGGCAAATATCCCTGGGCATTTGGAAGAGATTTCCTTTTCGCAGTGTAAATTTCCCGCTTTACTCGATATCCCGCAGAGGGAATTGCAACAGGGGACGGCGAACGGGCGAGCGCATATACCCATCGATGGCCAGAGCTGCATACCACAACCGCCTCAGTTCCTACGCGGGACCTCTCGTCCCCTTGGTAATTCGTTTATTATTTAAGCACCGCACATCGCCAAACAATCCATCGCACACAATGAGACAAATGGAGCGACCGCTGCAGGAGGTGGCGGGAAAATCACGACCCCACGGCAGTCCCCTTATCCACAACAGGCTTGTGCGCTAAGGATTAAAAGAAGGGGACGCATCCGACCGACCGACCGACAAGAGACAGGATGCGGCACAATGAGATAACCCAAAGCCAGTCAGGGGAGAATGGTACACAATCCTGTGTAATAGTGCTGTTTGTGTTTGTATGTTTGTGTGTGTGATGTGTGTGTGTGTGATGTGTGTGTGTGTATGTTGTCGTTGCTCTAACACCGATTAGCGCGACAGGGCACAGGATCGATGTTATGAGCCAATTGAAAACAATTAGATAGCGTTTCTTCCATTTTCAGGGTTCTTTTTTTCTCTCTTTTTCCATTTCTCTCTCCCTCTCTCTCTCTTTTTATGGTCTCTCGTTCACTGGAAGCGTATCTATCGAATTCATCGATGTTAGAGCTGCAAGCAATAAAACAGGGGTTAAGACCTCGCACAATAAATTACAGCAGGATGGGATGCTGTGATGTGTGATGATATGGATCCTGGTCATGGCACCAATTATGAAAACAAAAACCACTCGCATTTTACCCCTTATTTCAGGCGGCAGCAGTCCCGTTGCACATGCTGAGTGTTATCAAGCCTGAAGCCCCACTAATTTGCCATTAAAAGTTCTGTTTTCACTCTTGAGCTCCTGGTCACGGCACCAGCGGTGCATGCAAAAACGGGCCCACTCAACTAGGGCAAACGTGATGAGTCCCACAACTGACCTGTTCGGCAACTGCCTTGCCGGTGGGTGGCGAGTGGGCCGCCACCACCACCGTTACTGCTCCCGGTGCGCCGCCGCCACCACAGGTCGCCGGGCTGCCGGCGGCCGGTATCGCCACGGTCACGGTAGCGGCGGCCAGTGCGCTCTGCGTCAGGGTCTGGGCGGGCGACACGATCGCGGCACTGCTGCGACCGATGGATGCCGCCACCGCCGCCGTCGCAGCTGCCGCCGCAGCAGTGCCGACGCCGGACGCGGAGGTGGCGCCCCCGACGGCCATCGGCGAGCCCGGCCGGCCACTCGCTGGTCCGGCGGTCGTTCTTGTAGTAGCGCGCGTATCACCACCACCAACACCACCACCTACTCCTCCTTCGATTCCCTCCGCAAGCGCAGCGATCGGGTCGGCGGAGGCACTGGCACCGCTACGGCTGCTGCTCTTGTTACCTCCTCCTCCTTCAGCGGCGCCGGCTTTGCCCAGCTTTTTCAGGCTATGCGGCCCCGCAGTTTCCTGCGGGGTGCTGCGCGCTGCTTCGACCCGTCCAATAGTGCTCGCTGCTCGTTGTTCCGCTCGCGGCCGGAAGCGTGTCAGGCACGGAGAAGTGGAGGCACCGCGCTCCGTCAGGGGATGGTGGATCGGTCCCGCTCCCGGCGGCACATATAGATCCCGCGATCCAGCAGCGTGTGCTTATTTCTTCTGCTTCTTCTTACTTCTTCTCACACACACACACACACACACAGACACACAATTGCTGGATGTTCTGATTGCAGAGGAATGGCAGGCGACGACTACCGGCTGCAACGAAGTGCTGCTGCGGCATGCTGTGCCGCAAACACCACACACCACTACTGCTGCCCCGGCCGTCCGGTGGCGACCACCTGGTCTCCAGAGAGTTTGATTGAAGAGGTCGGTCGCCGGAGCTGTCTGTGGCTTGGCTATGGCGACTCCTGCCAGTCGATTGATTGAAGAATTTTGGGGCACACAAACACATACACAATGCACTTCCTGCACACCAGCTTCTTCTTTCAGAGCGCCATCTGCATCACTTGCTTTCGAAATATTGCTCCACTTTTGGCTCAGGACACTTCTCACCACACTCAGAGCATGGCACAGACGCAGGACTTTGCCGCAGCACTATGGACCGTTTAAGCACTTGCGGTTACAAATCTCACCAGTAGCTTCTGGATGGACATGGGAGGAAGGAAGGCAAAAAAAAACGCACACAAACATTTAGCACGCAACAAACGAGACAGTGGAGGAGTCGCACCTGATCTGATCGCGCGACAAGATCAATCTGATCGGTCAAGCGCGATTAGATCCGACTTTAATATACACACACACACACACGCACACACGTATCAATTTCCATAATTCCCATGCCTCTCTTCCAACACCCGTCGTCACGTGATTCTCCACTCCCATTTATATCTTCTCCGTCCCACACACACACACACACACACACACAGAGGGTCGAGAGATCAAACTTCATCCGTCCGAAAATCACGTCCAGCAGTGTTTTACGACCAGTTTACGACCATTTTACGACTTCTACGGCACCTACGGTGAACAACGGCCCCACACACGTCCCTGGCCGTGAGTGCGGCTTTCGCTGCGACTGTGTCGGGGCGGGCAACTACACCCGTCTCCTCCAGTGATTCACCCCCCCTTTCCTGCCATAAAGTATTATCGCCTCGAAGAGGAAGAGGTGGGACCCCAAAGCAAAGCCGCCAGTTGGGAGGTCCTGCGCTTCCTGCCTCGCGCTACTGGCGTGGTGGGGCGCTTTTTGATCGCCCCTGTTGTCTCACACACGCTCGTTGATTTAACGATTTCCGAGCGCTTGTGCTTGCTGATTTTTCACACACCTTCCACAACCGCTTGGCGGGCAGAGTACACCGCGGAAGGAGGTGGCGACTATATATAGATCGCAACAAACCGAGAAGAGAACCCCTGTGCAGCGCGCACCGTTTGTGTCCAGCGTGTGCTGGGTGGGGAGGTGTGACTTGCCCAGATTTGTTTGCACTGCTCGCAAGTCAATAAGAGAGTGTTGCACATACACCCAGGGCGCACACATATTTATTGCTGACAGGCAATCGAGATAATCTGTCAAGTGGACAGCAGTTGTCAAGTGCCGCGCGGTCTCGCTCGCTCTCTTCTTCTTTTGCTCGAGCGCGGGGAGCAGCTTACTTTGTATTAAGAGGTGTTTGTGTTGCACGGGCATTGATTTTCGCGCTCGTGGCCAATGTTCTTATTGCTTATTGGCTGGACGAAAACAGGAGGAAAACAGCCACACACAAACAATACAAACCAAAAGACACCCAGACGCGCGTTTGACAGGCGCTAAAGCAAAATAAAACACACAGCCACAACCTTCCGCGTTTGCCGAATTGGAGGAGTTTGCGCACCACTCTCTCTCTCTCCCTCTCTCTCTCTCTCTCTGGTGGCAAAGGGCCATTCGGTTCGAGCAAAACCGGAACAAAGGGACGTTGACGTTTTACCCTAAGCGCTGTCCGCCTTCCTTTGCAAGCAACTCCAATTCTGCAAAAAGTTTTGCGCCTAGTAAACAAGCTGCTGTCTTGAAAGTTTATGGTTCAAGTGTTAACACAGCAACTGGAGAGTAGTGATGGGGGAAGCGTGTCGGCCACCATAAACGACCCACCGGAGCAAGAAAAAAAAACAACCAACTCCATGTTGCATTTGAAACGATTTCTCCGATCGTTCGCATCGTCCACCACCTCTCTCTCTCTCTCTCTCTCTCTCTCTCTCTCTCTCCCTCTCTCTCTCTCTCTCTCTCTCTCTCTCTCTCTCTCTCTCTCTCTCTCTCTCTCTCTCTCTCTCTCTCTCTCTCTCTCTCTCTCTCTCTTTAGAGGGATGGAAATGATTGCACTTTTGCATAAATTTGCCACCAACGTCCACCGGGGCCACCGCTTTTAGAGAGACTCCAACACGCAGACGACGAACTTTAGCGTAACCGTCCCGAGAAGGACGGGTTAGAGAAAGAAGCAGCCCTGTCACCGGTTCGTGAAAAAAACTGAGTGAAACAAAGAGAGAGAGAGAGAGAGCAAATGCGAAAGAGAAAAAGAGAGAGATTTGGTCTTTCTTTTGCTATCCCTCCCTCGTGTTTTTTTGGTCCCCCGCAAACACCATCACTATAGCCGTTCGCCGTTTTTTTCCCTCCTGTTGTACACACTTCAATTCACGAATCACTTCCACTTTTGTTTTTTTTTTTGTTTGTTGTTTCTATCGGGCTTGATTTTTGTTCTCTTCTCGTGTTTTCGTTTTGACGTGTGTGTGTATGTGTACGAATGTGTTTTTCATTTGCAATAAATCTTAAGTACTTTTTCCCTCCTTAAGTTTGCCTCTTTTTATCGCTTTTTCCCTTTCAGCTGGCTTATTTTTCCAACACCGCGCACCGCTTTTATCCTTTTCACTAGGCGCGCAAACAATCGCAACACGGAATTCCCAAACCACCAAATAAACAAAAAATAAATAAAAATAAAAATAAATACACAAAAAAAAACAAAACTAACAACCACTAGAGAGCGTACAAAGCGCCAAACCACACAAAACACACAGTACACAGGAGACGGACGCGGCACAGAGTACGGGGGAGGAGGCGCGCGCGCGGGTATTTATCGGGACACCACCAACACACGGGACTAGAGACTGTCACGGAGAAGAGAACAAAAACAGCGAAAATGGACACGGACCGTCCGTCTCGCACGGTGTCTGGACTCGCAATGAAACGGACGCGGAGTGCATCTCGCCGGCGTCGTCACGCACCCGAAAGCCGGCCCGTTCGCCGCTCGCCGCACGCTGTGTGTCTGTCACACGCTCTGTGCGGTGTGGCGTCGCGCGCGCTCTCTCTCTCTCTCTCTCGCGCGCGACGCGCAAACATTCCTGCAGCGGCACCGGTACCAAAAAAGAGAAAAGCGGCAAGCGCGCGAAAGCGAGTGAAAGAGAGCGAACACGCACACCACGCGACAATCGACTCTCTTGCCCTTTCTCTCTCTCTCTCTCTCTCTCGCGCGCTCTCTTGCTTGTCGTTACGCGACATTGCATCAGAGAGCGAGAGTACGCAATTTGCTCGCGCGATGATTTACTGTCCCGCTTGTTTCGCGCGTGCATGAGTGAGAGCAATACACTTTCTCTCCCTTTCTCTGGCGCGCGCGCGCGCTCTCTCACTCTCAGCAGGCTCTCTTTTTAATGTTTTTTTTTCGTGTTGTTACGTGCATTTGTTTACACTGCGTTACATGCGGATCTGTCAACGGCGGTGGTGGTGATGTTGTGGCATCAGAGCTGTGTGTTAGCGCACCGTCATCAAATGCTTCAAGCAAGACACATTTTTCAACGCGTTCAAAAAATAAACCCACAACCACAAAGGGGAGTGCTGCAAATGCAACGTGTGTTAGACCGCCGCTCGGTTTGCCGGGTTTTGGTCGTACCGCCGTACATTCAACTCTCCATTTTTGGCTCCACCGTCGACGCCCTCTCTCTCTCTCTCCCACTGCTGCGGTTGAGCAATTCTACCACACACAAGCGGTGTGTCGTCAGTGCGTGTGAATTGCAATTAAAAAAAAAAGAAGCGGAAGCAACGAACCCTGCCCACGCAATCAAAATAATGCGAAATAGTTGTGGACGAGATAGGCGAGAGCCACAGATAAAGATATATATATATATATAGAGAGAGAGAGAGAGAGAGAGAGAGAGAGAGAGAGAAAGAAAGAGAGAGAGAGCGAGGATACTTTAGTTTTATTTCGGCGTACCCGTCGACAAAGCGGAGGACACACGGCACGGTTTTCATGCCGCCGTAGACTGGGTGGAATGTGTGTGTGTGTGTGCGAACGTTGTTGCAAAAAGGGCACCCGGCGGCGGGAGACCAGGAATGACTGTTGTACGCTACGGAAACCAACACACCATCAACAACAACAAAAAACTGCGCAAACGCTACGCTTTCCCCCGCTACGCCCAAAGCCCCCCTCTTGCAGGGAATTTGGTAAAGTGTAGTGGACAAAAAGCAAGCGACGAACGCACCACCACAAAGAACGCAAATGGGAAAATGAAGCCAAGGCACATAGCCAAAAAAAAAAAAATGCACGCGAGCCCACTTTATGCAATGTGGCTCCTGGGGGGGATTTCTTCCCATACTCTCTATCTATATATCTCTCTCTTTCTCTCTCTGGAAAGGAGCTGTGCCTTTCTGCACATTGGAAAGTGCATACACACACACACACACACACTCACACACACGGGTGTACAACGAGTAGACGGTAGCAGTCGCCTGCTGTTGGTGGTGGTGATGCATTTGCATTTTCGTGCAGCACAAAAAAGAACGTTCCTTCCCTATAGAACCCCCTCCGCCTAAACCCTTTCTCCTACGCTCTTCGTGGTGCACACACACACACACTTAACCTGAAACTCCTCACGCTCCCCCCGGGGAAGTACGGAGGAGTTTGGCGAATTGTCCGAATTGGAGGTTATAAAAAATTCAGCAAAAGTCGCTGGTGATATTTTTGAGTTTGCGCCGTACGTACGGGGAAATGTATACCATCCCCCCACAACACAGACCACGACACGAACGATGCTGGAGCCCTTTTTTAAAGCTTTTCACCGGAAGAAGAAAGGACGAACAGACCGCTTGGAATTTCTTATTACGACTGGAAAATGTGTGTTTCATGCACGGTAATAAGTTGCTGCAGCAAATACCCACCCACACAACAAGCGCGCATATACCGCGCCGGGAGGAGATTCGAACGCGATACACGCATACGGGCTTGTTGCATATGCAGACCGAGTAGTTACCAATGGCACCGTGCAGCCATCCCACTGCTGGCGCGTCCTTTGCTCTATAAGAGTGCGGCCGCGCTTGTCAGTCAGTTGGGTTGTAGATTTTCCGCTGTGATAACTAGCGCGTATGGACCTGGACCCAAACGATGCTCTTTCCCCACAAACCGACGTGCCGTTATGGGTAAGCCATCCAAGATAGCGAACACTGTACAAACACACACACACACACTATCCCAACAGATAACCTGCTTGCCTTTCGCGAGGGATTTCCTTTTTTTTTTTGCTTACTTTTTCTACCGTCTAAAGTGTTCCAAACACACCATAAACTTGCACACGAGATGCTATGAAGATGAGGAGAACCGAGAACCATTGCGACGATGACAGCAAGCAGCAGCAGCACGGCCTGTACCGGCCTGTTTGTTGCCCCCTTTCCTTTCAGAGTAATTGACGCTTCCTTGTGCTACTTGAACCCTACTACCGCCACTTTACCGCCCACTGTGTGCGTACCCCTGTGGCGGCAACAGGGAGGGAAGCAAGTGCAGATTCTAATAAAGCTGTTCGCGTGTGTGTGCTCCGCGTACAATTAAGCTCGTGTGTCATCTCCCCTTCGAAGTGCGCGCACAGTTCGCGCACTCAGGCACACACACACACACACACACGGTCCAGTGCCCCCGTGGGGCAAAGTGTAATTTATTGCAAGTGGCCAGCAGTTTATCAAGACGGCACAAACTGCCGCAGCAGCAGCAGCACAAAATTGGGAACAAATAGGAAGGAAGGGGGGGGGGGTGAATGCAGGAACGGCAGGGAGGTGCGAGCAAAAGGGAAGGAAAAGAAAAACCCGCTACAACCCGTTCGCATCGTCGGCGGGCGGGTCTGTGTCTCGCAATGCGTGTATAATTAATGCAGCGCACGTTCGCTAACCCTACAAACCTTCCAAAAATGGCAAGAACGCGACCAAGATGCGCGCACGACGGTCGATTGTCCCAACACAGGCAACACAGTGTGCGTGTGTGTGTGTGTGTGTGTGTGTGTGTGTGGCTGCTTCTCTATTCCGTGCCGGTCTGTGTATCTCGCGCACACGCAGCACGCTTACACCATTTTTGCCGGTTGGAGCATTTCCGCCCGTGTTGGAATATTCTCGACATCGGGAGGATCGGGCACGGAAAATAACCTACCAACGAAGTCATTCTGAGTGTAGTGTGCTACATGCACGTGGGTTTTTTTTGGTTTGACGAGGCAGCACACACACACACAGCAATTGTTTGCACAGTTTTTCCTCCATTTTTTGGGGAGTTGCTCCATCACCTAGGGGTGCACGCACAGCTGTGTTAATATATGCGCATGTGGCAGCAGCAACACGAGTCGTCGCACGGAACCTCGTGTACAGGTGATGTATGTGTGGGTGTGTGTGAGTGTAGGAGAAGGCTAAACCCAACGCATGGAGGAGGCGTGATTAAGCCGGCACGGATATACGTGACACCGAAATACACGTGTGTGACCACCGAATCTTCTGGAGGTTGCTGCGGAGAGTCGCTGTTGCTTTAGGCGATGGGCAGCGGTAACTCACACCTAAAGGTTTTGCGTAAGTTTGTTGGTATCACAAGGTGTCACTGATTCCCGCTAGAGGGCGCCACTGTGAGAGAATTCTGGACGATAAACGCGGAGGAAGGTGTCACACAAGAACTCCATTTTTTTATCTTAATACTTCGTCCTTTTCTTTTTTCAACACGGCTAACACGAACTCCAATAAATACCCCCCCCCCCCCCTCTGTTAGATATAACATGACTCTACACATTAAAACTCCATGTAACATAACCCCCGCAGTCGCAAGTTGCTGCACGAAAAGTTTCATCTCCAACAAAACCAAGAATTGATAACCCGCCGCCCAACAGATCGAGACAGAGAGAGCGGTGCATCAACGCGCTCGACCACCAGCTCGCTTCCGACCTTGCGCATTGCGCTGACGGTTTTATTTGCGCTCCCTAGAACCGGAGCGTGTACGTGGCGGCGTGTGCTCTTAGCCCGGAGCTGATTTGCCCCCCCCCCCCCCCCCCCCCGCGCCACGTAGCAAGTAGGTTACATCAATAAGTTGTGTGTAATGACACGTGTAATGACGAAGTCTTCCCTGAAAGTGTATTACACCGCAGTTCGCAACTGCAAGTCGGCAAAAGGCGCTCACGAACATTCGAACAGGATTATGTGCCGATTCGACTCTACTCCCTCTAAATCGATTGGCATCTGTGGTGCAAGGGCCCAAAAAATGCGGGCGACCCCCAAAATTAGCATTCCAATAAGTACGCCACACACACACACACAAACACACCGTAAATCTGTATCGTAAACGGTGGTGGGATCGGGCTAAATTGTAGCGACCAAGAAAATAATTAAAAATAAAAAAAAAACATCGCATCCACACGGACGGACCACCAAGCCAGCACACACACACACACACACACGGTAGTAACCTCGTTTCGCTTTCTCTCCCCCGTCCGTCAACGGCTCGGCGGCTCGGCTCGCGCGGTCTGCCGCCACTGTACCAAAATGAGCAGTTAATTAAAGTTTTAATTGATACTTTGCATATTTTTACGAGCTGCTAATATACGGAGGAGTGCATACTGTTGTGCGCCCTCTCCCTCCCTCTTTCTCTCTCTCTCTCTCACTCTCCCTGATTGCCTGGGTGTTGGCGAACGACGGATCTGCCACTATAAAGTGGTGGCGTTTGTTTTCACTACGTTCACTCTCTCTCTCTCTCTCTCTCGCGCGCTCTTTCTCGATCTCCCGCAAAACAAAAAATGCCATAAAATGCCCTCCTCCCCTCCCTCCCGCTCCCGAGAGCCTGGGGCAATAAAAACGGAATCACACTTCACAACGCGGCGCGCATTAGGTGTTGAGTGCATTTTATTGCATTTGCATCCAATCCCGTCCAGCCGGGGGAATATGGAAGGTGCGACACGACGGGACGGGGCGGAAAAGTATCAAACCCCATTAACGTCACCTAACGGGGTCGAGCGGGGCGGCGTGTGAGAATGAGCGATGACGGCGGTGTCGCACGGAAAGTGGTTTAGTGACTTCTTAATGTGTAATCGTTTGAGATTGTACGACCTAACCCCCCCACGGGGCTCGTCGTCGATGATTTGTCGGGGTCGTGACGGATCAGCTTCGCGCGATTGCTGTTCAGCTTCCAGCTTACGTACACGTTATAGATTTGCCCCCGTTTTTGCTTTAATTTGTAAACTGTCAGCGCGCTCAAGGAGCAGGTTTGCGTGTTAGTTGAAAAGTAGATTACAGCACGCCTATCTTAAGCCCGCTACACACTGTTACATTCCCACTGAAACAGCTTAAATCATCGCTCTCTGGCTTTGAAATCGACGAGCGCTTGCACTACCTTTTAAGTGCCATCCTTTCCCTTGGCAAGTGGCTTTGCCGACGCCGAACAACGCCAGCACTTCCCTTGTTTAGACAAGGGCCAAACATAAACAAAACGTCTCGGGCGTCAGAACGGGCTTCCCGTGCTCGTTCCTTGTGCTGCCTCCTCTTTTTCCAAGCGTAAACATATCGCTATCGGCTACCCTCGACGGCCGCTACCAGCCGCGCTCTGCCTTACTTGGCAGAACGTGCTCGAAACCGTGGGCTAAAAAAGAGATTATGGAAATCGTTTTCTTTTTGTTTGGTTTTCAAACATTCTCCATCGATGAAGGGTTTAGGAATTGCTGCAAAACTTCCAACCAAAAGCTGCCCTTCTGAGTCAAAATGAAGCGGCTCGCTGATTAACTGCCCACTGCTCCTCTATGTCCATGATGTCCTGCGGAAGGGCAAAAGAGCAAGGGCCATCCAATTGATTGCTCCAACGCAACAAAAGCATCTCCTGCAGTGCGCTGTGAGATCGCGTACAACAGCAAAAAAAACACACACACACAAACATAGGCCCAATGGTCTTCTCCCTTGGGGGACGTCGGCGCCCATTCGTCGCTTAATCTCGGTGCGCCGCATCATGCGCCGACCTGACCCGCGTGATTAGAAAGTCAAAACATACCCCTGTGCCAGTGCCTAATAAAGTTGCGCGGAATGTCGGCAGATGGCGTGAGCAGACCCCGCCCGGAGGGGGGGGGGGGGGGGAAGGAGTGCTAGGGTTTATCTCATTCACATGTAAATAGTTCAATAATGTGTTCGTCCGCTGCACTATGCATACTCACAGCGGTCGTGCGTTGCAGCTGACTTACCTGGAATGAAGCAGAAAGAGAGAAAACAAAAGCGAAATTACTATCTTGCACCAAGCTAGGTTTCTTAAACAATAAATTATTATTATTATTATTATTATTATTATTATTTAAAGGACTCGACACCGTTTCGAACCCAACTAAACAATATTAAGATGCGTTCGAACATTTGCTTTCCCCAATTCAGGTTTTTCCTAATCAGATTCAAACGTGCACATCATTATTCACCGTCTTAACGATGATTTTCAACAGCTGTCATACTTTGTAGTTGCATCTTAACGATAATTTTCAACAGCTGTCATACTTTGTAGTTGCATCTTAACGATGATTTTCAACAGCTGTCATATTTTGTATTTGCATCGCAACAAAGTTTCAGTTCTTATAAATGA
Organism: Anopheles coluzzii; assembly: GCF_943734685.1. Taxonomy (NCBI): domain Eukaryota; kingdom Metazoa; phylum Arthropoda; class Insecta; order Diptera; family Culicidae; genus Anopheles; species Anopheles coluzzii. Next base: position 9,745,954 of record NC_064669.1, read on the forward strand.
TTATCAACACATCCCAAATAACTGTCAAACTCAACCCAGCTTGAGACGTGTTGAAAATCGTGTGAAAGAACTGATACAGAGTTTTCAAAGTCACCTTCGAATGCAAACGTTGCTATTCACCCGCGTGCAAGATGTTAATCCACATTAATCTGATATTTCATTTTCATCATCATAATTTTTATTTTCTTCAGCATGATTTTCAACACGTCTCACGCTTTATTGAATTTGGCAGTTATTTGAGGATGTGTTGAAAATCATGTGTTGAAATTGAAATTTCATTAGGAAGCAAATGCACCACTTGACAGCTGTTGAAAAACATCTTGCAGGCGGTGAGTAATTATATGCACATTAGAAATTGACTTGGAAAACCATGGTAATTATTGTGATTCAAATACAACATTGAGGTTGACTATTAGACAAGTATGCATAATCAATTTAAATGATGCTCCAAACAATTTTATCGCAACAAAACGAACATCAAAGAAACGAACCCAGGTAATATAAACGTATGTTGATACATTTATATTAGCTTAACACTGTTTATTTGTGCTCGAAAATGGTGTATAAATAAGATCTACTGAGGCATGCTGAGGTCTGATTAATTATGATTCCTGAACAACGAACCTTTCGATGACTTCAGACTTTTTGTGTGCAGTAGAACCGGTCAAACAAAATGACTTGTTTTATTCCCTTTAGCTACTCAAACGAATCAACTCATTTGCTTTGCTTCGGAAATCATTACAAGAGATCAATCACACACAGTCGCTCGAAGTCTTAACGCGGTCTTTATGTGCAGTCTTTAGTCCAAATGCGAATAAAGTGCTTAAAAGTTCCTCCCATGTAATGGTAGATGAACCAATTGACTTGGTTCATCAATTCATGGTTCACCAATTGACTTGGAAAACACCATGAAAAAAAAACGAAATAAAACAGCTACAAAACCTGATACCACCATTTCCTGATCACGTAACGCGCATGTGCTCATCCCGCGCTCAACACGCGCTGGCAGAGCAGCAGCAGCACAGCAACGTGCGGCGGAAGTCGCACATCCGGAGTCTCCCGGACGCTGGCCAGCCCAGTAGTGCTGGGGGAAAAACTTTAAGCGATAAGTTTGCCGCTCTCGGTGCGATGCAGTTTGAAGGGAGCTGTTGCTTCACAGAACTTCTAGAGTTATTTTTACATTGCTTTTTATGTATGTGTTGTAATAAAGCTCCTCAATTCCAGAGCAAGAGAGAGACGTAAAGAACCCCAAGAGGCGCAATTGACCAGCAAGTGGGGAGCAAAAACGTTGTTCGTGAAATGGTACTTACTTCCCTCTTTCCCCTCCCTTCCCATAGCATGGTCTGCCTCGTGTGTGTGTGTGTGTGTGTGTAGCGCAGATTTGTTAATTATGGGAACCGCTTGGCAAGTGGGTAATACCGAACGTGGTAACACTTCACACCTTCCAAACGGTTCGCAGCAGCGCGGAGCGGGGCGGGCAGCAGCAACTCCCCCAAAGGGAAGTTCGTGCTTGTTTTTCACGCTTAGCACCTTTCGTGGTGGATTGTGAAAATTAGACCATTCTAGCACGGCACAAAACGCGCCACAGCAAGGGAACGGGGACCGGGAGACATAAACACTACTGCGCGCTGCCACCAGGAAGTGGTTATAAATAATTACACGGCTGAGGAGGGGAGAAGGGTTAACTGGGTGGAGAAGGGAGGGTGATTTTACAAAACACAATTACACAAACACACACACACACACACACACACTGTGTTGCGGTCGCCACCCAAAACCTATTATTTATCAAAATTTGTAAACTTCAAACCCAATACTGGACCGTGCAGGGGAGGGGCACGGGTAACACCTGTTTCTCACCTGTGCCCGTATCACACCACCAGAAGGAAAGGAAGGAGGAGAAGTAAGAGGAGGAGGGTCAAGAATGTCCACTTAACGGTGTGCAAATGAGTTGTGAAAATAGAAAAATAAAAAAAACCTAAACCACAAAAATATGGCACACCAAGCGAGAAACCCCTCCCCCGTACCCTAGAGCCAGAGTGATTATCATGCTGGTAATAATTTTGACACGCCTGGGTCCACCACGCCCAGGAACGGGACTGCCCCACCGCAAACCCTCGGCCCCGAAACCCTTAATGCGCGATCACGCGCGCCCACGGGTACGACTGGCGGCTACCGCCTTAATTAAAAGCCGACGCCGGAAGCCTCCCGCATCCTTACCTTATCATCGTCTCCTTCGCTATCACAGATATACCCTTTGCCGGAGCTGCAGCGACTGCTCGCGTCGCTGAGCCGGTCTCGCGAACTGTCCGGATCCCGCTGGGCCACCGAGGACGTCGTCAGTCGCTCCGAGGCGCGCCCACTATCGTCGGACGTGCCCGGATCGATGATCGAAGATAGGGAAAGATTCTGCGGAGAAAGAGAGAGAGAGAGAGAGAAATCGAGTGAAAAGGCGAAATTTGATTAGGGGTAAAGAGGGGCAAAGTGGACCTTGTTAAGCTATTTAATGAATATTTATTTGAATTTTCAATGAAACACATTTTTTCTTACAATATCAATTAATGGGGCCCTTTCCGTTGTAAGTGCGTAGGCTGAAATACCAGCCTGTCAGCTGTTTGCATTGTTTAGCAATTCTCGAGCAGCTATCTAAGTCGGTTTAATATACAGGTGGCCTTATCCCAAGGTAAATTAATGTAGAAGGCTGATTTTTATCGCTTCTGCTTCTGAATGAAGGTTTTAAGAGTGTTTTCAGTATTCTTCAAGCCTCCAGAAAGCTTATTTGAACAAAAGTTTTTACCCATCCTGTCAAAAAGTGATGTTGAAATTTGGTTATAAAAAACATGCTATAGGACCACCTGGACTACATACACTTTGATTCTTGATTCCACCACCTGATCTCTTTAATGCACCTTGGGATAAATGTAAACAAACTCGTGTTTTCGAGCAGGTACTCGAATCTAATTCTAGCTTTGTGGCTAGAATAATCTAGACTGAAATTTGCAGGATAGTTTTATGTGTGGTTTTGTATGGAGTGTTTACTTGATTTCAGCCTCCAACTGTCAGTCAAACTCCATACAAAAAAAAAAAAAGAATCGTGAAGGGTCCCATTATTAGTATCAATTAAAACTACCACAAAACCTTAATATAACGCAAACGTGTGAAAAAAATGTAAAATATAAAGTTTTTTTTTTTTACACATACAGCATATGGGCATATGTAAACAAACCCTTGAAACGTCAAAACACTAGTGCAAAATGTTCTTTTTTTTTGGCACAACATCCGTTGTCGGTCAAGGCCTGCCTGTACCACTAGTGGACTTGGCTTTCAGTGATTTATTGATTACCCACATCAGGAGAGAGGGGCTATTCCGTGGTACAGTCGTCAACTCGTACGACTCAATAACATGCCCGTCATGGGTTCAAACCTAGAATGGACCGTCTCCCCGTAGCAAGGACAACCGGGTGAGTGGTAATGAATTTAGACTCGCAAGACTGTATAGCTCGGCATGTCCGCGTAGGACGTTATGCCAAATAGAAGAAGAAGAAGAAGAAGAAGAGCCAGCACAGTTGCGACGATTCCGCAAATACGACAATTTTGAATTGGACAGGTAAAAGCTGTCATTTAGAAGAATTTTATGTATTTTTTTAAGTTTCTTGCTGATAACCGTTACAGACACATTTATGATGATTCCACCACTACCCAAACTTGAATATCGTGTTAACATTGTTTTAGTTAAAATACACGATACCAGATTTCGATAGATTTCGACTCTGCAACTAGGGGTATAAACTATTTATCGACATATGTTCGATTTACACCTTGCGTTAGGACCCTTTTTTCGGTCCCAAATCTCGGGAGCACCTGTATTTATAAAAGGACGCATTCAATTGTTCCGCTTGCTGCAGACAAATTGTTTAGAAATCCCATATCTCAAAAACGTTACTATGTAGCACTTTAAAGGTATCTCTGCGACATTGCATCCCTGTTACATTGTTTAATAACGGGTTAAACAACTTACAACACTCCAATGAAAACATGTTGAGTCTTGGAATGTATCCTTTACCCTATCCTGTGGATTTATCCTACCCTGTGAAAAAAATGCTTAAATAAACAGTGCCAATTGTGCCCCACATTCCCTTACATCACCAAAAACCGATCCGATCCGGTGCCAGTACACCAGTCCGGGGTGCTTCTTGTTGCCCTTGTTGGTGGGATCGAAAAGTCAGGACAGGGTTGTTATAGCAACAACAACAACAACAACAACAACACCAACCTCCGCTAGTCATTTTAATAGCATCGCCGGCTGGCTTTTAATACCGAAAACAATTAATTAGCCCGGCCCAGTCATGCGAACCATCAACAATCTGTCAAACTGGTTCCCCGCCGATCACCGCCCGCCGGACGCAGACCCCAGTCACGCCACTCTTCCGGGAGTGAGCAATCAGTGCAACCCGACCCTGTGGGTGCCCGTGAGCGCGCTTCAACCGTTCTGCGCTAATCGGGCCGCCACTATTAGCGGGTAATCTCTAACCGTCGGAGCTTCAGCACCAACCGCACACCTCGCTCTCTTCCGGTAGCCTCACACCACCGTGCGCTATCTCTCACCCTCCCCCACCAAGCAACCCATCCGCATCATCATCCAAGCGCTCTCTGTGAAGCGACCGACACCGATGGTCCGCAGCGGAGGTTACACGTTTCAATAATCGGTATTTGCGGGTGCTCTAAGCCAAAGCGGGTCGAAAACGCGCGGGTGTTACTAGGCCTGCGGCGGCACCGGTTATGCACGCAGTGGACGCAAGATGGAGTGAGGCTGGGTCGGCCTGAACAAAAAAAAAAGATGCACACATGTGCAGCCAACAACCCAATCGATGCGGCACGTACCACAATAAGACACTAAGCGAGAGAGAGAGAGAGAGAGAGAGAGAGAAAGCGAGAACAATCAGTGGATTGAGGGGGACAAGAAGCGAGTGGGAGGACAGGATGGTAATAGTTTACTTTACAACAAACTAAACATCAGCGAGCCGCTTGCAAACGGAATAAACAACGGTCAGCGGGGCCCTTTTGCTATGGTGCCAAAGGGGGCTCTTGGGAATTTGTTGCAGTTGACACGCGATTGTTTATAAACATTCAAACGGAATGGGGCGGAATGTGTCACACTTTGCGTTTCTCCTTTTTTTTTTGTTGGTTTGCGTTCGTCCGGTTAGTGCTGGGGAGGAATGTAAAATGGCACACGGCGTGCACATAGGGACGGTCGTACGTGACCTTTTTCCCGCGGCGGACTTGGTGCGTGTTTTTGGAGTTAATTCCTAGTGAATTGTTTCATGTTGGGAAATTTCCAATATGCAAAATATTGAAACACTTTTTCGGAACTTAACAAGAAGTACACTTTGAACATAATCAATATTCTTCAAAATCTGTCTAGAAGCAATATCCTCACTTTACTTCACTCAGAATATCTGCTAGAGATGATAGCATCCAGGGAGAGTTAAGGTAGACACTGACTGAGGTAAACACTGTCTGAGAAATCCTGGAGAGTGCCGTGCTAGCTCCAATACTGACGTTGAAGATATTCTTAAGAAATTTAGGTTCGGCAGAAAATCTGGGATCTAGCAGTGTCTAGCAGCTATAAGTACGATGGATGCTATAGAGATTCTGAGAAATATGGCCAACGGGAGTCTTAGACACTGAGGATATTCGTTAGAATACGACTACAGAAGTTCTTCTGATGAAAGCAGTGAAGATACACTAAACATACTTCAGAATGCGGCTAGAGGTGGAAGATATTATCCAGAAATCAAAATCTCTTCCCCATCCACGCAGAAATGCTGAAGTTCCAATAGATCACAGTCTTTGAGTGGACGATTTTAGGAACTGTGAACGCCTTTGAACTACAGATTTCAGAATTTGCCTAAAAGTTCTGTCAAACATATGTTCACGATGCTACTGGATGTATACTTCAGAACTTTACCCGAAGCAACACTACAAATTCTTCAGACTCTGAGTCCTGCCCAGAGACGATTCTCGCTCAAAAACATCATTAAAACTGGAAGCTGGTGTTACCCTGGCGATAACACTTGCAAACAACCGCTCCTGGAAGCTCCAGCTGGCCAGCTGCAGGCTGCTGTATTGTTCGACGAGTGCTCCTCGAACTGCATTTACTGGTTGCAAAAATTAGTCTTAATATCCAAAGTGCGGCGCTTAATGATTTCATCAGCAAAAGTTATCGCACCCTACCCACCCTGACGAAACACTAACCGCTCCTTCGCCCATCGAAAGCTCTCCGCTTCGGGGAAAATAATTTCCCCCTTGAACGACCGCGACTCGTTTCGGTAAAGTTGTTAGTCGCTTCTCGTAAAGCGGAGCGCTGTTCCTACGGCTTTTCCTCGCGGCAGTACCCACGCTTCCAGGAGGAGGAAAGGAGGTACCCATTTCGCGCAGAAGGAAACAAAAAGCGAACATCCGTTTCCACGCGCGGAACGCAAACGGCAAAAACAAGCGGCTTTTCGCTGAAAATCTCGAGCCACTGGGGTGGGGTAGAGTCTGTTGTGCACCCAGTATGGAGCATTGGAGCAATACAAACACCAGTGAACCATCCAGCCAAAGCTGCTTCGAACGGTCCACCAACCGGGGCAGCCGACGAGACCGTTCCACTGCACTGGAAAGCAAGATCCAGAGTAAAATAAACGAAACCAAACCCCAAGGGCCCCGGGGTGGGGGGGGCTGTCAGTGTTGCGGAGGGGGATGGGGAGGGGAGTACAGCATCCGCACAGTAGTTTTCGCTTCGTGGCCAATAAACAAACACCGCACAGATCATTTCCAATAGCGGCACGGTCAGCACATTGCACTACTGCGTTGGACGGCTTCTAGAGCAGGCGCGGAAGAACATTCCGATAAGAGTGTGGATTGAAGAGTCGTCCTGTGTGCTAGAAAAGATGGGGAGGGGGGACACCAGCCAATGGACAAAGTAACCCGCTCGCACTACACTTCGCGAACGTGCGCGAATATTTTCGCGCGAGCGCTTCCATAGTCCCACCATTCGCCGAACCGCCCAGGGCCAGAGCTCAATTGTCCCGCGGCGAAGATTATTGTTTTATTTTAACGATCCGCCCGCGAGAGCGAGCGCGCCCGCTCGTTTGTTTACCGAGCTGTTATAAACATCCATAAAATATTATTGCCCTGGCTGTTACGGGTGGCGCGCGAACGTAAACACAGCATCACCGCTCGACGGGCGCGTCGATGAGCAACATTGACAGCTTGACAGCCATGTTTGCACGTATCAGGGGGGGGGGGGATAAGCTACTCTCGGCGATGGTAGATTATTTTCCATGCCCCCTCGACCCCTTCAGCAGACCACGGAGAGCTAAATATACCGAGGAGCCGGCTTTACAACTCCGATTTGAAACAAACCATCTGATACAACCCCCTCTTACATGTAGTTAGGGCGTCCAGAACCAGGTCATTAGAGCTGGATCTGTTCATAGGGAAATAACTAAGTAGTATGTCACAAGATGGCCAACTTGAGCAGTTTGGGATCTCCAATGTCGGTAATCTTCAGGTAGTATCTTGAGACTACAACATTGAAGTAGGCAATCGCTTGGTATCAGTGATACCTAACCCGTAATCCGTGACACCCGTAAAGTCTTTTTAGAACGTGCACAAGCATAGAGGAGGCATGGTAGACCTAAACTGAGGTGGCAAGATGGCGTGGAGGCGTCCGCCATTAAGGCCGGGATAACGGACTGGCAGACGAAGGTGTTAGTCCGTGCGCGGTTTCGGACACTCCTGAGGCAGGCCAAGACCGCAAAGTGGTAGTAGCGCCGGATAAGTAAGTGATACCTAACGTTAGCTATGACTACTAGATCATTGCTTCAAGAGCAAGGATGAAAAAGAGAGTTTGAAGTCTTTGCATCTACCTCATACATATCTCAACAATTCTTAACCTTGTGAATCTGTTGATGCATTTCGTTTGCTTCTAAATCTTCTGGACCTAAGAGAGTCTCTTTGAGCCTCTGCTTTACCCTAGGAGTTCATGTTTGGCTAATTACATTCTGCCTCACGAATCTACGTGCACTCCCCAATGCTTTGCTATTGGGTCGTGTCCCCCCTCAGAGGGGTTTGGGTTTGCCGCCACTCAGAGCCAAATCGAGATAGAGTCGTATACTTACATGTACCGCTGATAAATGATGGTTATGTTGATGGTGCTGTTGATGGTGGGGATGATGTTGAAGATGAGGCGACTGCTGTTGCTGCTGTTGATGATGAAGATGGTGACTTTGCTGCTGTTGCTGTTGTTGCTGTTGTTGCTGCTGCTGCTGCTGCTGCTGCTGCTGCTGCTGGTGATGATGATGCGGATGATGTAGTTGATGGTGGTTTGGATGATGCGTATTCGCGGTACTGTTACTGTTCGGCGTGCCACTACTATTGCTGGCAGCACTGCTGCCCCTGCTGCCACTGATACCGTTCGTGCCGGTCGGACCGGGCGCACCGTTCGCCGTCACTGTCGTTGCCGCTGCCGCCGCCGCACTGCCGTTCACGTTCCGGCGCGGCGGCCCATTCGCAATGATGGCGGCAATGGTGAGATTATTTAGAGAACAGATGTTACTGCTGCTGCTGCTGCTGCTGCTGCTATGGTTCTTACTGCTACTGTTCATATTGATGCTACTACCACTAGCCGGTACACTATTGCTGCTGCCACTGTTTCGATTGCTGCTGTTGGCAGCCCGGACGCTGCTGCTGCTGCTGCTGTTGCTACCGTTACCGTTACTACTGCTGTTGCTACTACTGTTACTACTGCTACTGCTACTCCGATTGTTGGCGCTACCGGCCACACTGCTCGGCCCGTTGCCGGCGCTAACCGGGCCGGGATCACCGTTGACACCGTTCGGGGCGCCACTGTTACTATTGGTGGCGTTGCCGACTGCTCCATCACCACCACCACCACCAGCGGGTAGTGCCGTCGCCGCTGTCGGTCCGCTAACGCTCCCATTGCTCACCACATGATGGTTGTGATGCCCATGGTGGTGAACCGACGCGAACGGTTGCTGCTGCTGCGGCGAATGCTGCTGCTGGTTGTTATTCCGGCTGCTGTGGTTGTGGTGAGGATGCAGGTGGTTGTGGTTGTGCAGCCCGTGGCTGTTGTGGTGCCCGTGGCTGTTGTGAAGGTGATTGTGATGATTGGTCCCACCGGGCGCACCACCGTTGGCCGCGATCAGCGCCATATCACTGCCGGAGCCGCGGGCACCTGTCGCTGATGCTACCGCCGGTACGCTGCCGCTGCCACCACCGGCCGGACCAGTGCCGTGGTGCGTCAGCCCTTCGCCGTTCGGTGTGCGCTCGTTAACGCTGCTCGGTGGTCCCACCACACCGTGATGCTGCTGCTGCTGCAGATGGTGCAGCTGATGGTGGGTGTTGTTGACCGGTGGCCAGTCGCCGCCATTGACGTTGCTTACTACTCCCGTTGCTGCTCCAGCACCTGCTGCTCCAACGGCTCCTCCTGCTCCACCCGACCCGGGTGTAACGGGGGCCGTACCACCACCGGGGCTGGCAGCGTTCGCACCGGCATGGTTCTCACTATTGTTAATGCTGTTGTTGTTCTTGTTCGTCACCAACGGCACCACGCCGGTACCGCCGAGCGACTTCTCCGCCAGCTTCGACGGCGTGGTGTCGATTATCTTCGGCGGCTTCTCCTCCGGCACCATCACAGTTGTCAGTTCCACGATCGACGACAGTCGCTTCTCATTGCGCTTGTTGGCGACCTTTATCGCAAACTGGTGGGAAGAGAAAGAGAAAGATGGTGGAGTAGGATTAGTAGATGTGTTGGATGCACTAGGATAGATGACAAGCATCTTATCTCATTCTGGAAAGAAGTTGTGCCTTACAACGATTCTTTAGGAACATCTTTTAGTGGATCTGTGTTTGGAAGTATTCTTGATTCCTCTGCAGCTCCATATTTTGGAACTTTTATCATATTGGAATCATTTTATTCTCAACAACCTGGACAACCTGGATTTCCGTGAGATTAGTAGATGTGCTGGATATACGAAAAGATCTTATCTACAAGGTCCTAAGCCCGTTCCGGTTCTAATCTAATTCTGGAAGTAAGTTTTAACCTTACAACGATTCATTAAGAATATCTTTATGAGGATCTGTCTTTGAAAATATCTTGAATCTTCCGGAACTCCATCTTTTAAAGCTATTTTCATATTAGGATCATTGTATTCTAAAAAGGCTGAAAAACCTAGAGATCCGTGAGATCCGTGAGTAGAAGTGTTGGAAAGATTGAAAGGTTGAAAAGATCTTATCCGACAAGGTTCTCAATCCTGATAAGGTTCCAATCTAATTCTGAAGCAAGGTTACAACGATTAATTAAGGGCATCTTTTAGAGGATGTGTCTTTTGGAGTATTCTTAAATTCTCCAAAATTCTATCATTTGAATTCTCATATTGGGATCATTGTAGTCTCAAAAACCTGGACAACCTGAAGATCCGTTAGATTAGTTGATGTGTTGGATGTATGAAAAGATGTAGTCTGACAAAATCCTTAGTCCTGATAGTGTTTTATGTAATTCTGGAAGCAAGTTTGAATCTTACAACGATTCATGTAGGACTTTTAAGAAGATCTGTCATTGGGAATACTATTGAATCCTCCGAAACTAATCCAGACTCCATCCTTTGGAGCAATTCCTATATACGGATATTTCTATTCTTGAAGATTTGGACGACCTAGTGTGAAGTGATATTTGGAAAATATCTTGAATACATCTGAGCCTTGAGGATGCTTTTCTTTGGTGATCTTTTTGAGCCCTGATTGACTTTAGTTTTACTTATTCATCTTTGTACTCCTCAACAAGCTTGAAAATATTAATTCCTGAATGATTTACTTCCAGGATGCCTTGACATGCTGGATAAATTCTGGACCTTTAGGAGTTTGGATCCTGGAAAGTACTTTTGGAGCAACATATCTCGAGCTCCTTCCGAAGTTCTTCGTATTCCACAACCTTTAGCCTCTCGTTAGCCTTTTTGGAGCTTTGCATGTGACCTTACCTCAATATCCTCGTACGTCTTGAACGCCAGTATCGCGAACCCGTCGATGATGTCCTCCTCGAGCACGGGCGACGGTTCCTTCTCCTTGCGCTTCCGCCGGACGGGCGGCCGGTGCGGCTTCTCCCGGCTGACCGGCCCGCTGTCGTCGTCTGCACTGTCGTCCGGATCGCGGTTGCCGGTACCGTCCGCCGCCGCATCCTTGTCCCGCTCGGCGATCATACGTTGGGCCCGCTCCCGGCGTTTGTTCCGCTGCTTGCACTGCTTCACATGTATCTCCATCGCGTGCTCGTTTCAACCCCGGCGGCACTGCATTCTAGGGCGCTGTCGGCTGTGGTGTCGGCGCTCGGGTGTGGAGTAGATGGAGCGCACTATTGGCGCACCGTACCACCGCCGTGCCACTGTGGCTCCTGTCGCCAGATGGTGGCGCTGCTGCTGCTGCTGCTGGTGGCCGACGATGTGTAGAGCGGTGCCGCCAGGCGGCGGCAGTGGCGGCAGCGGTGGCGGCAGCAGTCCAACAACCGCACACACATAGGTAGCCGCGTACACACACACACACACACACACTGGCGGGCGCGCGCACACACACACACAGATACACTAACGCACACGCGTTTTGCACACTTTAGCACCGTTCAGCGACCGGAACCGGAAAACGAAAGGAAGCACGCGCCACGGAACGCTCCGGACATGCGGCCGGATGTTGGTATGGGCGGCCCCCGCACCACGAGCCCACACACACACGCACACACGCAACAAACAATACACCACGGGTACACACACACACGTGTGACCCTTTTTTTCTTTAGGGATTCTTTAAGGATTCTTTTTATTTACTTTTTCACTCCACTTTCACACAGAACGACACACACACACACGCACTAAAACAATAGATTACAACAGAGCGTGCACCAGCACCACACCACACACGCCTGTGCTCTCGATCCGCCTCTGTGTGTGGGTGGTATGGGTGGTTCGGATTGGGGTGTCGTCTGGCAGCACGCTCGCCGTTTTAGTTGCCCGTCTTTCACTGGTGCACAGACGCACTTTTTTTTTCTTTCTAGCACACACACACTGGTTTGCACGGGCTGCAAAATAGAAGAACAGACACGCGCGCACGCACACAAACGCACACAGCCTCACTGCACGTGCACAGAGCGGTGGCGAGGATCTATGTATTAGGATACATGCTTTTTAACATGCATTTTAACGAACGCAATTGGATCGAAAATGGCTAGTGACAGCTGTTGGTGTTGTCTGACCAAACGGCGTGTGGGTGGGTGGGTGGTGAACCGAACCGACCGACACCGCACACACTACAGAGCACAGCGCGCACAGAGCGCGCACACACACACAATACCACCACGCGCTAGAGCAGCTTTTACACAGCACAGCACACACAGGCGCACACAAACAGCCACGAACGCGCGCGCGCGCGCTCGCGCACACTCACACACACACACGCAAAGCGAGACGGTTTACACACGCACCAACTGCTGCACGAGGTTGATCGAGGAGCTGACGGTGGCGACGGTAATGATGAGGATGAGGATGGCGGCAGCGGTGGCGTTGTCCGTTTGTCGGATGTCTGTCGGCAGCATCGTTTTCGCACGCGGTAATCACACACTATTGCACACGTGTCGTCGTTTCGATTGTTTCATTTTCCGTTGCTTTTGTTTCGTTTCTGTTTTGTTTTTCCTTTCTGCTGCTTCTTTGCTGTTGTTTCACACACACACAAATGTCTCTACCTGTCTGGAGGGTGAGTGAGAAAGGTGGATGGTCACTTGGGTGGTCGAAAGGATGGCAACACTGTGTACCAGAAGAAAGGATAATGCACCAACACACACACACACACACACACACACACACACACATACACACACACACACACACACACACACGAGGGCACGATGTGGAAGGATATTTTTGTTGCTTTCTTTCTTTTTTGTTCCACACACACACACACACACACACACACACACACACACACACACACACACACACACACACACACACACACACACACACACACACACACACACACACACAGACACAAACGCGCATGTATGGACGAGCTGTTGGGTCGGGGGGAGTGTGGAGGCAAACAAAACAAACAACCGTCCGCAAAACCATTCCTACACACACACACACATATACAACAAGTTCGAAAAAAGGCCTCTGTCGTGAAACCCTTTTCCTTCTCCTTCTTCAACCCAGCACCCACTCCCCCACCGGGGACGTTCCCACCGTTGATTTGGAGATTGCGCAACATACAGACGGCAATGGGGGTGCTTGATCGCTACAACAACAACAAAAATCACTCACACACACACACACACACACACACACACACACACACACACACACACACACACACACACGAAGATAAACACACTTCACAGCGTACGTGCGCTGGCAACATTGTGTTTTTGGGCAGTTTCTGCGTGTTCGGTGCCTGCTTTTTCGTCAACGTTTTGTTTGTTCACGTGTGTGTGTGTCGAGTCCTAATATGTGTGTGTGTTTGTGTGTGTGTGTGTGTGTTTGTGTTTTTGTATTCCTCCGATTACCGCCTTCCTGCAGCAAAATCGACCGTAACGGACTACGGTGCTGCTGCTGCTACTAGTCTCCACTTGCAACGGTGGAAAACTAACCTTGCTTTCAAGACACTCCGCGATCCTCTTTGCGTACAAACACACACACACACACGGAGTGCCTTTTCTGTCCCTGTTTGCGTGCGCGCGAGCGTGTTGGTATATATATAGACAACTGGATGTATGTGTGTGTGTTTGTGCTGCTCGTACGTGTGCTGCCCAGTTGTCTATGTGTGTGTGTGTGTGTGTTTGCGCTGCGTACGTGTGCGCTAATACAACAAAGCGCTGCCCCCTTCGCGCTTTGACAGCGACAGCGAGAGAGAGAGAGATACAGTTAAGAAACGGCCGAAACAGAGAGAGAGAGAGACACGTCAATAAATGACACGGAGCGACCACACACACACACACACACACACAAACACACGGTACACGACGCACTGCCGTAAGGTTTACGGCTGTAAAAAGGAAAGGATGTAACAGAAAGTGTGCAAACCGAGTTTTTCCGCATTGGGGAAACAACAAACAAAGCGCACACTGGGCGATAACAATTCTGCCATTACCAAAAAACCCGACAAAAACCACCGACCAGCGAAAGAAAATGCACTAACACAACCACACACACACACACAGAGGGAAGCGCCGATCAAAGGTAGAATAAAAAAAAAGGTGAACACAATTTAAGTTACACAAGGGAAGCAGGAAAGGGCTTTGCAATCAACAACAGCAGCAAAAACAACTGTGCAATCGAGAGGTGTGTGCGTTTGCGGTGAGAGTGAGAGCGAAAGAGCGAGAACCGAAAAAAGGCGCACACGTTTCGTCGTTTCAACGTGTCACTCATTCGACCCTCGCAACACATGCTGCGGGTTCACTCACTCTATGGCTCTTCCCACTATGGCTCTCATGCTCTCTATCCCTCTCTCTCTCTGTGGATTGCGTTCTGGTCACTCAGTTCGATTTTGTTGCTTTCTCGCTCGCTTGTGTTATATCGCCGCTTGTCTTGCTCTCACTAGTGCTTGTTGTCGTGAGCAGCTGTCAAACATTTTGCGCTCTCTCGCTCTCTCTCTCTGTATCGTTTGATTTCGTACTGTCTTTGGAATTATTTTGACAGTTGGGCTTGTTGTAAAACGACGTGTTCGTGTGTGTGTGTATTGGAATAATACACAGCAACGTACAGCATGCCGTTTTGTATGTTACACGTTGTCAGTCAGCGGGCTACAGTGTGTGCGCGCCGTCTTTATGTTTCATTCCTATTGATCTTTCTCCCTTTCTGTCTCGCTCTCTCTCTTTATCTCTCTCTCACACACACACTATTTCATACACAATCGTGCTCCTTGTCCTTCGCGTGTAACGATGCTTGCGCACTACCCCCCCGAAGCGCATGGGGTAGCTGCTTGGTGCGTGCTGTTGCGCCTGTATTCGTGCGGGCAGCAGTGTGCTCAGGTGTGCAACTGTTCGCGTGTGCATACCAACACCAACACCACGAGAGCGCACGCACGCACACACGGGCGGCGGTGGTGGCGGCGTTTGTCTTGTTTTTTTTTTTTTGCAAACGGTTCTGCCGACCGGGGGTTGCGCGGCGACTCGAATGACGATGATGCTGCTGCTCGCTCTTGATAGCCGTTACCGAGCGAGCGCTTGCCAATCGATTATTTGATTCGAGCAGCCAAAGGCTTGGTGGTCCCGTCGGCACCGCTGGGGACCACTGCCAGTGTGCGGCGGCGACCGCGTGTGTTGTTTACGTTCGGGGTCGTGTTGCTGCTCTGACACTGTCAACTGCTGCTGCCCATTGTGTGTTGCAGTTTGTAGGGATGATGTTCATCGTCGTTCGCCTGCAAAGAGAGGAGATGTTGCCAGAAAGAGCTGTTAGTTTCGTGGAGCTATTAGCAGTGGGAAGCATTCAATGTGTAGCATTCATAGCAAAGCCAACTACCAACGGGAAGAGGAGCACTGGTATTGCGAGACTAGCTCACGCAACTGCCCATCGTACGGGGAAACCCCGGGCTATGAACAGTTTCGGAGCTCTGTCGTCAAGGGTACATTTCTTGGAAGTCGCTACAAAATTGGCACACAATACAGGAAAACTGGAAAAGGTCACCATTTCGCAATCGTGCATCGAGCTTTAAACCATTGCTAGGCAACTATCTAAGCATCTGTATGATTGGACCGGAGAGACCAGATAAGTATTTGTTTCTCAGGAAGTAATTTGCACAGAAATTGAGCTATATTTCCAGGATGATCTGATAGCCTAATGGGCTCCAACCCACCAGCACCCGATATGGCTTCATTGTCTCCAACGGAGCACCTGTGTAGTAAAGCGAGTCTTATAAGCCCGCGAAGGTAAATCTGCAACGAGCCTGTATGCCTCAGTAAGCTCTTCGCAAAGTGCAACAACCAAAAAGCAGAGCAGAACCAGCACGCATCTCCCCGCAACCAAAGAAATGGGCCACAAAGAATGCATCTCTCACAGATATGCGAGAGTCTGAGGCCTCAGAATTGAACTTAATCACCGCCAACAATCATCACTTCATCAGCGTGTACCAGAGATTTTATGACAACATTTGACATTTCCTACCACGCACCAGCAATCATCAGCAGCAATTCATTATTGCTTGAACTGCATCTCTGCTCCACCCCCAGTGCTTGCCTGCCTGAGCCTGCAGCGCGCGAATCGGCAGAAGAAGCAGGGCGAAACAAAAATCTAAAATAAAATGTATATGCACAACCACCACAACAGCAACAGTGTGGCGGGGGGGGGCTTGGCGAGAGAGCCGCGACACGCGCGAAGGATGCGCGAAAAACCCATCACCACCACCACCACGGACGAATATATTGACCGGTCAATGAACGGCCCGGTCGCCCATGGGACTCCACTCACGAAAAGGTACCTCCACGCCTCGGTGGTGTGCGAGAGCGAGAAACCCCAAGCGCGGGCCTGCTTGTGCTTGATGCTCGGATCGGATCGACTCCGGGGAAGGCACACTGAGCACGCACATAAACGTACAGTGTAGCGACGGATACATACACAATGACAGGCCTGGATTGCAAAAGGGTGGCCCAGTGCCCAGTGGTACAGTGTCGTTTGGAAATCTGTACGTGGAGTATGTGGCTACATAGAACGGACAGTAACAGAGAGGAAGACACAGAACACACACACACACACACAGACAGACAGCGACAGAGAAGGCCGAGAAAACTCCCTGTAGCCCACCCCAACATCTAGCAGCAGATCGGCCTCCAAAAACGGTGATCTCCATTCCCGACTGGTTCTAGCCAGGGCGAACCTCCTGCAGAGATTCGATCCGATCCTAAACGAACACCGTCTGGCCGTCCCCTTTTCACTGCTGGACTGTTTCATTCGCACTGCCGCTCAGGCGCGAGATGCCTTCCCTTCCACGGCCGTCCACGGCCCTTACATTTCGAGCGATCATCATTCCTTCGCTTCTCGCATGAACTGTCCCCTGCGGGGAGAAAATCGCCCATCGTCCACTGCACCGTTGGCACCTCCACCTCCTGCTTATAAAACGTTGGGACTCGGGCTGCATCAACCCTGGGGGGGGGGGGGGGGGGGCTCTCTCGAGATGGTGATGGTGACGATGCGGTCGGTTGATCTCATTCCGCTTGGGTTGACAAGGTTACGGAGTGCGCGCTCGCGTTCGTTCTCACCTCCCGTGTTGTCTTGCACTCTGCCAAACTCCCAAGCGGTGGTTCTGTTGTTTTTTTTACGATCTGGAGAAGCTGTTTCAACAACTTAAGGCAAAAAACCCACACCAATAGAGATCATCATTGCCGAGCAAACGCCATCAAGCATCAAGCGCCATATTATCGCCCTTAATCGGCGAGCTCATCCGGCAGCCACATTCTTGTGTGGTACCTGCGCCGATCAAGCACGCGGAGGAGCTTGCCTACCTCATGCCTTGGAGTATCTGTCTGTCTCTAAGTGTGTGTGTGTGTGTGTGTGTGTGTGTGGTATAGCTCATTCCTTAATTATTTTCGTCTCCACTTCGCGACGGCTTCGGTTGAGAGCTACGGACAAGAAGTACAGCGAACCATTCTATCCTTCCGCTTTGATTTCATTCGTTTTTGTGCCCTCTCTCCATGGCCCACACCATTTTGTGCACATCTCGCTCTCGCTCTCTCTCTCTCTCTCTTTCTATCGCTTTGTTCCTGTGTTAGAATTCTGCGACGCGAAACGTTGGCTAGTTTGCGTGTATCTTCAGCATAAATATTCCAGGCCCGGGTTAACTGACGACGGAATTGGAATGTGCTTGTTGAAGATCGGCGTTTCGTGTCTGCCTTTGGTCTTACCGTTCCGTCGCACACTGGGCCAAGCGGCGGCAGAGTTCGCTGTCAGGTGAGCAACTTAGCAGTGACTTCCAGCAGTGTCCAACACAATCACACACACACACACGCACACGAAGGTGTCTGCGACATGACTGGAAGATTCACAACAGCTTACAGAAATAAAATCACGGCATCTGACGACCACCCAGTCGCTGCAGCGTGAAGCTCGGAGCCGCTAAATGCAGCACTGCAGGGCGACATGGCCGATGCTGGTAGCGCGTAAAAGCAGCAACAAAAAATCTGGCCACCACAGTAGCACACAGCAAGCAAAAACCTCCCGCCCCGCGATGGGATATGGGGGCCCGAGCGAGGTCGGTGGGATGTGTGCGTGTGTACGCGCGCGCGCGCCTGCGTGTCGCTTGGCCAAAACTCTTTTCCCAAACCCAACATACCGACAGACACGGGCACACATACGCGCACACAGCGTGGTAGTGGATTCCAGGAAGGTAGGCAGGAACCGAACGAGCGCTTGGGAATGATAATTTTCATTTGCATACACAACATCGGCCGTTAGAGCGAATTCGTTTGCTGGCTAATGCTGCTGCTGCTCGCTCTCTTCAGAATTGTCCGCTTTGCCGTCCGAAATGCCTTGCTTGCCTTTGTGCACTGCGTTGGGACAGAGGGAGAAGGTGTTGCCGGTGACGTTTTCACCGGCAAACGACCACCGGAACGTCATAGTAGCCCAAAACGCACAGCTATTTTGGCACATGCCACATTGGCTCCGAAGCCAGATTGATGTCAGCCGACAAGGTGACTTCCAGCAGCAGCAACAGCAGCAGCATCGTCATAATCGATTCGATATCAGCGCGTACGTTGCTCGGCGATGTAGCTTATCGTACCAAGTGTGTGAGTGTGCTGGAATGTGACAGCTGTATAGCTGTTTCTGGATGGCGAACAGTGCTACTACAGATGATGTACGTCCATCTCGTGTAGGTCGCCTTTGCCCATTGTGACACTACGGTATTAGGCATTCAGAGATCTATTCAGCCTGAAGCAACAGAAAATCGCGCTACTAGCACTGCTACTACAACTCTTTCGCTAAATTAACTTGACAGCATAGCGCGAAGATCGCGATGGAAATAGATGCGAGCCAATATACAGTCGTTGCCACTAAATGATGACTCTGAGGCATTAATTGTTGCACCAAAGGCATCTATATTTACCTGCAAACATTGCCTTTAAGAAATCATGAACTATTCTCAAGGTACTTGAGCAGATTTAATACAACTGTCATGTTACAGTACAATGGCACTAAATCCATTTACTTTAATGCCCTATTTTCACAAAACCCAAAATGAAATTAAATACATTTCTCAGGCATTGTTTGAACCTGTAACGGTATATAAACTCTTGTTGACTGCATTGAAACTTCACGAATCGAAACACTATCGTTATATTCTATCGTTCAAATTCTATTCTTAATTATGGACACAATTCAGCAATTGAATTGATGTTTTGTATATAAAACTATTAACTTACAGTAAAGAATCGAAGTCTTAGAAGCAAAAAGTGGGTCACTCATCAACAAACATCGGTGCCTTAAAGACAAAACGAGATAAGTTAGACGCAAAATTGAGCGGTAATGACCGTAGATAGGAACCTTCGCTTCTACGTCATCCGGGGCCGGTTCACACCGAAGCACCGTGCCGTACAAATCAATACCTCTACCCACACCCTGTGCAATCCCGGGTTCTGGGGTTCTGCCGAAGCTAAGAGCCCCCGAGCCGCTAAACCGGCAACTATAAACGGTTTTAAAATCAGACAACAAACCAACCGAAAACGGCGAAAAAAAAACACACACACAGTCACACAGGACAGTGAAGTGATTGTAAATAACAACAGAAGGGATTGGAGGAGATGGGGAGGGCGGAGGGGGTTTTCGTTGACAGCGGGATAAGCAACGCAGCTCACTCGCTACGTGCCAGACGGCCCACATCTACCGGTGACGGGGATAGTGGATAGCTTCGTCTTCGACCAGAGCCGAGAATTCGAACACGGGCGGCTCGATAAACGCGGCGGCGTACGAGAAGACAAGAGGCGTGCAACGTAAACCATCCCTCTCTCTTTCTCTCTCTCTTTCTCTCTCTCTCTTTCTCTCTCTTTCTCTCTCTCTCTCTCTCTCTCTCTCTCTCTCTCTCTCTCTCTCTCTCTCTCTATCACTCTGTTTTTTTGCCATTTCTCTCGCATCAACTGTGGGCCGTGCCGTGCCGTTTCCTCGCCAAGCGCCACCTGGTTAGGGCCTAGCGGTTGTGATAAACAGCGTGCCCCGAGTGCACAACTACTAGCGCAAAGCCCGACTCGCCTCACCATCAGCCCGAACCCGAAATTGGTTCCACCGATGAGCAGATGTGTGTAACGCACGTCGAGAGCGGTGTAAATAAAGGCAGCCTTTTAGGATGAGGGGGGGGGGGGGGAGGGTCACCCCACGGCTCGGTCACATGGAATTGGCCGTGTGTGCGTGTGCTGCCGCTGGTGCTGCTTTGGTGCATAGAGACGAAGGGTTTTTTTTCTGTGTTGTTGTAGCAAATCAACCAGCAAGTCCCTACATCATGTCGACCCCTTTGGAGTTGTTGCTGAATGGGGAAACCTATGGTTTGTCTGATTTTCTCTGCAAGCCTTTCGTGGGCTTTAAACCAACGTGGATGATTCTTTGTGCTTTCGTGCTAACTTCTTCACTTCAAGTGTGCGCTGTAATTTAACAAAATGTAACAAATGTTAAGCAAGCAGCCCATTCGCTCTCTCGCTCCCTTTCGTTCGTGCTCACTGGCACTCTCTGGCTGCACTCTCCCGCTCTCCGGAGCATGCAGCGGTGCGTCGGGACCATCAACCCGGAACAAAGGAAAACCCAACCGACCGACCGACCGGGCGCTGCCTGCACACGCTCGCACGCCGTATCGACCCGAAAAGGGAAAGACCCAAAACGGGCCCGTGCGCACCAACACCAGCGTAGCGTAGAACTCTCCCCCTGTCTCGCAGCGCGTGGTCGCTGGCCCATCCAAATCCCGCTCCGCTCCCTCACCTTCCCAGGGTTTTGTCACGCGCACACACAAGCGACGTGCACGACGGCCCGGGGTTCCGCCGCGCACCCAGCAAACTGGTGTGCTCACAATCCGCAAACGCATCCGATTAAAACGCCAACCAGAACGGGGCAAGATCTCCGGAGAAGAGGAATGCAGCGAAGTACGGAACACACACACACACACACACACACACACACACACACACAGACACACAGACAGACTAGCATACGGCCGTAGCATACACAAAAGGTTATTAACACTCGTAGGTTTTTTTTTATACTAAATCTACGTTCCCTTATTTCGCTCTCTCTCTCTCTCTCTCTCTCTCTCGCTCTCGTTCTTCTCCTCGTGACCTCATCCCGCTTGTGTTGCCGTGCTAGCAAACTCGTGCTGAGCGCGCGCTCTCCTGAGACATACACACACACACGCACGCAGAGGGACACAAACACGCCTCGAAGGTATGGTTGGAAAAATCTCGCACACGCTGCCAGCAGCCCGAACTCTGTCACAAGATTTACGGTAGGTTTTCTCTTTTGATACTGGGCGATTTTTTTCCTTCTCCCCCTTCTAACGCACTCGTCTCACTGTGTGTTTGTGTGTGTGTGTGTGTTAACCTGCAAGACTTTGTTGAAGAATCGACCCATAGCTCGAACGAGCCGCAGCAGCACCCGCAACAGAAACGTGTTGGTGCTCGAAGTCTAACGACGTGTTTCAAATCGAACGCGAAGCAAACATAATAACGCTCATAAAATTACCATAACCGCCGAGCTACACGCACCGGACGGCAGAGGGACGGTAGCCATAAATCTGTTACCGCCAACTGTCAAAATCCCGTACACAAATCGGGCCCTGCCCTGTGATCCGACACGGCCCCGGTCCGAACGCGTATCTCTTGTCTGCGGTCTGTACTAGAGTTTATGGCATCGTTCCACCACCATCCGGTACGTGTACGTGTGGCTGTAAAACAGGTTGAGCTAAGGAAGACCCCAAGCGAACGGGGCGAGCATGCATCCATCCTCTAATGCACCTCACTCACTCAAATGTACAACAAACAAACAAGCAAGCAAAGGAAAGTGCTTGAGGAGAGCA
Source organism: Anopheles coluzzii (assembly GCF_943734685.1). Classification (NCBI taxonomy): domain Eukaryota; kingdom Metazoa; phylum Arthropoda; class Insecta; order Diptera; family Culicidae; genus Anopheles; species Anopheles coluzzii. The sequence goes on from NC_064669.1 coordinate 9,768,034, forward strand.
GGTCAATAAAGCAGTGCACTGGCAATAAAAAAAAATTGCAACGATAAATAAAATAACTGCACCGGTTCGAGGTTGTGTTTTGTGCGCCACACATTGGCATGTTGCAGCGGCTCGAACCTGTACGGAAAACAGCCAACAACCAAAACAAACCCCCAAACCTAGCTGCTAGGGGGAGGGGGGGGGGTCAGAAGGAGCGCTTGAAAATAAACACACAAAAGCGCAACAAAACGGCACGACAAGCGCAGGCCGGCAGGCAGGCAGTCAGAAAACCCGCGAGCCAGAAGGAAGGATAAATATATAAATAAACAATCGAATACCATTTGCGCCCTCCAGGGGTGTAGGCGGGCCGAGGGTTTGGTTTGGGAGGCCCACAGCACTCGCCAAGTGTAGCGCGCGCGCCGGGATGGCCATAAAGCATCATCCATCGGCGATGCGAAGAGATCGGTCTGTTTATGTTTATGTTTAGTGTGTCCCATGATGTCTCGCAAGAGGGGGGGGGGGGAGGGGAATGGAGGCGGTATTGTTTTTTGCTTCATCATCTTTGTCGCTCTGCTCGCGGTGCTCTTCCCTCTGACGCGGTGTGTGCATTAAACTTCTTCTGTGGCCTTCTGTGTGTGTGTGTTTTTTGTTTTGTTTTTTATTGTTTCTCCGCAGCAATGTGCAACGCACCGCATCTTGTGCCGGTGGTGCGGTGCTGTCTTTGGAAAACCATTTCCACCTCGCCACGTTCGTGTTGCGTTCGAGCAGGCACCAAAGCATGGCAAGGAAATTAAGGCCGCGAAGCCAGCCACATCGGTACACCGGTTCTACAAACACACACTAGTACGGCGGATGGATGACAACAATAAAAAAAGGACGTTCGGTAAGCATCGCTTACCCAATGTCGAACGACTGAGCCAGTTTAAAACCATTCTTGATGGAATTTGGATTAAATACTTTGGCACGAATTTTTAAAGACAGAAGTTGAGAACTCTGTACGGTTAATTGCATCCCAATGACAGAGAGCACACCGAATGGTTCAAAAACTAAAGCAACTATCATTAACCGAATGATGCTCAAGGATAGGGACGTTTGGGTCAGCTATTTAGCACGGCCAAATATCAAGGCACCTCCGCTCCAAGGTAAAGGCAATTTCTACTAATTAAATAATTCACCGCCATCCGCAGCGTACCGGTGGCCTTTCTGCTCCCAGTGCCATGTTTACTTTCGCCGTCAATATTACCCGTTAATAGGGCGTACGCCCCCTTTTCCTAGCATCGTTTCCCGTTTATGGAGGGAATTATTCTTAATGAGTGCTTTATGGCAACGCTGTAATTGCTTCGAAAATCGCAATTAATTGTACTTCAAACAACAAAAATCAACCTGCGATTGTATGGTTCGCCTTCACTGCGGCGGCGGCCTGGCCGAAGGAGTGACTGGCCGTAGTGACTCTTCTGTCCATATATGAATGCAGCTTTATAATGCAATCAAATTAGCATATTTGCACTTGGCCGGATCGTTCAGCAAATCTCTTGCCGCAGCGGTGCCGTTTTATGATCTTCCACCAAGAAGGGATTATATAGTAGCTTCATGTGACCCGCGCCCGCACCGTACGGGTGATTGATACTTGCAAGCACATATGCTATCCCACTACAGTGTGTGTGTGTATGTGCATCGGGTGCATCAGAATCGTTCCCCCCTCCCAATGGCTGGTACTCGTTTTATGGCCCAAGTTTCTGCGCTGGTCTGGTTTTTATTTCGTTTTACGACCATAAACTTCCCACGAACGGTGATTTCCGCCAGTCGAATTATGCTCCCTGCCGTATGCCGTTTATCCAAGCCAAGGCAAACTATACACACGCGTCGAGATCATCGACACGGGCAGAGTTGCAACATGTTGCATTTTGTTCGCGCGAGTAAAATTGAAAGCTGGTTGGTTTGGTTTGTTTGTTTCATTGGAGTTTTCGAGCCATATGGGGTTTTAAAAAAGTCCCTTGGCATGTAACCCAACAAGGGCAGTGTGACATTTCACACAAAGGCTGAGTGCGTATGTAAAGTATTGGAAGGGCATTGGCAAACAAAAACAAAAAGACACGAAGCCAACATCAACCGTCACACGGGCACGGAAATGAAAGTTTAGAAAACATTATCCAACATACACACACACACACGCACACACACTGAGAAGGGCACGGAGAGAGATGCCACATTCCAGAACAGAACAGAAAACGGCATACGTTCTGGCCCAAGCAAAGATGGCAGGAAACTGCATCCACATGCTGTGTGCCGCACGGGTAGAAATTGTGTAACCTACACATTCTTTCTCCGCTTTCTCTCTAGCAGTGAGAGCAGCGCGCTCTCTTTCTGCCATCTCTTTGCCGGGTTGCCAGCTGCAAGCACGGTCGAGGCGGGTGAACGGAAAAAGTGCACTGGGAAAGAGTGACGTGAAAGCTGCAACCGAGGAGATGGCTGCATGGGATGGGATAGGGAATGGGACAGTTTCAAGGTTAGAGCAACTCCTGCACGTCCTGCACATGTGTGTGTGTATACGTTTGAACATTTGCCCGAGACGACCGATAGGATAATGTACCGGATGAGCTACAAAATCTCAGCTCGCTGCTAATGTCACAAGGGGTGGCAGAGCGAACAAGTTGTGTTTCGAGGAAAGCAAAACCAATCAAACAATCAACGACACCGGTATTGAAAAACAAAACACCGAAGCTGAAACCGAACCGTAAGATGCCCCTCGGGTCAGTGGGCAAAGGATGGGAAAATCTTCCATCTGCCAACGTGCCGCGCGTTAATCGTTGTTTGATAATTAAAAACAACCGTTTGCAACCGTAAGCGGGCACTTAAAAACACCATTTACACCGGGCATGCCTCTTGCGCCCCGCTAATGGACGATAACAATGCGCTTTCGCGGGCCTATTATGAGTGTGTGTGTGTGTGTGTATGTGTGTGAGAGAGAGGTAGCACACCTCATTAAAGATCATCCGTAACAAAACAAACAAGCGCGATAACGGGGACCGATGCGAGCCAATGTGCAAGGTATCGCGGGCCGCGGTGACGCGATGCAGCCAGCGTAAAGAGTGCGTTGTTTATATAAACACGCGGCTTCAAGCAGATGTTGGGGGGGCCGGATTGATCGGCCGAAGCTCTGCAAAAGGCTGGCGGCGGGAGGAGCATCCCGCAACAACACTCGCGGCGATTAGCTCGGATTAAATAGCCGTAATATGGTACTGTGAAAAAAAAATGAAAATAAAATCTGACTCGAAGTGGGTTCGGCGATAGTAGAAAGAGAAAAGACCGTTGGCGTGTGCTAATCCAAGCGGGAGGTTTGATAGGTTTGTTGAGGTAACGCTTCCTAGTTATGGTGCAGTATAGTGATGCGCTGGGAGAATGAAGACATTGCATCATAATGTCGGGAGGGCGGAAGCGTACAATGTTGTAGTGTCAATTCTTAGAGCCACCATGTCCTACAGGTGCGACGGGATTTTATAGAGACTTTGAGCCTGTTGACCTCATTCGACCCATGAGCGGTCGAAGATGCTGATTGATCCATTCAAAGCGTACTTTGTGGCGTCGAGAGAGATGCCAGCCAAGGGATGACAATATTGATCATGTCAAGAAGCGACGGTGCATTGATTGTTGATGGTTACTCTTCTGTCAAGGTCATTGCTCAATCCGGGCTCAATGTTGATATTTTCAATGTTAACCATCACTTCGTCAAGAGACTGCCAAACCCACTCACGATACAGTTCACGATGTTTGATGTGCGAATTCAAATTATAGTGACTTTGATCCTTTGGATCGATCCCGCACTTTCGCCAGTGGGATCCCACGTGACCAACAGAAACGTTTGATTGTGCCGGGGATGTCGTTTGATGGTTGAAGATGCAGAACGGCCACGTGACGAGCATCAACTGTTGCTGCTGGGACAGAGGCAGGTACCGCGTTGGTCTGCTGGAAGTGTGTTATAATGCTTCTAACGTTCTCCATAGAACAGAATTAAAAAAAATACTTCTGTGTTTTGTCGCCGCCCAGCCAGAAGATGCAGACGTTCGCAAGAAACCATGCACATCCGGTGATGATGTGTGTGGTAGGTATGCAACAACAGCAGCAACAAAAAAAGCAACCACTCCAGAGACGCCGGTTCTAGCCGGTTCAGCGGTACAGGTAGCAATTACCTGGCCTTTGTCCCGTGCCCTTCGCTGCGAAACGAACGCTTAACCACAACACACACTGCCCAAGCCAGCGTGTTTGTGTGCGTGCCCGATGATCTTGCGTGTTAAATCCTCGATAGTATAGTGGTCAGTATCTCTGCCTGTTCGCACGGGGTTTCTGTGCGACTGCGATCTTACCCCAAACCCCTTTCCGAAAAACTTTTAGGAGACATCACACCTTATCCACAGCGAACGCACAACGGCGGTTGGGAATATTTGCAATTTCACTGACGACTCTACCAGCATAGACCGATACACTTTTGATAGCTTTTGCAGACGTCAAACACGGCAACGAAACTCCCACCCAGAGCAACGCGGGTTCACCTCTCTTCCACGACTGCCGGGAGATGGGCAGCCACTAGAGGCGTCACTCTACCGAACGGTGCACACTAAACATAAAGGCTACTACCAAGCAAGCAACTACAATGAAAAGCACACAGATACACGCACGTACTACAACAGTAAAAGAACAACAGAAAAGCAAAAAGTCTAGGAATTGCAAAACTCACACTGCCTTTCGCCTCCTGCTACTGCTGCTGCTGCTGCTCTTCCTCCTTGCTGCTTACAGCTGTGCGGCTCGCACAGCTTACTATATTATTGGTTGTGTGGTTGATGTGTTTTCTCCTTCTTCGGTCTCTCTCTCTCTCTCTGCCCCTTTCATGTCTCGAGAGGGCTACGGAGCCTGTGTGCCTGCGGGGGCCCTGGGCCTGGCTTGCAATTTTTGAGAAGGCAGAGGGTTGAGAAGCCTTTCGGTCGTTCCGTTTTGCTGGCGCGTTCCGTTCTTCTCTCGCTCTGTCGATGTATGTGTGTGTGTGTGTGTGGTGGTGCGCTTTTTTTCACTCGCTCGCTGCTTCTTCTGCTGTTGCAGCGGGCCGAACGGGGAGGCCTTCTCTACCGCTCCTCCACCCCCTCCACGCACAGCACAGGGAGCAGGTTCAGTTGGTTGCTGACATGGCTTGATTGCTTGCGGGTTTTTTTCTTGCTTGGTTCCTCCTGCGTTCCCCACAACCACACAGACACCACAGCAGACACAGCAGTACGCACAGTACCTCTCCCCACCCCCCTTCGGCGTTTCACTATTCCACTATGGCACCACCACCAACACCCACAGGCAGGTTCTTCTACCGTTACTACCGGGACCTGCGGCACAGCTCGACGACTCTTTTTTTGGCGAATTCTTTCACAAAAACCCCCTAACAGCCCTACACAACTTGATGGTTGATGGTGTGCAGGGAGGGATAGGGGGGGGGGGAGGGGAGTGCAGGTTGATCTGTCGATCGCACACAGCGCGATTTTGCGCACACACACACACACACCTACTCTCACACAGACACAGTCGTTCCTCTTTTTGCCTTTCTTCAGTGAAATCAAACGGGCACGTGCACACACACACACGGAGGGGGGGGGGGAGGGGGATGGGGAGATAGTATGGGCACAAGCAGGAGCGCGCGCGCGGGCGCACACACTCACACACACACACACACACACACACACACACACACACACACACACACACACACACACAATTGCATGCACACACGGGACGGACGCGCTGCGCACACATTCGAAAGGAGACACGCGAGCGCACGCACGCACGCACACACTTTGAAAAGAGGATGTTTATGGGGGGGGGGGGGGGGTGATAAGAGGATGGAAAGGGAGGGGTAGTGTGCGCGTGTGTCTGGTCTGGGTCTGGTGTGGTTGTGGGGGGAACTGTTTTTTTTTTGGTTTTGTTTCGGACAAGGTTGATTGTTTTCTCCGGACGCTTTTGCGGTTTTCGGCTGCTGCTGCTGCTGCTATTGTTGTTACTGCTGCTGTTTTTCCTGCTTTTCCTGTGCTGCTGTACGCACACACGCACACACACACACATGTAGCACATTTTCTCTTTTGTTTTCGCACTATCACATACACACAAACACACGAATCTTACGTCACGGGATACGACCCCGTGCAGGGAAGCGAAGGCGGTTTTGAGGGGGGGGGGGGGGTTGTGGTTTGATTTTGAAAGAGCTTTTAGACGGGAGGGTAGAGGGGGGAGGGGCAGTTACAGAACGATGCATTGTGGAAAAGACTTACACTCCTATTGCTGTAAGTGTGTGTGTGCGTGTTCGTGTTTTTCGCCAGGAAGCGTTTGCTTTTGACAGTTTGACAACGGCTCAGCCGAAGAAAAACAATGGAAAACCACCATCACCACCATACAGCTTTCTTCCATTCCGCCACAGCCCCCCCCCCCCCCCTCTCCCTTCGCTTTGAATGTGTGTATTGTGTCCCTCACAAAACATCTGTGGCCACCGTGCGTGTGGTTGTGTATTTGTTCCTTTTCCGGTTGGCGTTTTTGAAAACTCTTTTTTCCTGTTTCCCTCCCCCCCCCCCCTTCTACACTTCCCTACCATTCCTGTGTAATACCAACAAGAAAAACCCTTTCCAAAACGTTTACTCGTTATGTATGTGTGTGTGTGTCACAATGAAAAACATACATGCACACACACGCACACCGACACACAAACAGACAGCAAAAAGGGAGCGCGCGCGTGCGCACGCACACACGACGACGACGGTCGCGTTTGGAAAAAGCGAGCCAGCCTACACCTCATCCCCCTCCCTCCTCCCCGCCTCCTCCTTCCCCAGCAACTTAGTAGCGGAAAAACGGCAACGCCGAGAACACACAAACAACCGGTGGGGAAGGGGAGGAGGTGTACACGAGAGGTGTAAGGTAAAGGTACCGCTGAACACGTGTGTGTGTGTGTGTGTTCTGCACTGATTTCCCTGCCACACACAACACAACAACCTAAAAACCACATAAACCCCCCCAGTTTGAGCGAGGGAGGAGAAAAAGGGTGCCAAAATGGGCGTTCGTGTACATTTTCTGTCCGTTACAAACCTACCAACTCCCCCCCCCCCCCCCCCCCCCCACTCTCCCCCAGCTGCGTGTAGCAAAAACCTGTGCAATTCCTCCCCCCGCCCCCTGGCTCCTTCTTGCACGGCGGCGGCAGTTTTCTTTTGCTGTCGTTCTTTTTTTTTTCTTTTCTTCCTCCCCGATATCGCCCTCAACCCACACACACACACACACACACAAGGTATTTCCTTGCCCTGTCCCCCCATCAGTGCATCTGTGTGTGTGTATTTTAAGGTGGTTGGAAAAATGGAAAATGAGTGGGAGGCTGGATCGTTGGAAGAGGGAGCGAAGGGCGGCTTGGAAGAGTGAAGGGAGCGGGGGGGAACGGTTGTGGTGATCCCGTGGGGGTAGGGCATCGGTGGGGTTGATGTTCTCCAAAAGCGATGTGTGCTGTGTGTGTGTGTTTGTGTGTGTGTGTGTGTGTGTGTGTTTTTCCTTTCCGTTTTCCTGTCCGTGCTCGTCTCGCTTCCCGGTCGGCTGTTTGGCTGTTCTTTTCCCTTCCACACTAGCAGCGCTCTCGCTTCCGCCCCCGAGACGCTTCCCTGTTGCTCTCCTTCTTTCTCTCTCTCTCCCTTTCTCTCTCGCCTACGCGCTCGCTCCACGTGCATCGAAGGGAAGGGAAATAAATGGGCTAGCGGGATGTATGTGTGTGTGTGCACATGTATGTGTGTTTCGGTTTTATGGTGGCGGCGGCGGCGCCGTTGACGCGAGGCGGCTCGGGACGGGTGACGGGCGGCGAAAGGTACACTGCAGCAAACTCCGGTACTCGTTCATATGTGTGTGTGTGTGTGTGTGTGCCTGTGTATGTGTGTGTGTGCGTATATTTTTCTTTCACTGCCGCTCCATCTTTTCCGCTCGCACGGTACGTACACAAACACAGCAAGGGTGAGCGAGTGAGCAAGCGTTCGCACGCACGCGCGCGCGCGCACACACACACACACACTCCGTTCTGCTGCTCTCCTTCTCTCTCGCTCTCGCGCGCTCTCGTACACGGTTCCTTTTCCCCACACTTCCCTCAGGCACACCCCCATGCCCTTTGCACACCAATGATCCGCAAAAAAGCCCCCCCCCCCTCCCCAAAACGCCCCGTGCGTGATGCCGAAAAGGGAAAATGCACGAAGGGCAGGGAAGCGAACGGCGAAACAAAAAAGGGCGAAAACCGTTCACGATCGCACACACACACACATCACCATCAACACACGCCAACCCAGCAGGAGGAAAGCAAGAATGAAAAAAAAAACCACGGCACGGATTCGCACGCGCACTCGATGTTGGATAAATAACGGACGGATGGGGTCGTACAATCAAGAAAAAAAAACCGCACGAGAGAAAACGCACACGGCACAGTAAACGCACAGCGCGTACGAGCTTTGATCCAACGAACGAAAAATAAACCTTCGTTTTCAGCACACACACACACTCGCCGAGACAGTGTTGGTTGCTGCTGCTGCTGCTGCTGTTGCTACTATTCGCTAATGTTTGCTGCTGCTGCTGCTGCTGCTGCTGCTCCGTTGCTGCTGCGCTACTGCTGCGCTCCAGTACGGTTGCTTACTGAGCGGTCAGCCGTCGGCAGCGCGTCGTTAGGTTGGCAGCCATGAGCGTACGGAGCAAACAGAGAGCGAGCGAGCGAGAAAGAGCGCGGAGCCCGACGCGGCAGGCAAACGGGAACAAAAAATCCCACCCCGTGAGTGGCCACCGCAAACGCACGCACACACACACACACACATGCTCGCGGGCGACTGCAGGCGTACAGCGCACGGTGAGCGCCTAATCAATTTCGAGCACGCTTCCTGGAACGAGCGAATCAATATCGAGTGCGTGCGAGCGAGACCGTTCTAGCGGCTAGCGCACGATAAAGAAGGGGAGAGTGAGAGAGCGATAGGGGGCGCTCGCTTGCCAAAATAACAACGAGAGTGGTGCGCTCCAGTGCTGGCCTGCGCAGGCTGTCTCGCTCTCAGCAACGCTCGATACAGCTGGCCCGCTCGCGCTGCAGCGCATGTGCAGGCAGCACTCACCGTTCCCGTTGCACTCTTTCCCGTGGCTTTGCTGGACGGTCTAGGTGCTCAGCAGTCGGTCTTTTACATTTAAAAACTGTTTCAAATTTGAATTCTTATTTCATCACTGACAGTTTGTTTACATACAGTTTTTTTATTTGTTTTAATGTGCGAAATGTAAAACTACACAACCACTGGCAGGGGGGGAAAGGTTTCGTTTTCACTCTTGCTGTTTGCTTTTTAAGAGCAAGAGCGAAAATAAATCAGGAATGCTTCATTGTTCGCCTTTGCGCGATTGCACAAGCCGTTAATCTGGACGCTTTTGACAGCTTATGGCAGCACGGGGCGAACTAACCGGTTGGGTAATCGGAACTAAGCTATCGGCACTGGCTGTGGCATTTTTTTAAGGCCCGGGTCTATGAGCATGTTGCGGCAACATTGGTTCAATGGCAACATTGCTGGACTTAACTGTTTTAAAATTAAGTTGCAATTATTTAGTATACATTTTGATGCGCAAACGTGATCAAAAGTGTTCCTGCAGCAAATAAACGTGAAGCAAATCATTTTTTTGTTTTTTTTTTTGCAACAAAAGAAATGATTATGCAACATTTTAATAGACCAGAGCTTTAAATTAAACAGCATCAGCGTTTTTACAAAAAATAGTTGAGTTTAATGATTCTCACGACCGATTCTAATATTATTCGATGCAACATGCAAATAACATTTTGCGACTACCAGTCGAGGACCATACATACGAGGACAAATTTTGAATGAAAAAAATGGACATCACGTTTTTTGCAGATGCACTATTGTTCAACTGTACAGGAATTAATGGAGAGTGTTGCCACACGAAAATGCTTTTACATTGTGAATATTTTAATTTATTTTTATTTGTATTTAATACACTCCAAATAGCCAGCTGGAACTCCATAGCTGATTTGGGGCTGTTTAACGAAAAATCGCTCCGATGTCGAACTTTGAGAGTGACTGTACTCTTTGGAACTTTGCGGCTGATTAGTACTATCTGTAGGGTTGACGATGGAACTTTAAGGCTTTTTAAGAAAGCGTACCAAACTTGGTGGAACTTCATAGCTTTTTAATGCATAACATCGGTACAAGGTGGGTCTTGTCAAAGTGTCAAAGACGGACGCCGTCAATCATCTCATTGCTGCTGTACAAGTTAGATAACTTAATTGAAGAAATTATTTTGAGCGAAGTGATTGTGATTGTACAATAAATTGTGTGACATTTAGTGAAATTCATGAATGTTTAAGGATATAAAAATAAATACATGTACTTAAACAAAGCAAATCTTGTTGTCAATCGACAATTATTGCATCGATGACGCTGGCTTGAAAATAACACAAAGAAAAAAAATCCTCGGCACCGTCGCACAAGGAAGCTGCTTAGGCGCTATTAAGAAGGACCACCTGGAACTTTGATGCTGTTTATTTAATTTAATTTATCTGTTGCTGACCTCATTACACAGAAATATTAATGAAACGGAATTATATTTAAAACACGTCTTTTTGCTTCAAATAACTATTTTGTGTGGAAGAATTTGTTTTGCGACTACACTGCCACGTATTGGATTTATGTGTTTCTTACTTTAAAAAAAACACCGTTTTACACTGTGACAGTATAATTCTACCTCCTGCAGGAATCTACATTGGCTTACAGCAGGGGCCTCCAAACTTTTCAGCTCACGGGCCGCATTGCTTCAAAATAACTCATTTGAGGGCCATTTGACGCTACCTTAAACTGACGAGTGAACGTTTGAATCAGATTTTATAACAAAATACTAAGGAGACCTGTTCAGCTTCGTATTACTAAAGCTTGGCTTTTGTCTAAGAAAAGTGAAAAATACAATTTTATTCAAAAAAGTCTAAATAATGTTATATTTATTTTAACCTATGCAAAGTCATCTGGGGCCGCATTGTAAGCTCTCGAATGCCGCATGCGACCCGTGGGCCGTAGTTTGGAGACCCCTGGCTTACAAGACCAATTCATTTACCCTGGCGAGGTAAAAGCTATCAAACGCGTTTTTTACGTACCATTTCTACTTCAAATATTCCTCAGTGTGATAAGCCCTTTGTGAGAACCTGTTTCAAATGAAACCCTTTCTCTGCGTGCTCGCTAATGCCCCGTACTCCCTTACCAAAAACTTTCAATTTCGGTTCGTGACGTTTGCTTGGCGGCTACACTTGATTATGGCAATATTGTTTTGTTTATGTTTTTTATTCTCTTCTTTTAATTGTGCGTGCTTGTCGTTTTTGAATCCCTCTATTGCGACGAAAAGGGGGACCTTTACCAAAATACTAGCGATTGATGGCATTGTTCTGCATGATTTAATATACAGGTCCCGGAACGAACGCGGAACGGGAAAAAATATGTTCAAAAACAATCGAAATTCAAATTGAACGTTATTTTGCCATCCCCCGGGTCGTGACAGTCGGGACCAGGATGCTATTGCATTGTTTTCGTTTGACCCCGTTTGACACCAAACGTCACCGTGGCGTAGAAGAGCAAGAGGAAGGGCAGAGGGGAGGGAGGAAACAACAACAATCACATCAGAGCCCATATTCCAAAATCTCACCCCTTACCCTCGGGGAGACGCCATATAGGTGTATCGATTGGTGTTGGTACAAAGTTCGATCGTTCCCTTTTTGCCGCTTCTGTTCGCTGCGATGTAAAAGTGTCCCTGTGTCTGTAGCCAAAACAAACGCTTTCCATATTGCGCGATCCATCAGTTACTTCGGAAGCGATTAGGCAACACGCAGGATGAGCATCCTGGCGGGCAACTGCAAATGCACGTACACGCTCGCGCTCGTCGGCCTGAGCGTGTGCGGCTTTCTGCTGTCGCTGTACACGTCCTACGTGGAGCTGCGGGCCGAGCACGACCATACCTACCAGGCCATGTGCGACATTAGCGAGCGCATCAGCTGCACCAAAGTGTTTACCTCCAGGTAAGGAGCGGGATGGAATGCAAAAGGGATTCACCGGTACGTAAGAAGGAAACCTAGGGAAGCCAACAGTAAGGAGTGCGGACCAATGATGCCGCTTCCTATGCAAATTTGCATCATTCGATAGCATATGGGTGAGTTTTATGAGATGTAAAGCAATAAAGTGATTATTGTCGATCAATTGATTCGCCCCATTGCTTGGCGAATGCAGCGCGAGGACAAACCCCAATCAAGCTAACAAATCAAAAGGAATGATCAAGTACCGCCACATCATTAGCATATGGGTGGGAAATGCGAGAGGATGGGAAAAAAAAACAAGAAAATAAAATTGCCAATAATTTAGCGGAGCGTTTGCCGTTGAGCGGCACCAAATGGGAACGATTCGCCGCGTTTTAGGTGCAATAAAAGTTTGCACCCTTCCGCGTGCAAGCAGCCCCCATGCGTGCGCCATTGCGCCGGGGTCGTAAAACGGGTAGCAAAAGAAAAACCAAAAATCGACAAAAGCACGCAGAGAATGCCCGCGAGCGAGCGAGAACTACACTGCACCGCGAACACGTTTGTGCAATCGCGCGACAATAAGGTGGTGACGCTTGGGGCTGCGGTGGCATCTGTTTGCCATAAAACGGTGCATCGTAAAGCAGCCGCATGCGGGCTGCTCGTGGAACTGGATTTTATAACGCCACAGCTGGATTATTCGCAGCTTAATGATGGGTGAGATTAACACATATGGCACCGCGCGGGAGTTCATTTGTTTTTATTTTTTTTGCGACGTCGCCATCATGCTCCTCTCTTTTTATTCCTTCAACATGGGAACAGCAATCCTAGGGTGGGACCTACATGGATTTCTATTGAATATTACGTCTGTAAGGTTTGGAGGTGTAACACAGAGTTAAAATGTATTAACACATTACCAAAGGTTACTTCAATTCAATTGTTACTACTCTAACATCCCTCCTTAATCCAGAATTGACTTAATTCCAAGGGTCTCTCGTCCATCTTCATACT